>NW_020954953.1:26395132-26400282 GCF_900497805.2 Vombatus ursinus | reverse complement strand
TGGTATCTCAAAGCTGTTTTAATTTACATTTCTCTAATCAATAGTGATTTAGAACATTTTTCATATGACTATATATAGCTTTGATTTCTTCCTCTAAAAACTGCCTTTTCATGTCCTTTGACCATTGGTCAGTTGGAGAATGATTCATATTCTTGTAAATTTGACAAAGTTCTCTACAAATTTGAGATACGAGGCCTTTATCTGAGAAATTGTCTATAAAAATTTATTTCCCACTTCTCTGCTTTTCTTCTAATCTACACTGGTTTTATTTGTACAAAAACTTTTAAATTTAATGTAATCAAAATTAGCCATTTTATATCTCACAGTGCTCTCTAGATCTTGTTTATTCATAAATTCTTCTCCTATCCATAAATCTGATAGGTAGTATTTTCAATGTTCTTCTAATTTACTTATGATATCTCCCTTTACATTTAGGTCTTGTATCCATTTTGACCTTATCTTGGTAAATGGTATAAATTTACCTAGATTTTGGCAAAGCTTTTAACAAAATGTGTCCTACTATTCTTTTGAAGAAGATGGGGAGATACAGATTAGATGGTAATAGAATTAAATGGATTCAGAACATGTAGTTGTAAATGGTTCAATGTCATTGTGCCAGGAGGTCTTCAGAGGGGTACTTCAAGATCCTGTGCTTGGCCTTGTTCTGTTTATCAGTGTCTTGGAGTAAAGGCATAAACAGCATGTTCATAAAATTTGTAGATGACATAAATCGAAGAGGGATGCTGGAGCCACAGCACATACCAGCTCATGAGAGCCTATTGTTAAATTTTCAATGTAAACTTTTATGGCTCAGAAATCAGCAAATGCTATGAATCAGGGCTTGACTGCCTAGACCCAAGAAAGTGGTGGAGAAAATGTTGGTAGTATAGATTACATTTTTAAATATGTTGTGCATTTTCAGAAAACTAGTTGTTAAACATTTAGCAGCATACTCCAGTTAATATAGTAGATGACAGAATCAAGATCCAAAAGAATCTTAACAAGCTAGAAATGTAATAGGGATGAATGTAAAGATTTGCACTTGGGTACAACCTCCCCACCCCCACCCCCACTCACAGCTTCATTAGTACAAGACATATGAAACATGATTATATGGAAGTTGTTCTGAAAAATATCGGGGGATTTTAATGGATGACACACTCAATATGAGTCACCTGTGTGATATAGCATTCAAAAAAAGGTAATGCAATCTTGAGCTGCATTAAGAGGGGCATAGCTTCCAAGAATAAAGAGGTAGTAATAATACTCTACCCTCATCAGACCTCATCTGAGTATTGTGCTCAGATCTGGGCACATTGGAACATTTGTTATATTGATAAATTAAAGGATGTCCAGAGGAGGGCAGCCAGAATGATGAAGGTCCATGTATGGTAGAAGCAATATTCTAACCCTTTCCTCCCTGTAAGTTAGTTTATTTTTTGCTTGAAAGATATTGACACCATCCTTGAGTCTTGGTTGGCTCAGGAGGATAAAGTTTCAGGCTGTTGACATCACTTCTTGGTTACCTGAGTCAAAAGCATCGATAAGGAGTTCCAGGGAGGTCTGCTGCTTGGCTGATGGATCACAATGAGCAGCTTAGGCAAGGGAGCTTTGCTCAGCTGAACCAACTCTAAGCATCTTCATTGTCTATCTTTGTGGTATATCCTTCTCTTGCTATGGCTAAGTAAATCTTTTGTTAATTGAAGAATGATCTATGAGTGTCTCATTTTATTTTAATATTGAACTTAAACTTCCAGAGGACTGACCTGAGTTAGACCCAGCCCAGGACACCTTATGAGGATCAGTTTAGGAAAGTGAGCATATTTAGCTTGGAGAAGAAAAGACTAGGGAGATATTAGAGCTATCTTCATGTATTTGAAGAGATGTCATTTGGAGGAGGAATTAGCCCTGTTCTGGACCAAAATGGGCAGAAAGTGAAGTGGCTAGTTTGATGTAAGGAAAAATACCCCTTACAGTGAGAGCTGTCTAAATGTGGAATGGGTCACCACTAGAGTAGAGACTGGACAACCATTTGTCAGGTGTGTTAGAGTATCCCTACTCTAACACTCTAACATCTTTCATCCATGGATGGTCCTAGATGACTGCTACTGAGCTTGACAACTATCAAATTCTGTAATTCTGTGATTCTTTTCTCTAGTTGTATTTTTTATTGTACTGTCCACAGAAGCCGCTATCTTTTCTTCTTAAGTCTTTTTCAGTGATCTAAGCCACTCTCTATAGGTTTCATGCTCTGTAGAAAGAATCTCTAGATTTATACATGCAGCCTTTGGCTTTCTCTGGAGTTCTCATTTCACATCACCAGCTGCCTATTGGACTTTGCCAACTTGGATGTCCCATAAACATCTCAAACAAAAGTCCAAAAATGACTTACATCTTCTGTCCTAAACCCATCCCTCCTCCAAACTGCATTTCTACTGATGTCCCTATCATTGTCCCAGTGACCTAGGTTTAAAACACCTTAACCATCCTTGACTTGTCCCTCTCTCTTCCCAAAAACCATTCAGCTGTCAGTTCTTGTTAGTTATACCTCCAAAACATCTCTCATATCTGTCCCCTTATCTTCACTCTCATAACTACTATCCTAGTTCAGGCCTTTACCACCTATGACCTGTATCATTGTAATCACTCCCTAATTGGTCTGTCTTCTCCAAGCCATCCTCTATACAGTTGCCAAAATAATTTTTACTGATCTGACCTTGATCCTCCAATGATTAAATACCTTAAGTGGATCCCTGTTACCTCTATGACAGGACCCCTTTTTTGCATCACAGACCCCTTTGGCAGTCTGGCGAAGCCTATAGGTCCCCTCTGAGAGTATTTTTAAGAGCATAAAGTAAAATATATAGGATTACAAAGAAAGAAAAAGGTTGGTGAAAATTAAGATGTAATTTTTCTCCATCCTAGTTCATGGACCCCCTGATACCTATCCATGTATCCTAGGTTAAGAATCCTTGATCTAGGATAAAATATAAACCCCTCAGCCTAGACTTTAAAGTACTCCATAATCTAGGTCTCAGACTTATTTCCTTTTGTATCGTAGGGTGGCTGGTATGGATTTAACCCAATGTTACAAAGACCTAGGGTGGCCTATATTGCTGGCGTATGTTTGTATTTGGATACATGTAATTTGGAATCTAGCCCATCCCATCTCTATGGAGACTGAGATTTCTACTTTTGTCAAGATTAGGAGGAATGTCATGACTGTTTAGCCAGTAGCCCTAGTAGGGCAGGGGTAGTCAAGATCTCAGACAGCTGTAACTAGGTGATCACTCATGCTTTCTCTTATTACTAAGAGGGATATTGGGCTAAAATTAAATCTATCTACTACACATCAGATATTTGTCATTTAGAGGTTCAAGGATGTATTAGAGATTCAAAATAAAAGGTACTTTTCTTGTTGACTCCGAAGGGGAGAGTAATGGTTAGTTTACTCTAAGCCGGTTTAGCTCCTTTCCTCCCATCAAATGCTTGTTACACAAAAAACAATCATATAAACAAAAACAATCGTGGATAGTGAGCAAGCTTATTTTTCAAAATGCAGTTAAATAGTGATTGGGTAGGTTACACAGATTAGGATAGACAATAGAATGCACTAAAATAAATGGCTGTCTAATTTGAGAGTTAAAATCTCAACTCAACCAAGGAGACAATGGTCTCACTGGAGAAGACTGCTTTCAATGGTCTCTGGGATTATAGATGTCAAGAATCAAAGGACATGTTGTTGTACATGTCTGCAACTCTGGGGTTCCCGTGAACCATTCTAAAGCAAACAACTTGCCTATGTCACTGTATCCCTCTCTCAAATTCCCTTCTCTCTTCCTCTGAAGTCTCTGCCCCAATCTGAAAGCGTGCTGGCTTTGTATATGCCATATTCAGCATCATAGACTGAGAGGCCAATCAGGAGTCACATCTCCTTCTGAGGATCTAGCTCACAGTATCACAAGGCTGTACTAGGGAAGAACCTTTAGAGAGTTGTTTCACATTACTTCCCTTCATGTATTCTACATTCCAAACAAATTAGACTACTAGCTACTCCCTAATCTGGGTGTTCAGTCTCTTGTTCCACCCTTTTGCATTGCTTATGTCTACTATTCACGCTCTCCTTAACTTTGCCCCTTAATATTCTTCCCTCAGGTGTCACTTCCAACCTTTGCTGACCCCTCCTCAGTTGTTAGTAGTCCCTTCTTAAATTACCTTTATTTACCTGTGTACAAACTGTATCACTCCCAGTATTGCTCCCTCTGAGTCCCTGAGGGCAATAAAGATTTCATTATTGTTTTTCGTGTCCCTAATTCCTCCCTTCTGCCACTGGGCTTGGTGCATAATAATAACAACAACAAAGTGCTTTGCATGTGTTATCTCGTTTTATCTCCAGGGTAGCCCTGTGAGGTTGACCCTGTTATTGCCCCCATTTTGTTGATGAGGAGACTCAGACAGAGAAGGTCACATTAAGGGGTGTCTGAAATGAGATTTGAACTCATCTCCCTGATTCCAAGTCCAATATTCTATCTACTGTACCACTGATTCATTAATGTCTGGTACATTGAAGAGTTATACATCTATCTTCCAAACTGAAAATATTTAAAATACATTTCTGTTGTTCTTCAGAATATTATTGAAACATGTAGTGGCTTCATGTGGTCCCCATTTTATAGATGATCAAAGAGAAGCAAAGAGAGAAAAAATTATGTAGCCCAAAACCAACACTGAAAATGAAAGCTGAGGTGGTTTGGGGGCTCTTTTAGCCTCCCCATTGTAGTCACTGCTTTATATCAGTTAAATGATGATAATAGAGATTAATATCAGTTTCCATTTCCCATTTTTCAGTAGCAGCAGCATGATTGAATAGGTTAAAATTGTTGCAACCATGCATAGTGTCTTAGGGTATGTCCCTTGTGAATGAATGAATGAATGAATGAATGAATGAATGAACAAAAAGCATTTATTGAGTGCTTATTATGTGCAAGGTAAGGGGAAGGCACGCTACTTACTATTCCAATGGCTCTTGAGTTCAGGGTCCTGGGCTGTCTGAATTTGAGGTGTACTGCAGGGAGGTGGTAATTAAGGTGGTGATTTGACTTCCTTGACATATATCCCTTCCTATCTCTCTCTGAGTGTCTTGTTGCTTC
>NW_020954953.1:26380425-26395112 GCF_900497805.2 Vombatus ursinus | reverse complement strand
TGTGTGTGTGTGTGTGTGTGTGTGTGTGTGTGTGTGTGTGAGAGTGACTCCTTATTGTGTACAGACTGCCCTCTAAAATATTCCCAATTTATAATTTTACCAACCAAGTATCAATGTAGTGGTTTTTCTACAACCCTATTTGCACTTAGTTTTGTCAAATTTAGTTATCTTTGCCAATTTCATATCTATGATGGGCTATCTCAAAGTTGTTTTAATTTGTATTCCTGATTACAAATGATGTCAGGCATTTTTCAAGTGATTCTTTACATCATACCACTTTTGTACTTTTTTGCAGAATATCTTTTCATATCCTTTCACCATTTATCCAGTGGTGACTGGCGGTTGTTCTTAAGTCTTTGTTTCAGTTCCTTTTTAGATGTTAATTGTTTAAAGTTATGTTTGCTGTTGAGTTAGACCTCAATGGATTAATTGAATGTGGGTGGATAGAGGGGAATGAAGAGAATAGTGCAGAGAGGAGGAAAATGATGAACAAAAATGGATGGAAAGTAGATTAATATGGACAAAGTAAAGAATGGGAGATCTCACCACAAGGGCATAATTCATCTCATGTAACCAACACAGACTAGGGAGGAGATGCAAATCTGCATCAAGAGAGAAGTGTCATCAAATTCAATATCAATTCAGGTGGAAGGAGAACTAGAATCTGAAAGAAGTATAAAACTACAAATAACCCTGGAGCAATTCAAGACTCCCTATGATCTGGTACCAACTTACCTTTTGAGTCCTCTCACATTACTCTCTATACTTCAGCCAAACTGTACTCCCATTGTCCAAGGAGGTCTTGCATTCTCCCACCTCCATGTTTTTAATCATGCTGTTTTCTACCTCTGGAAAAGCTTTCCTATCACTACCCCCCAATTACCCCTGTTGATAGCCTACCCATCCTTCAAGGCCCAGCTAAAGCATCATCTCCTCTGTGACAGTTTATCTCTAGAGCTGAAAGTGATATTGCCCTCATCTTACAGTACTTTGTACCCTTATTTATGTGATATAGTTAAGTGTGTACTTGTCTTGTCTAGATTGTAAGCTCTTTGAGATCCAGGACTGACTCATCATTTATCTTTGTGTCTCCTCCAGTGTGCATGTTTGCCAGTATAATATCTATTTCCTGAAAAGAAAAGCAGAAAACGTACACCAATGTTAAATCAGCAAATATATGGTTTTGTAGTTATTGCATTATTTTTTCACTCTGATACTCTGAAAATATAGACAAATATGTGTCATTATAAATAATTGAATTTGTAATTTGCATATTTCTAATTGAAAACATTTCAGAGATAGCCCCAAGTAAATCATATTGCATAATTTAAGCAGGAGATGATCATTTTAAAAGGAATTAGGGAAATATGCCTCTAAAACATCAGTATTTCATGACAAAACAGAATTAGCAAAAAGCATTTTCACGGACTGTCCTCTAAATGTGGAATGTTCTCCCTCCTCATCTCTGTCTCCCCTGGCTTCCTTCAAGTTTTAACTAAAATCCCACCTTCTGCAAGAATCCTATCCCAGCTTCCCTTAATGCTAGTGCCTTCCCTCTAAGATTACCTTCAATTTACTCTGTATATATCTTGTTTGCACATAGTTGTTGGCGTGTTGTTTTCTGCATTAGGCTGTGGGACTGTGGGTAGAGACTTTTTTTTTTAAACCTTTCTTTGTATCCCTGGGCTTAGCACGATACCTGACCCGGTAAAGCACTTAATAAATACTTGCTGACTGAGTTCATCCCATTCAATTAACATTTATTAAGTGCCTACTATCTGCAGGACTCATGCTACTGTGCAAGGCTATTGACAGAAAACAAAGCAAAACGAAACAGATCTTGACCTCAAGGAACTTCCATTCTCTAGGGAGATGGGATGTCATGTATTTGTATCTCTGTTGAATTTGTTGTAAGCCTGGAACCAGATGGTAAAGGGCTTTAAATGTCAAACAGAGGAGTTTGTATTTTTTCCTAAAGGTAGCCAATGGAGCATTTTGATCCGGTGAGTAACATGCTTTAGGAGTATCACTTTTGAAAGTGTTTGGAGGATAGATTAGAGAAGGAAGAGACATGGAGGTAGGGAGACCAATTATAAGGTGATTTAAATAACCCAGGTGAGGAGATGATAAGGGCCTTTACTGGGTCTGAAGATGTGTGAGTAGAAACAAGGGGACTGTGGCAAGAGCAATAGCTGAACTCCTGCCCCCAAGCAAGCTAGGCTAGTTTTTCCTTAAAAGGTATTGAGGTCATTGAGGTCATCCTCAAGATTTGGTTGGCTCAGACAAATAAAGGCTCAAGCTGTTGGCATCACTTCCTGATCACCTGAATGCAAAATGGCCATGGCAAGCTCCAGCCTCATTCTCATGCTTGGCTGGTGGATCATGATGGGCAAGTCAGAGAAAAGAGCTTTACTCAATTTAATCAACTTGATGTGTCCTCAATGCTTATCCTTGTTGACTATCCTCCTACTACTAAGTATATCTCCTTCTATTAACTGTTAAATGACCCATAAGTTTCTAGTTTTATTCTAGTATTCAATCTAAAACATTAGGGGACCAGCCAGAGTCAGGCCCAGCCCAGAACAGGGGTAGATGCAAAACATGTTTTGGAAGAATTAATAAAAGTTGGTAACATATTGGTCATTGGGATGAGGGACGGGGGAAAGCCAGGGATGACTCTGGGGTTTCAAAATTAGATCATTGGGAGAATGATGGGGAAATTTGCAGGAGGGATGGATTTTGTGGGAAAGATAGGGAATCACATTTGGAAACTTTGAGAATGAGATGCTCTTATGACATCTAGTAAGATTTGGTTGAATGAGGACTGGATCTAGAGTCAGAGGAAGCATGTTGAATCCTGACTCTCCCACTCACTTGACTGGTGTGACCTTGGGCAAGTCACTTGAACTGTATGGGCTTCTGTTTACTCGTTTTCGAGATGAAGGGTTTGGACTAGTTGACCTCTGAGGTCTTTAATATCTATAAATTTATGACTTTTATGATCCTAGTCAGGTAGAGAAAGAAGGCAGCCAAGGGCAACACCAGTTTAAAATATCAATTCATTTGCTATACCCATCAAAGAGGATAGAGCAAGATTACGAGCAGCATAATCTCATATCATTATGTATACAAAGCATTAGAGGCAAAAACAAATATACAAATAGCTTGGTTTGAGAATACTCGAAGAACATTCATAGATGAAGACAACAAATAGAAAATGAGACATATTTGTCAACATTTCTACAGTAATCTTTTTAAAAACATAGATGCCTTTTGTTTCTTAAATCACACCCATTTCTAAATATCTCTTACTATTCTGTTACCCAGCAAACCATCCCTTGCAATAAAGATAATAAAAAGAAAGAGGCAAGAAAGCACTTAGAGCAAAGCCCATCATACTTAAATTGATAGCAAAAGCAATATTTCTCCCCCCTGGTCTCCCACCTCTTCAGTGAAAGGAGAGAGCTACATTTTCTCAACTCTTCTGCGGGATCAAGCTTGGTTTTATTAATTATACAACATTCAGTTTCATTTTGTCCTTTCCATTTTCATTGTTTTAGCCGAAATATATATTATTTTCCTGTTTCTGTTTACTTCACTCTGCACCTGTTCCTGGAAGTCTTCTTAGATTTTTTTTGAATTTTTTATACTTTCCATGTGCTATGACATAGAAATTTTTCATTGCATTTAAATAACACAATTTGTTTTGCTTTTCTCCAATTAATAATCATTGACTTTGCTCACACACACACACACACACACACAAATGCTGCTCTGAATATTTTGATGTATATGGGACATTTCCATATGTCTTTAACCTCTTTAGGGTACATGCCCACAGCAGGATCTCTGGATCAAAGAGTCTGGGCATTTTAGTCAATTTTGAAAGCATAATTCCAAATTGCTTTCTAGACTGTGTTGTGAATGGGGTGGCTGAGTGAGGTAGAACAAATTCACAGCTCTACAAATGGTATATTAGTGTTTCTGTCTTTCTGTAGCCCTTCAAACACTATTTTGATCATGTATAACAATATATTTTTGATCAAAAATGACACAGTGGAATCATCACATCTGGAACCCAATACCATAGAAATGTCACTTAAAAAGAAAAGACTGGAAAGTCTGGCTTTACCAGACCAAGTATACCCTGAATAAATTTGGGCTGGAAGCAACACAATTGGAAAAGCTTTTACAAAATATCTTAAGGAGGGCTGATTACTACCCCAAATAAGAGAGGACATCAATAACTGCATACTAGCTCATGTCACTTACTTTCTTATCTATACAAGTATCACCAATATTCTTGATGAAAATATGGGAAAGGAATGGCCAATCTTTAGTAAACTACATATTTATAGTCACATAAATAACTACAAATTGCAAAGACTACTGGGCAGTCCTGTACCTGTGTCTCCCATGTCACATAATCAATCCCAAAGTTCTTAAGAGAGACTTTGAGAGTGTCCTGGTATTACTGCTTCTGATCACCATGTGAGCGCTTACCCTATGAGTTCTCCATAAAATAGTCTTTTAGGCAAGTATACGTTTGTCATTTGAATAATTTTGGCCAGACCATCGTAGTTGTGCTCTCTGCAGCGGAGTTTGAATGCTTGGCAATTTAGTTCAAGAAGAGACCTCGGTGGGACAGCTAGGTGGCACACTGGATAGAGCACCCGGCTGGAGTCAGGAGGACCTGAGTTCAAATGCGACCTCAGATACTTGTTACTTAGTAGCTGTGTGACCCTAGGCAAGTCACTTAACCCCATTGCCTAGTAAAAAAACAAAAACAAAAAAAAAGAAAAAGAAAGGACCTCAGTGTGGTGTCTGATATCTTGTCAGGTGATCTTCAGAATCTTCCTAAGATAATTGAAATAGAATCAATTCAGTTTCCTGGCATGGCGGCATGGCACTGGTATACTGTCCAGGTTTCACAGGCATACAATGAGGTCAGCACTCAAACATTATTTGAATTTAATGAACATGACCTGAAATTGTACAGGATGAGAAGGCTCATATGGATTGTCATCTGCATAGATGGTGGGAATAATAAGGTTGATGAGATGAGTACTAAAAAAGATATCTTGAGTGCCATCATAAAGAAAAAGAGATACTCATTCAAAAATATCAGAGAAACCTTATTTGTAAGTGCAGTAACCTAGGAGTACAACAGTTGGTAAATGGCTGAATAAAACAGGGTATGTCAATTGAGTGAACTACTACAATGTCATAAAACTTATAAAGTATGAGTGATATAAAGGAATTTGGAAAGACTAATGTGAGGAAAGCAGAGGGAGAAGAACAGCATATACACAGACTATAAGTAGAGGTGTGGGAAAATGGATATACAAATACAGAGATGAATGAGCAGAAAGAGAGAGAGCAGAATGGAGGAGAGAGGAAGCAACTCGTACTCGTGGATGTACTGTCTAAAGAAACCCGTTTTAAAGTGTAAATAGTTGTGTGTGGCATATGCTCTTAGTGCTACTATTACCACTCCCACTTGCATTGTTGAGTTTGTTCTCTAGAGTGGGCTACAATGCTCCCCAAGGTCCTCGAGGGATAAGCTCTAAGGGTTTGAGAGTATCTAATGCTGTATATAGTTCAGGACCCTTCACAGTGTTCTTGCCATCATGATTATGAATTGATTTATCAATTCGTCAGTCAGACTTAATTTACTAACATTTCCCCATTCTGAAGCCTCTAATTGATTAAATGACATGTTCTTACCTGCCTTAAGGTATTAGGTCATAGCATTTTACAACTTACTTTAGGTGGGGTGGGGTAACTTGACCAGTTGCCTCAGTTGACTCCTACTCTTACCCATTTATTGGTTTTTTCTATTGTTAAAACTTAAGTGGTGATAATTTATTTTATAAGGTTAAATAGAGAAGAACTTAGTCAAAAACTTTCCTCTTTCAGGAATCCTTTCTGAGACTTCTTTTGATAATGTTCCCCTAGTACATATGGATATGATCTGAATGTATTTGTCATGTGTTAGATATTTGTATGTAATTGTTCCCAGGTGACTTTATGTGTGTGTTTTGCTTCCCCATCAAGACTGTAATCTACAAGAAGACCTGGCTTCTGTGTGGACAAAGTAGGTTGCCATTTTTAAGGTGGAAAGGAAAAACTCTCTTTCCCGTTTTCCCCACTTTTCCTGCCCCAATGTCTGTCTGTCTGTCTGTCTGTCTGTCTCTCCCCCTCCTCACTGATATCTGAAATCCTGTTATTAGATATGTGATCCTTTAGGTTAATCACTGCTTCTTCAGACATGATTTTTAAGAGTTAATTAAAGAGCAGAATAACATGTTGAATATCCAACACCTTAATGTGATTAAGTTTATAAAATACTACAAGACAGAACAGAATACCATGAATTTATCCATCTTGTAGGAGGGGAATGAGCACTGTGTAGGGGAAAAGATGGTCATAGAAAGGGGAGGCTATCTTGATTTGGTGAGCCTTGGCAAGGACAGTGTGACTCAGGTGTAGTGCCAAGTCAGCACAAGTTAAATGCTTGTTAACTAATTCATTATAGGTACTTTCAATAATTCCCAAATGTGTTTCAGCAACTTTAATTTTGAATTGATAATCATCACGGATGAATAGGAATTCTCTTTCCTATTTTGTAGTTCAGAATGTCATCCCATATTCAGAGTCAACTTCAAATTTGATCATTTCATGATGAATGAAGTGAATAAATAAATTAATGAATCCTCACCTGACTAGATTGTAGTCAATATTTTGTATAGAACTGCAGCCAGGGGCAGCTAGATGGTGCAGTAGATAGAGGTCAGGCCTTGGAGTCAGGAGGACCTGAGTTCAAATCCAACCTCAGACATTTGACACTTATTAGCTGTGTGACCCTGGACAAGTCACTTAACCCCAGTCACCTCACCAAAAAGAAAAAAAAAAAAGAACTGCAGCCAAAATTACTTATGTATTAGTAGAAAGGGAATGTCCAGAGGTTAAAAGACACAAAGGTAGTAACAGAGGGCTAACCACCTAACAAAAACAATCCTCTTATTTCATGTAATCTTTTCTTCCTCATTTTTTGGTTGGAAATCTTTATGAGACTTTCAGTATTTTATCTGGCAATCCAAGCATTTCCTTCTCTTCCTGTTGGAAAAATTCTTTACATGCCAAGTCCATAAGATTCCATAAGAAATGCCTAAGTCAGAGACCAACAACATAGTTACCCTTCCTATTAGAGGCTCACTCACAACATCAAAACTAACCAGCTACTGAAAATAAAACAACCCTTCTATTTGCCCAATCCAATTCTTACCATTCTTTTATAGTTGCTATGGACATTATTTAAAACATGTGATAATTTGAACTTAGGAAGTAACAACTTTATTTGTACCTGGTAAGGAGTTTATATGGCAATTTCTTAATTATCTGGGTTATAGAAGGACAGAAAATGTAATACAATGACACATCCAAAGTTTACACACAGTGATGGTTTAATAACTTTTTTTTATTGACTGATTGATACAGCATTTGACTTTGGAATTTTGTCAGACACATCTGATCAGACATACATACCCCTTTTCAGTCATTCATACGCTCACATTTCATATTCTCACATCTCCCTCCCTCCTTACTTGGCAGGTGTGTCAATTCTTCTTGTGGGCTACAAAGCTATTGTCCTCATCCCAAAACTCATTTAAGTGTCAAAGAAGGAGGCAAAACCTGGTGGACGATGGATAATTCAGAGTTAACTGTAGTTTTCTTTCTTTCAGCTTTCAAGTAAGAAGATAAAAGAGTATTTGCATTCTAAAAGATTAAGAAAAAGAATTTTTTACCTTCTGTAGTCTCGACTCCATTTTCCTGTCAAGTAACATTCATCATTGTGTGGAGCCTTTTTCTTTGGTAAAAAAAGTTCAATTTGTACCGTGGGGGTATATTCTTATCTCACTGTTCAACAATATGTGTGTGTATACATATAATATGTCTTCTATTAATATTAATCTCCATCTAGAGAGAGTACTTTCCTAAAACTATTAAAATTGGAAGATTCTTTTCTAGCAAGGAACTAGAAAATTAGTAATGTTCTTCAATTCACTTATCACCTCTGTGCAGATGACTCTCAATCCTACTTTTCTTGGCTAAATACATATTTATTGTATTGAATTGAATTTCCAGCCCTGACCTCTCTCTGAATCTTTATACCCACATCTCCAACTATTAACAGAACATCTCCATTTAGATGGAAAGCCAGCAACTCAAACTCAACAAGAACAAAAATGAGCTTATTTTCCTTCCCCCTATAATACTATTTGTTCCTTTTCTGATTTTACTAGCTCTGTTGATGATACCATTTTTACCTTCTCTCCCATGAAACTTTGGAATTTTGTTGTGTTCTTTGGCTCTTTCCTTTTCCTAACCTCTCAAATCCAATAAATTTACAAATCTTAGTGATAATATCATGTAATCTCTGTCACAGAAATTATGTCACCACTCTACTCAGTTTCTCTGGTACTGAGTACTCCCTACTATCAAGTAAAATTCAAACTCTTTTCCCTGGCATGCAAGGTCCTACACAATGTGATACCACCCTCTATTTCTAGTCATATAAATGTAATTGTCTTCTTTCATGTAACTCCCTTTTATGTAGTCTATGATCCAACCAAATTATATTATGTATGTATTATATTATATTATGTAGTCTATGATCCAACCTCTGACATACATGCCCTTCTTTCTATGCAGTTCAATTTAACTACAATTATTAAGGGCTTACTATGAGTTAGGCACTATGCTAGACATCAGTACTTTCGTATCATTTCTTCATAAAAGGAACAAGTCAATGAGAAGATTTCCTAGGTCCCTTCCAGCTCCAATTCCCATGACATTAAGAATGAATTGTTCTTTGAATGCTAATGATGGTGTTTCAGGCACCAGTGATGAAATATCTGGGGCCAGTATCCCTCAAATCAAATTAAGAAATCCGTCTATTTGCAACTCATTGAAATGCCATGCATTCTTTAAAGCCTTCCTTAAATTCTGTCTCCTTTCTTAAGATGATACAGTTGATCTTAATCAATCCTTTATCCCTTCAGACAGAACAGAACCAAACATAACAGAACCAAGAGTGGCCCTTCTGAGCTTATCACCTGTTTTATAGTACTGTTACTTGCCATCTACTGGTATATAGAGAGAATGGAGTGAGTGTAGTGGCACGCCTATGATTATACCTGTGCCACAGGTACAATTCTACCAAATTGTAAGCTTCTCGAGTGCTAGAATCACATCTTTTATAAACTTTGTGTCTCCCTGATGCCTATCCCTATAGGGATTAATGAAAGTCTAATTCATACAGTGTTTTATAAATGCACATAATAAGGGGCTACTAGGAGGTTCAGTGTATAGAGAACTGGACTTGGAATCAGGAAGACCTGAATTCAGATCTTGCCTCAGACACTCACTTAGCAATGTGATGCTGAACAAGTCCCTTAACCTCTGATTGCCTCAGTTTCCTCAACTGTAAACTAGGGATAATAATAGCACTTTTCATCCAAAGTCACTGTGAGGATCAAATGAGATAATGTCTGCAAATTGTTTTGCAAGCTTTAAAGCATTATATAAATGCTAGCTATTATTGTTAAAAAAAAATACTTACAGCACATAATAGGTATTTTACAAATGGCTGTTGACTTGAATTGATAAAACTTTCCCACTTAATAGGAGTGGAAATTTAGGGATATCACATTATTATTCATGTGTCCAGTCTCTTTTTCCACATAATATTTTGTCATTTCATAGGAAGGGGGATCCATCGTATATTCATGTCAATTTAGAAAACTGAACCACAGAATAATGAATTGAGAGCTAGAAGGGAGCTTAGAGACCATCTAATCTAATCCCTTAATTTTTGTAGTTTAGGACCTGAGGACCAGAGAAGTTAAGGGATTTGCCCAAACTACTACAGATAAGAAGGGAAAAGAGTTAGAGTTTAATCTACAACTTCTGACTCCAAGTCCAGCCCTCCCATGGCACCACTCTGTTTCCATTCCTATTCTATAATTTGTCACACCACAAGGAAATCTATATCCTTGGTCTAAAAGCTCTCTAGTAGAATAGTGATTTATCACCTGATTCACCCAACTTAGACAAATAAAACAGTAACATTAACAAAAGTAGCAAATATTGAAGCTGTTGTGAGGCTAAAATGAGAGTGAAAGCATTTTCCTACCAATGAACTTTCATAGATGTCATTTTTAGGTTATTCTCATAGTATTCTATGATATTCCCATAAAATTCAATTAATTCAGTCAAGCTAAAGATTTCTCATTTCCTGAGGGCTGCCATTTTGAATCCTGTAACTTTCAGCCTTCACCTTACAATATCTAGGAATGACATCTTCTTTCTGGGTGAGCTTTCCCAAGGAGATGCTATTTAGCATGATGTAGGGTATCTACCCCTCCCAGCCCAAGTCAAATCTGCCAAATGCTTATTAAGGCCCTTCAGAGCTGATTAAACTGAAATCACAGGCAACATTTGCCTAATATAAAATATGCACAGTAACACTATCTTAATTAGATGTACATGTCTCTGAAGATATAAATAAATGCTTCCCTTTTGATAAGTCTGATTTAATAGCCTAATAACAGGGGAATGTCTCTGAAATATAATTCAGGGGGTGAGGGAGAAATTAATAAACTCAAATATTTAAAGCTCAACAACAATTAACAGCCCATTTAAAACAAATTTCTGAATTTTAATTTTATTTCTTCTTATCCAACCAAAGCTAAGCTTTGGCTTCATCATTATTCATTTTCAAACCTAACAGGGTACTTCTCTCTTTGCCTGGGAGATGGTTTCAAATTCCATTTTAGGGGATCAGAAGATCATGAAGCTTGAGGTGGCAGAATGTCTAAATTTAAAAGTCCTGCCTGAGTTGCCACAGGAACAGTTTCCTATGTTTACCACCTTTCCTATTTCCTATTTTCACTCCTCTCAGGTCCTTGAAACCCAGAATCTCAGCTTGAGTCCTAAATACAGAAGTAACCACTCACATATCCACCTACAACCATCCATATCACATGCATGTAATATACACATATGTGCATACACCAACTGTATAAGCATACATGACACTTTTTTTCTTTCACTGTTTCTAAGTACTAAAATGTGCCTACCAACAATTGACTGAAACAGAAGCTGTGAGTTTTAACCTTTCTCCGGTGGTCACAATTTGGGAAATTCAGAGGAAACTTTTCTTTCCCCCAACCCAAAAGCATTCACGTTTAAGGACTCAGCTTAGACTGAACTTTCACTAAGGAAAAGGTTTGTGGCCCAGTCTAGTACCTAATGTAAGTAAACTATGCAACAGCTGGGGGATCTTACTAAGGTCTTCTAGACCATTAGGAGAGTATTTTCTTTGGGAAAGAAATCCATCCAAAATACAATCTAGTTCTATGGAATGAGATGAGATTTTGTTCACTCACTCTGGGAGTAATGTCAATGAAATTGATCCAGTCTGGTGAAAGATCAGATTAAAATGGGGACTATAGGAAGGTAAAGAAGCCCAGAGAGTGATTTGCCTATAGTCCCAGTAAGTGTTGGACTAATACACAAACCTAGGTATTCTGACTCCTAATCTTTTCACTCTCACTCCAACTCTCTGTGAAAAGCCTGCATTCATAGGCAGCAGAACTATAAATACACGGCACCAGCTTCAAGAGAAGAACCCCACCCCTGATCTCATGCCTTACTTACTGTAAGAGCTGTATACTCTGACAATAGAGCAGTACAAACCACAAGAGCTTACCTTGTTCACTGGCCAGGTCAGGAGGAGAATTCCCAGGCTCCTCCCGTTAATAACCAGAGTGCCCAAAGGCAGCTGGCAACACTATTGGACACTTCTTGGATGACTGAGGGAAGGTCCTAGATTGTGATGATGGCTCTACTATCAGCAGAAGATGGAACTGCACTATGGGCCTTTACTCCATCTGAGAGCCTTGAGCACACCAATGGACCAGAAAGGCGAGCTGAGTGTGGGGCAGCAAATTCTGTAGGAGCAGCTCCTGCAAACAGATGGTTATGAAGCAACTGGTGGATAATCCAGTATGTAAAGATCCTTTATCCAAGAACTGTACATGGCATAGGGTAATGTTTACTTTGGGACATTGTGAGATGCCAAATTACTGGAGTTTGGTGTTATGAGATATTTGATATATATGCTACAAGAGAAAGAGTACTAGATTTGGAATTAGTGAACATGGGATTGAATTTTGTCTCTCCTATTTATTCTCTGTGTAACTTTAGGTAAGTAACTTGATTTCTCTGGGCTTCAGTTTCCTCATCTGTAAAATAAGAGTTTAGATGAAGTAACCCAAGATTCTTTCCAGTTCTCGATCTATGATCCCGTTATTTTAATGATTTTTTCAAATAAAACTTAATTTTGCTTTATTGTAAGTTGATATACTTACCAATGAGAGAATAGGATTCAGTGAGCTATAACTAGGTTGGGTTAATGAGAGCTTTGTCTCAGAGTATACAATTTAGAAGTAGTTGATAGCTCTTATACACTTTTGGCAGCATGGAAACAAAAGTGCAGTACATAGTTAGTCAGAATAACTAGTTAAAATACAAAATTACATGATGGTGGGGGTGAGGCATACCACTTCCTCAATCCTGAGTCCTCCAACCTTCCCTAGCAGAGGCCTCCCCAGTCAGTTAATCAACAAGTATTTATGAAGTATTTACTATGTGCTAGGCACTGTATTAAGCACTGGGGATGCTAAGAAAAATATGAAGAAATGGCCCCTGCCCTCCAGGATCTTACCTTCTAATTGAGGAAAATAATATAATAACTATACACACAAGATATATATGGTGTAAATGGAAGATTCCCACAGAGAAAGCACTGGGGCAGAAGGTAGAGAGGAGTGAGAAAATCCTTTTGCAGAAGCTGGTATGTGATATGAGCCTTAAAGGAAATCAGGGAAACCGGGAGGCAGAGGTGAGAAAGGAGAGCATTGCAGACACGGACAAGCAGTGAAAAGACATGGATCCGGGAGATGGAGAATCCTATGCCAGGAGCAGCAAGTAATACAGTTCAGCAAGAGCATAGAATGGTTGAGGTTTGAAGGGGTGGGTCAAAGAGTCCAGTATAAGAAGACGACAAAGGTAGGAAGGGACCAGGTCATAAAGAGTTTTACATGCCAAATGGAGCATTTTACCTTTGATCCTGGAGGCAATAAGGAGCCACTAGAGTCTATGGAATAGAGAAGATGACATGATCAGACTTATGCTTTAAGAAGGCCACTTTGGCAGCTGAGTGGAGGGTGGACTAGCATGGGAAGAGACTTAGGCAGGGAGAACAGCCAGAAAGTGATTTCGGTAGACCAGACTTGAGGTGAGGGTTCCTGCCTCAGAGTGATGGCCGTGTGAGTGGAAGGAAAGGGGCAAATATGAAAGATTTTGTGAAAGTCGACATGATGAAAGTTGACAACAGTTTGAATGTTTCTTCCTAGTGCAAGTGAAGAATCCAATATGATTGAGGTTTTGAGCCTGGGTAATTGGGGAAATGGTGGGGCCTTCAGTAGTAAAGGAAAGTTGGAAAGAGGGGAAGGTTTTGGGAAAAGATAAAAGGTTGTTTTTAGCCATTTTGAGTTTGAGATGGATCTGGGTCATCCAGTTTGAGAAGTTCAAAAGGAAGTGGATGATGTGGAACTTGAACTCAGAAAATAGAAAAAAGTTGGATATCTGGATGTGGGAATGATTGGCAGAAAGATGAACATTAAACCCAAGGGAGCCAATAAGATCACCAAGAAAGACAGTATAGTCTACAGAGGCATAGGCATAGTACAGCAGCATCTCATTGGCACTGGCATCTTGGTCTTCCTGGGTAACTGAAGGAGCATTCCATGTTGCATTCCTAGTTTCTGGTACTTTCTCTAGGAATAAAAGTTCCTAATCATGGCTCTGGGCACTGGCCTCCTCTTCAATGAAGAGTTTGTTGCAGGTTCAGGAGACAATTCATTTCAGTTCAATTCAGTCTGGTTTTGTTGTTGTTGTTGTTGTTGTTGAGTCATTTCAATTGTGTCCAACTCTCTGTGACCCTGTGTGGGGTTTTCTTGGCAAACATATTGGAGTGGTTTGCCATTTCCTTCTGCAGTTCATTTTACAGATGAGGAACTGAGGCAAACAGGGTTCAGTGACTTGCCCAGGGTCGCCCAGCTAGTAAGTGTCTGAGGCCAGATTTGAACTCAGGAAGATGAGTCATCCTGATTCATCTACTGTTCCACCTAGCTGCCCCTCAATCAGATTTAATTCAGTCCAAAGGATTGGAGGCTTAATAATAGTAGGAGATTTAATAAAATTGCTTTAGTTGCATCAGTAAAAGATAAGGTAAGCCTTTTGTGCCATGGGTATCTCTGACAAACTTAAGGTGCAAGTGATTTATATTATTGAAATATTTATATATATTTTGTAGGCTTCTGTAGGCAAGCTAAGGCAACAAATATTTATTAAGCCCTTACTGTGTTCCACACACTATGCTAAGTGATAGGGAGACAAATACAAGCAAAAAGAAAGACGGTCCCTGAGAGAAGAAAATGAAAAATGAAAAATGGGGGTGGGGGGAAGGGAAGGAAGTACCTGTTTGGGACATGGTGATTGCTGCTGTAGTTTGTCCTTTGTTCTCAAAGAGAACCATGACATCAGGGAGGTGGTGT
>NW_020954953.1:26380269-26380360 GCF_900497805.2 Vombatus ursinus | reverse complement strand
TATGCAAGTGAATTGGATTTAAGTGAGAGAGGGCTGTGCAAAGTCACCAGCCTCACTTTCTTCTCTGGTGCCATCTGGGGCCAGAGGCCAG
>NW_020954953.1:26378391-26380229 GCF_900497805.2 Vombatus ursinus | reverse complement strand
ATATGGATCAAGACAACTGGAGGTGGCCCAGGATGCAGTGGGGGACCTTGGCCTTTTCAAGTTAAGGTCTTTAACAGGTCTCAGTTTGACTGAGGTAGTTTAATAAAAAATGAGGCAAATAATGGCTTCTTTAGAAAAAAACAATAGATCTGGGAGGGCAAGACCCTCAAGGTTTCTGGCCAAAAAAGATACAATTTTTATTTACATTCATTCTGAGCCAATCAGGGCCAAACGGTGACCAAGTAGGGCTTGGTCTGGGAAGAGAGTGATTTGGGGTTAAAAGTGGTCTTTAAGAGAAAAAAAAAAAAGTGAAACAAAAAAGATTCAGAAATTAAAATTTACATTCCCTTTGGGCAGAGCACAGGAAGGTAAGGGTGTGATCCTCTTTGTGGAGAGGGAGAGAGAGAGAGTGAAGACATGGTGGTAAAGTCCAGAGTTAGCAGAATTGGTTGGAGGGGAATGAAGCATGGCTAACCAAGGTCTGTCCTCAAAATGGAGACCTCCAAAGAAACTAACCAATGGGGAAAAGGGACCAGATGATTGAGGGATATTCCTGGATAAAAGGGCCCTAGGTAAGTTCCAGGATAAAGAAAGCAGCAAAGTCCAGTAATGCCTATACAACAGTCTTCTTTCTTGAGTATTTTAGTGGATCTAAGATCTGCCTGACATGGGCCTTCCCACCAAGAGTATAGTTAATGTCCACCATATATCTCCCTACCCAGTGCAATTCTTCTTCATATCTTGGAGTTGATTAGGCAGGACCTCAGACTTAGAGCTAGAAGGAACCTCAGAAACCATCTAATTCAATCTCCTCATTTTGTAGCTGAGGAAACTGAGGACCAGAGATTTGACATGACTTTTCTTTATTAAATACAGTTTTTTTTACTGTGAACTTAAAGAACAACAATAAACATGAACCTTTTAATATACAAAGAAAAGGACTGTGTATGATCTGTAAACTTTCAGTTGTATAAAACTTTTTTTTAAGTGCATGTTAAATTCAACACAAGAATAATAAGATTTTAATTTCACAAAGACAAATAGTAGAGCTGGGTTTCAAACCCAGGTCCTCTGCCTCCAGATCTAGGGCTCTTTCTGTTGTAGTCTAGGGGTGCTGGGAATCCCAAAATGCAAGGGTACAGGGTGTGGGTCTGCCTTGAAAGAATTTGACACTAAAGCCTTCTTTCAGTACAAGCAGTGAGTTTATCATGACACTGGTTAGGATGGGTGAGATTCCTAGTGAGTCTACACTATTTGTGACACCAATACAAGCGGGCCAGATTTTAAGAATCAGTGCAATTTAATGTGGGCAAGATTCATATTTTATACAGAAAGACTGTGGGAAGATCTGGTTAGGATCTAGTTGTGGCAAGTAGCCTGGCGTGGTCCAAAGGGATCTGGATTCAGGTGTAGGTTCCTGAAATTTGTGCGAAAGTTCAGAGGCTTTTCTTTTTGGGGGTCCAGATCCCAAAGACATGGTCTTTTCTTTTTAGGGGTTCAGATCCCATCCTTATTATTTCTATTATACCACACTACCTTTACAAGGAGTCCTTCCTCTTCATCCTTTCTAATCCAATCCAATCTAATCCAACAAGCTTTTATTAAGTATCTTCTGTGTGCCAGGTACTGTGCTAGGGAGACAAATAAAAGCAAAAAGAAAGATGGTCCCTGCCCTCAAGGAGCTTACATTCTAGTTGGGGAAGACAAAAGAAAACTGAAAGGGAGGAGGGAAGAGAAGTTACCCAAATGAAGGCCTGGTAGTGAAGTCTAGAGAGTCAGAAGTCCCCAGGTGTGCCGGTCGCGCCGTGCACTCTCCTCCTATGAGGAGCAGGCTGCCA
>NW_020954953.1:26330920-26378249 GCF_900497805.2 Vombatus ursinus | reverse complement strand
CAGCCCGCCTACTAGTCATTGATTGTAGGATCAGATACCGGAAGGGGATGTCTAGGGTTAGCGCTGCACCTAGGGAGAGGACGTGAAGCAGGAGGCTAGGACCGGATACAGGAAGGAGACGTCTGGGGTTAGCGCTGCACCTAGGGAGAGGACGTGAAGCAGGAGGCTAGGACCGGATACAGGAAGGAGACGTCTGGGGTTAGCGCTGCACCTAGGGAGAGGACTTGACAAAGGAAGCTCGTTCTCTGCCATTGCACTCCCACGTGGCACAGCCCCCTGCCTCAGGAGCACATGCTCCGGTTACTTCCCTGTATCCAGTTCCTATCCCAGTTCACCACAACTCCACATGGCACAGCCCCCTGCCTCGGGAGCGTGAGCTCCGGTTACTTCCTAATATCTTGTCTCTGCCCCATCTTGCCACAACTTTAACATGGCAGTAGTCAACATCAGACAATCCCTCACACCTAGGCACTAAAAAAAAAATGTCCTTGCCCTCAGAGCTGACAATAGGTGGGTACCAGTGGTCAACAAGGGTTCTCTGTTTTCTGTCATTCTCTTTATAGGATTGCCTAATCTCCTTTTTCTGGTCATATATCTTATTGATTATATCTTTAATTCCACATCATTCATGCAATTAAATATTCATAATTCACTGTAGTCTCCTTACTCCCACCATGAGTCTCATCATTGCCCTTTAGGTTCCTCTCAGTTTTGATTCCTTGTAGCTTATGGTATTACATGATTCATGACTATACAGCATCACTAGAAGAAATTTGATGTTAAAAAGATGAGTTGTTTTTCAGGGAAAAAACGAGATCATTAAAAACAGCACAATTTCCCAACTGCAACCAGTTTCACTGTCTTTCTTCATCAAACAATCAGCCAACAGGCATTTTTAAGCCTCTGCTATATGCTGGGTACCCTGATAGGTGTTAAGGATACAAAATTGAAAGTGAGATGGTCCCTGCCTTCAAGTAGAATGTATTCTACTGCTGCATTACATGCAAAATAATTTTGGTGGTGAACACAAACAACTAGGGGAAATCCAGAAAAGGCCTCTTCAGGGAGACAGCTCTTGAGCTAAACCTTAAAGGGAACCAGGGACTTCCAGAGGCAAGGGTAAGTAGGGAAAGCATTCCAAGGATGGAGGATAGGAGATAATAGTGCCTAGGAAACACTAGGTTGGCCAATTTGGTGGATCATGTTGGGGAGAATGATATGTAATCAGGCTGGAAAGTAGATGGCACTAGTTTTCAAAGGTCTTCAAATGTCACACAAAGAAATCTATACTTTGTCCTAATTACAGTAGAGAGTCACTGAAGCTTCTTAGATTGATGTGCTTTAGAAGCATAGATTTCTGTGCTTTAGAAATAGCAATTTGGCACATGGATGGAAGATGGATTAGAGAGAGGTGAACCAAAATAGAGGGAGAACAGTTGTGTTTGTGTACGTATGAATGCATGTGTGTATATAACTCTTACATTTATCTGTGAATGTATGTGGTTTCTCTCAATAAAATGTATGCTGCTTAAAGGCAGGAACCATCTCACAATTAGGAAGCCATTGCAATAATCCAGGCAAGAGGTGATGAGAGCCTGAAGTGGGTTGGTAATGGTATGAGTGGAGAGAAGAAGAAAGGTTCACAAGATGTAAGGTAGGTAGACTTGACAAAACTTGATAACTGATCAGATGGTGGGGGGTAATGGAGATGAGTGAGAGGGCAAAGTGAAGAATAAGTTTTCATAACCTACAGGTTATGAATGTGGATATTTGGAACAATGGTGGCACCTTTGACAACAGTAGGGAAGTTCAGAGGAGGGTTGTGCTTAAAGGAAAATATAATGAGTTCTGTTGTGGATTTGTTGAGGTTGAGATGTTTGTGGGATAAATAGGTGGAGATATGGGTCTGGAGCTTAGGAGAGAGATGAGAGTTAGATATATAGATTTCAAATCATCTGAATAGAGATAATACTTGAATCCATGAGAGCTAATGAGATCACTGAGAAAGAATATAAAATTCTTGCATCAGAAGCAGGTAATCAGTGATCGTCTTCCAAAGGAGGAAGAAGCATTAGTCAGACCAGTCAGTCCCATAGGAAGAGAATCACAAAAAAAAAACTGTCACAAAACACCGAGGGAGGATATAGTATTTAAAAGAAGGGTGTGTTCAATTGTGTCAAATGCTACAGAAAACTGATAGCCAGAGGAGTATACCTAACAAACCCAGGTAAGAATGTATCTGTGTTACAAATCTAATCTAAAGGGCTTTAACCTATAAAGGTGGGGCAAGGAGAAGACTGCCGAAGTCAATTCCCAAAGTTAGATAAGATATGGAGTGTTGTTTGTCCTTCATTTTCAAAGAGGACCAATAATATCACTGGGTGATTCATTAATTAGATTTAAGTGAGGCAGAGCTGCACCAAGCCAGCTTCACTCTCTCTTCCTAACTCATTAAAGTCCAGTGGCAAAACAAAAGTCAAAACAACTGGCTGGATGCAGTGGGAGACCTTGGCATCTTCGGTGTCTGACCAACCTCTAAACACTCTGCAGTGCCTGCTTCAGCTGCCTTTGTGGCCATTGGTACAAATTGTTCCCATCAGCCCATTCTCCCAGAGGAAGTCTTTATTTGCTTAGGGTAGACACTCCCCTAACTCACTGACAGGTTTGTGGTCTGTTGAGTTTAGCCTGTCTCCTGAGACAGTTTGCCTGGCTGTGACTGTTGCGCATACTATAGCTTCTTGGAGCCACAAGTAAGAGTTGAGTATAAGATGGACACCCAGCATGGATGAGCAGCTCTGAAAAGGGCTTGGCAAGCCCTCACATCCGAGGCACTAGTCCTCCATGGACACCCATATGCCCTAAATATAGAGAGTAGAATCAAAGAAGGAAGAATAGAAGTAGAGTCCCCCCAAAATTCATTGGAGACTAAATCCAAGAAAGGAGACAGTAGCAAAACCCATGGCTTCAAGCGTCTATACAAAAATGTCCAAAGTTTAGACTATTAAAGGAACTAGAGGTATTAACACAGGGAAACAGATTGACTTCATAGGTATCCCTAAGTCATGGAACAAAAACCCATGATACTCTCCCAGAATAGCATCAGATCTATAAGGCTTTGAATGATGAGTCAAGGCTGGTGACCAATGCTAAGGACAACAAAAGGGGGTTTTTAAACTATGTTGGGGACAAAAGGAAGATCAAAGAAGGGATAGGGCTGCTGTTTGAAGTGTTTGGAACAATGATAACGATGAAAGAAAGCAAGCAGAGTCACTCAGCTCTTATTTTGTTTCTGTTTTCTCTTTTAAGCAGAATGCCCTCCAGACTGGGAAGACTATATAACAAAAAAGCTAACAAGGAAATGAAATCCAGGTAAGGAAATGTTAAGAAAGCATCTGTCTATCTCAGTGAATTCAAATCTCCAGACCAACAAACTGGGAGTTGTGATGATTACTCAGCCATTTTTATTATCCTAATTTTACAAATACATAAACTGAGGCTGAGAGATGTTAAGTGTCTTGCCAGGGTCACATATCTTATAAATGTTCCTGACTCTCAGTCCAGCACACTATCCACTATGAAACCCAGTAACCTCTACTATATTAGCAGACCCAGGGAATGATGGCACGAAGCCAGACTCAAAATAATTATAATAGTCAGTTTTGGTCTCAGAGAATAGATAATAAAATATACCTCCCTCCTCTCTGCAGAGAGGCAGGTCATGGACTATAGATGCAGGATATTGACTTTGTAAGGTGGGGGGGGGGGTAATTGAAACAATCAGTCAAATCCCTCCACTTAAAGTAATTAAAGAGATGCTACACCCATATACCTTTGTTATTTGAGAACGTATCTCAATTGAGTCAATCAATCATAAGCTATAGACTAAGTGAAAAAATGTCCTTAATCAATTTAATTATCTTTGAAAGCCATTGGATGGATTGCAGTGATCATGCGACTGCAGTGATCATGCAGATAGGAAGTGTGTTCAGAGTGATTGAAGAAACTTGATCATGTCCTATGGATCACCTATAAAAGAGAAGACCATTTTGGAACCCTGGGATTTGAGTGTTGGTGGCAAAGAGGCTGCCCCTGATAATGAATTAATTGCTTTTGGTAATGAAGAACCTCAGCTTCAGCACCAGTATCCTTCACCACCACCCACCTTGACTGGAGAAGGATTTTGTGAACTTTGGAAGAACGGAGGGTTTGGATTTTTTCATTGATGTCCTCTTGATGTCCACGGTACAGCAGTTGGCAACATTGTCTGTGTTGGGAGCTGAGGATAGGCTAAATGGGAATGAGGAAAGACAGATTCAAGGCTCTACAAGAAGCCCAGAAGCAAAACTACACCATACCCAAGGGGGAACATTTTGAGGACTCCTGGAAAAAAAAAAAAAGACTTCCAGAGCTGAGTTCTCCCTTTGCTTACCAATTTTGAATCTATTTTCTCCCAGACTTTATATATACTGGCTTACAGGATGGGGAGTGGTGGGGAAGTTTTGCACCAACTGTACTAACTACACTGTTATTAGAGAATACTCATTCCTAAAAGCTAATTAATTCTGGCTGGCTAATTGATAGAGACTGATAATCAATGGGGAGGAACATATTCGTAGGGGTTCATTAGATATAGTAGTAGGCAAAGACCTCCAGCTCATGGAAACCAGAGGGGACCTAACAACTGCTCTCTGGAGACCCAATTTGCTAGTGGCAGTAGGGGTTAGGATAGTAGCACCAGAGCCTGTGTAATATGTCCATTGTCAGATAGGTTACTATGAGATGCTTTTGCTTTGCTGTTTCTCTTTGTTATAAAAGAGTTCAGTGGTGGGGAAAGGGTATATTCATAAATAACTTGATTTGAAAACAAAAGTCATCAATCATACTTATATTGATAAGTTAATTCTTAAGAAAAGAAACAAGGGGAACCTCTATTTTGGAAATCCTTCTTTCTCAAGTGAGACTTTTCAAAGACTCCAGGCCATAAAAGATCTTGCTTGGCATGGGTTACCCCCATGCTGTTGTGAATGTGAAGCATCAATTTGTGCCGTTCTTAAATACTCTGAAACTTTTATAAACTTCTATCAAAACATGGAAAAATCATTTTGGTGGAACATCTGCATAACCAAGAGTTAGACGATGGTTTCTATAATCAAATTATGTAGTGTTGTAAAATGGGAGCATAATTTAAACAGCTTACATAATTACTCTGAAGATGCACATTTGAATGGAAAGAACTGATTGCCTCCATGATCTTTACAAAAAGTTAAATGCTAATTGATTATGGCAGTGTTGTCAATATCGCTGATTCAGTCTTCAACTTCTACTTGGTCAATAACACAGCTCAAATATCACACTATTCCTTTTCTGACTGCATTCATACCAAGCTGTAATAACAGATGGGGTTTTATGCACAACTGACTTTTCCCCCCCTCCCTTTAGTTGATCAGAACAAACAGCCGTAAAGAGGGGAATTTGCTGAAATTCTGATTTCTTTCAGCAGTTTTAAAGATTTTATAACATATCATTCATTGATTATGCAAGGTCCCTGGTCCCCAGCATCTGTTTGTTGCATCTGGGGGAAAGATAAATTCCTTTTTTATGCCCCTGCACAAAATTTAAGAGACAAACACACCTCTGGATTGAAGAGGACAGCAGCACAACCCATGACCTCCTCCTGCTCTTTCTCTTTCTTATCTCCCCATCGGGGCTGATGGAAGAACAGAGAAGGTGAACTCTAGTGAGCTTTTTTAGAGCTTAAAGAGGAAGGGAATGAAGCTGGATCAAAAACAAAAGGCCAAGGTCAAGCTCAGAGTGAGTCCACCAAACTTAGAGGAATTGTATTAACTGTCTGTCAAAGAACATTGGTTTTTTCATGTATTTTCTATTTCATTTGTAAAAAACTGGAGATCATGTATATTTAAGATTTCTAAAACTCAAAGATTTATTCCTAATCACCAGAAGACGTGATTATACATTACAGAATTTCATTATTATGGCTCTCTAAAGCCAACTTCTTTCAAACCTCAGCTGTTTGATTCAGCCTATTCAGCACCATAACTGTTTATAAGATTAACAGACTCTGACGCACAGTTAACTCTCTCGCTAGGGAGGAAAAAAAAAAGAGAAACTAAACCTAGTCATTGAAAAGGTAACATTTACCTAATGAAACGGGGCATCTATAAATATTGGCAGCTACAGACCTTTCCAATACTACAGATTTGCCTGGAGCAGGGGGAGTCATTAGGAAAGCAGAGACAAGATATTCTGTAGAGGCCTACCTGGTTCAATCCCTTTAAAATACAATTTGGACTGACTGAAGAGAGGGTTCTTGTTTGTTTGTTTTTGTGTTCTGTGTGTTTGTTTATTTTTTTTAAATAACAGATTGGGTCCAGTAAAGGTTTGACTCCTATGCTAAACTACTGGTAGTTGTTGCTGTTTAGTCATTTCAGTTCTGTCTGACTCTTTGTGACCCCATGTGGGATTTTCTTGGCAAAGACACTGGAGTGGTTTGCCATTTATTTCTCCAACTCGTTTTACAGATGAGGAAACCGAGGCAAACAGGGTTAAGTGACTTTCCCAGAATCCAACAGTGAGTGAATCTCTGAAGCCAGATTTAAACTCAAGCCTTCCTGACTCCAGGCCCAGCATTCTATCCACTGTGCCGCCTCACTGCCCACTTTCATTGGACAAAAGTACAGAACTCGAATTGGATGTTGGGTAGGTGAGGTACAGGAAGAGAGTCCTTGTATGCAGCTTAAGGAAACAGGGGAAGGGAAAAGGCTGGCGATCAGGAAGATCTTTAACCAGGCATTTTTTGTGGGCATTTAAGGAAAATGGTATGAAGAATGTCCTTAGTTGAAAGAAAGGAGGGAGTTGTAGGCTAAGCAGTTCCCTGTAGGGAGGAGATTAAAACCATGAGAAATGGGTATAAGACTCCTTTTAGAAGAGCTGCAGCATGGAGCAGGGAAATAGGAATGGAGCACGGAAGGATCTCATCCCAGGCTATTATCTAGATTCTAGAAGCTTTCTGTTTAAACTGTTCTTGCTAACTAGGTGTTAAGCTCGGCTGCTTCTTGCTTTCCTAAGACAAAGCCCTGCTTGCTCCTTCTGGTGTTCCAGACAAATATCCTCTCTGCCCTCCTAGAGCTCCACAGGGCTTTCCTTGCCTGTACCTGGGTGCCCTTCTTGGCCTTTCCCCCCATTTCACATCTTTCCAATCACACAAAACTGCCTGACATCTTGGGACAACTCCACTTGAGACTGAACCTCTATAAGAAATGATAACCTAACTGAACTCATTCCGCAGTGATAAACATATTTCCACCCCACGGTATCCATCCCATCCCAATGATTCTGGTCATTACCATTCAAGAGCCATTCTCTACCCCCTGCTAACTGCTCCCTTCTTCTCATCCTCCCAATCCTCCTATCCTAAACCTTACTCTAAAACTACCCAATGCTTTGACTGTGCTCAGTGGAATGCCTGTTCCACAGGTAACAAACTGGATTGCATTTTTAAACCTTTTCCTTTCTCACTCCCTCCATCTTCTTGCATTCACTGACACTCGGTTCCCTCCTGATAGCTTCCATGACTATCCTTCATAGCACTGGTTGCACTTTCAGTCATAACCCTGACTTACTGGTCTTGGGGTGTTGGGGGAGTTACATTACTCCTTACTTCTATTGCCACTTCCACGATCATCCTCAACTACCGTCACTCAGTAACGTCTCTTTTGAGGTTCATTTAATCTAATACATATTTATCACCCAATGAAGATTCTGGTGGCTATAGATTTCCAGGGCACTCTCCTTTTTTTCCTTAATGAGTTCTGTGTCTAGTTCATAGTCTTTCTCTCCTCCCTAATTCCTTCCCTCATTCTATGGGACTTCAACACACATACTGATACTACCTCAAAAATCCTAACTTTCTAATTCTGAAATTTACTCATTTCCCATGACCTACTCCTCCATCACAAATATACACAGATATGGTCATAGCCTTGATCTTGTTTTTACCCACAATTACCCACAAGTGTTCCACGTTTATGAACTCTGAAATGCCCATATCTGATCAGAATCCCTTGTCATTTCACCTTTCCCTCTGCCTTGCAACTCAGGCCATGTTTTTTATTCTCCCTATGACCTCCAGTCACTTGACTGCTTAGTTTTTTCCAAGGCCATCACTTCTGCTGTGGCTATACTATCCTCCCTTCCCCATCTTGACCCCTTTCATGAATCATTTCAACCTTATACTGCTCCTTCTCAGTCTCCTGTAATACTTCTTCATCTAGGTCATCCCTGGATGTTAATGGTGTGTACCTCAGGGCTAAGTCCTGGGCCCTCTTTTCCTTTCCCTCTATACTATTTCACTTGGGGATCTTATCAGGTCCCATAGTTTCAATGCTATTGATTCTCAGATTTATTTATCCAACCCTAACCTTTCATCAGACTTCCAGCCTTCTATCTCCAACTGCCTATTAGCTGTCCTGAAACTGGAAGTCCTGTAGACATCATAAACTCAACATGTCAAAAAGTGAACTAATTGTCTTTTGCCCCAAAGCTTCTCCTCTTCGTAAGTTCCCTTTTACTTTACCCAGGCTCAAAATCTAGGTGTCATCCTCAACTCCTTGTTCTCTCTTGCTTTCTTCTATATCTAATCAGTTGTCAAATTCCGCCATTCTTCCTTCATCTCTAGTATATGCCCCCTTCTCTCTTATGACACTGCAACCACTCTGGTGTAGTCCCTTATCCCCTCATGCTCGGACTATTCCAGTAACTTACTGGTTGGAGTCCCTGCCTCATTTCTTCCCACTCCAAATCTATCCTTCACTCAGCTGTTAAATTAATCTTCCTAAAATGCAGATCAGATCACATCACCCTCCCTTATTCAATAAACTCCAGCAGCTTCCTTTTCCTCCAGCATCAAATGTAGAATCATCTGTCTAACTTTTAAAGCCCTTCACAACCTTCATAACCTCATATCTTACTCCTCCCCATATACTCCGTAGTCCAGTGACACTGGCCTCCTTGCTCATCCTTGAACACCATATTGTATCTCCCAACCCAGAGCATTTTCACTGGCTGGTCCCCATGCCTACAATGGTTTGTCTCCTGATCTTCACTTCCTGGCTGCCTTCACATCTCAGCTAACCCAGTCCTCCTTAATCTTATTACCTTTCCTCTGAGACTACTCGCAATTTATATTGTATGTCTTATTTGTACATAGTCTCTTGCATATTGTCTCCCCTCTAGACTGTGAGCTACATGAGAGTAAGGATTGTCTTTTGCTTTTCTTTGTCTCTCCAGTGCTTAGCACGGTGCCTGGCACTTAGTAGGCACTTAATAAATGCTAATTGGCTCCACTCTAGTCATAGCTGTGGATCAGAGGAAACAGAGAATTGGGTCGTGTGGTTTCTTAGGGGGAGGGGGCAAGTGGAAGTAAGAGGAAAACTGAATGATTTTACTTCTCTTCCTTCTTTCTTCCCTGCTTCATTTAATGAATAATTAAGAGAAAGCTACTGTATACACAATAGCTACTGTGGGGAATATCAAGTAGAAGACAGGTCTTCCATAAAGGTTCTGTCCCGGACCCAGATTGTCCAATATTTTATCAACAATTTAGAATCATAGGATAATAGATTTAGAGTTCTTTTATAAAACAGGAAACTGAGGCCCAGGGAGATTAAGTTATTTGTTCCATGCTACAGAAGTAGTGAGTGTCAAAAGGGGCATTTGGACGTTGAATGCAGGCTTATCAGGTTTGTAGATGACATAATTCTGTGACTCAGTGTGTTGGATGGCAAAATTAGGATTCAAAAAGTTCTTGAGAGACAGGCTAAAATGTTAACCAAAACCAAAAAAGATGGAATTTAATGGGAATAAATGTAATATCCCAAATTTAGATTTTAAAAAATCAATTACATGCAGAAGTTGGCATGTAATTCCTGGCTTGGCAGCTAGCTATTCATGTAAAATAATAATAACTAGGAGTTTTGGTAGAACACAAACTCAATATGAGCCAATAAAAGGATATGGTTGTTACAAAAGCTCATACAGTCTAGGACTAACTTAATAATAGAATGTCCATTCAAGGGAGGTATTAATCCACTACACTCTAAAATTGTCAAACCACATCTGAAATGTGTCTAGGTGTAGGTTACACTTTAAGGTTATTGACAAATTAGAGAGAACCCAGAGCAGGGCAATTAGGGTGGTGTGGGGTCTAGAAACATGGAAAATAATCCATTGAGGGAATTAGAAATGTTTACCCAGGAGAAGAGGGCCCTTGCTAGGGGAAGTTGAGGATGGGCTTTCAATCCATCAATCAATCAATACTTATTAAGTGCTGGGGATACAAAATGAGGCAACAAACAGCCCGTGCCTACGAGGAACTTCCAATCTAATGGGGGAGACAGCATTTGAATAAATATATACAAAGCAAGCTATACACAGGATAAATAGGAATTTATCCTTAATTCCAATAAATGGAATTAAGAGGGGTTAGGGAAGGCTTCCTGTAGAAGATGGGATTTTAGTTGGAACTTAAAGGAAGCCAGGGAGGTCAGTAGTTGTAATGGAGGAGGGAGAGCTTTCTAGATACAGGGTACAGTCTGAAAAGATGCCTGGAACTGAGAGGTGGAGTGTCTTGTTCATGGAACATTCAGGAGGCCAGTGTCACTGGATCAAAGAATACATGTTGGGGAGTAAGGTGTAAGAAGACTGGAAACATTAGGAGGGGGTAGGTCATAAAGGTTTGAAGGCCAAGCAGAGCATTTTTCTGTCTGCTCCTGGAGACAATAGGAAACCACTGGTGTTTATTAAGGGTATGGGATGGGGGTGGGGGATCACTTTAGTGACTGAATAGAGAATGGATTGTGGGGGAGAGACTTGAGGCAGGCAGAGCCACGAGCAGGTTATTGCAGTTATCAAGACATGAAGTGATGAGGGTCTGCACTAGAGGAGTGGCAGTATCAGAGAGAAGGGGGCATAAGAGATATTACAAAGATGAAATTGGCAGGCCTTGACAACAGCTTGGGGATGGCGGATGGGGCTGGGTTTGAGATAATGAGGAATCCAAAATGTCTCCTAGATTGAGAGTCTCAAGGACAGGAAAATGGTGTTGCCCTCTGTAGTAATAGGTAAGGTAGGAGGGGGAGAGGGTTTACGGGGAAAGTTAATGAGCTCTGTTTCAGACACGATGACTTTAAGATGTCTATTGGACATCCAGTTTGAGATGTCTGAAAGGCAGTTGGAGATGCAAAATTGGAGGTCAGCAAAGACATTGGGGAAGGAAAAGTAGATCTGAGAATCATCAGCATAATGATGCTCATTAAATCCAGGGGCACTCATGAGATCACCAAGTGAAGCAATATAGAGGGAGAAAAGAAGACAGAACTCTGAGGGAAGCCTACAGTAGGAAGCCATGACCTGGATAAGGATCCACAAAGGAGACTGAGGAAAAACAGTCAATAGATAGGTAGGAAGATAACCGGAGTGACGTCCCAAAAACCTAGTGAGAAGAGAGTATTAAGGAGGAGAGAGTGATCAAAGGTTGCAGAGAGATCAGGGAGAATGAGGATTGAGAAGAGGCTATTGTATTTGGCAATCAAGAGATCTTTAATAACTTTGGAGAAAGCAATTGCAGTGAAATGATAAAGTCAGGGACCAGATTGTAAAGGGTTAAGAAGAGAGTGAGAGGAGAGAAACAGAAGCACCTATTCTGGACAACCTTTTTTAGGAATTTAGCTACTAAAGGCAGCAGATATAAAGGATGATAGTTAGCAGGAATGGAAGGATCAAATGAGGTTTTTTTCGGGATGCACAAGCATGTTGGTAGGCAGGAGGAAATGAGCCAGTAGAGAGAGAGATTGAAAATAAGTAAAAGAGTGGGGATGACAGAGGGGCAATCTGTTGGAGGAGAAAGGATGGAATGGGATCATTTAAACAAACAGAGGGGTTAGCCTTGGCAAGGAGAAGACCTGCCTCTTCATGTGAGATAGGAGTGAAGGAGGAGAGAGTAGCAGAAGGCAAATGACTGTTAGATGAGGAAGACAGGAGAAAAAGGAGTTCACTGTGAATGGCCTCCACTTGTTTCTGTAAAATATGAGTCAAGCTTCTCAGCTAAGAGAGGGGGGGAGCCATGAGAGGTCTGAGGAGGGATGAAAAGGTTTGGAAGCGTTCTTGTGGAGAATAGGATAGTGAGTTGATAAGGGAAGTATAGTAGGATTGCCGAAAAGCAGTAAGGGCCCAGTTGAGGTTGTGTAACATAAATTTGTAGTGGACCCAGTCAGAATGGTTGTGTGATTTCCTCTACCTTTGTTCAGCAGTACGTGTGGAGATGCTTGTTTCTATGGTTGAATTTATTATATGCATAAAAGCAAGTTATTTTCTGGGTTATATGGGTAGAGGAGGTTATCCCCCAGGAGTTCAAGGATACCTCCATCGTCCATCTCTGTAAATGTAAAGGAAATAGATTGTCCTGTGACAATCACAGAGGGGTCTCCCTCTTTGTCATTGCTGGTAAGATTCTTGCCAGAGTCCTCCTTAATAGGCTGATCCTTCACCTGGAAGATGGTCATCTACCTGAGAGCCAGTGTGGCTTCAGAAAGGGCCGAGGAAAGGTCAATATGGAGTTTGCTGCCTGACAACCCCAGGAAAAATGCCAGAAGCAGAATAGAAGTCTGTACACAACATTTGTAGATCTAACCAAGGCCTTTGATACTGTCAATTATGAGGGCTTATGGAAAATTATGTCAAAAGTTGATTGCTCAGAGAAGTTCATCAGTATTTTACATCATTTTCATGACGACGGCATGCTTGCCCAGTTTCTAGATAGTCGATGATGCTCTCGAGCTTTCCCCAGTCACCAGTGGAGTGAAACAAGGCTGTGTGCTTTCTCCCATGCTTTTTAGCATGATATTTTCAGCCATGTTGTCAATGCCTTCAATGAGGATGAACATGGCATCAAGGTCAGCTACCACACTGATGGTAAATTCTTCAACTTGAAAAGGCTACGAGTCTGTTGACTTGTGAACTTGAGTAAAGTGGAGGGAGTGTTGATGTGTGATTTTTTGTTTTCAAATGATTGTGCACTCAATGCAGTCTCTTGATGCTGAGAGGCAACAAAGTGTGGATCATTTCTCTGCTGCTTGTTCTAATTTTGACCTAACAATTAACACTAAGAAAACACAGGAGTTCCATCAGCCATCACCACACCATCCACATGTGGAACCATCAGTTACAGCAAATGGAGAAGTTTTGAATACTGTGGATAAGTTCACTTACCTTGGCAGTAAATTTTCCAGGGATGTACATATAGATGATGAGGTTGATGCATGCATTGCCAGAGCTAGCTCAATGTTGGGGAGGCTCCGAAGGAAAGTGTGAGAGAGAAGTGTTATTAGACTGCCTACCAGACTGAAGGTCTACAGAGGCACTGTGCTGACCTCATTGTTGTATGCCTATGAAACCTGGAGGGCATACCAGCACCATGCCAGGAAACTGAATTGCTTCCATTTAAATTGTCTTAGGAAGATTCTGAAGATCACCCGGCAGGATAAGATACTAGACACTAAGGTCCTTTCTTGAACTAAACTGCCAAGCATTCAAACTCTACTGCAGAGAATGCAACTCCAATGGGCTAACCACATTGTTCAAATGCCAAACATACGCTTGCCAAAAAGACTATTTTGTGGAGAACTCACACAGGGCAAGCGCTCACTTGGGGGTCAGAAAAAAGCAATACAAGGACATTCTCAAGGTCTCCCTTAAGAACTTTGGAATTGATTGTGTGACATGGGAGACACTGGCACAGGACCGCTCAGCATGGCATGCCCCCATCAGAGAAGGTGCTGTGCTCTATGAACAAAGCAGAATTGAAGTAGTTCAAAAGAAACTTGAGATGCGTAAATTTGGAGAATCCACCTCAAAAGTTCACATGGACTATTTGTGCCCGACCTATGGTAGAGCGTTCCAAGTTCATATTGGTCTGCTCAACCACAGTCGGACACACTGTCACTTGACTCTAACATAGTGATGCCATTTTGGTCCTCTTTGAGAATGAAGGACAACAACCAACCGTGAACATGGAAATGCCTATTTCATGTTATGTTCAAAATAAATTAAAAAACCAAACTAAAACTAAAAAGGCATCGAGTTGATATTGAGGACAAGGGCTGAACTATAAGAACTTTTGCAACTTGTAAAAATTTTACCCTTTTGATTGGTTATTGTAACCCTACAGTCCCTTCATCTGTATATGTTTCCTACATATTGTTTTGTAGCAAATTTCCCTTTGAAATGCTTAAGAGGTTCAAATGTTGTTTTGTAGGACCAGGTTAAAGAGAAGGAGAAAAGAAGCTCAGAGGATCATAGATCTAGAACTGGGAGAGGTCCCAGAGATCATTTAACATTCCTTCATTTTACAGATGAGGAAACTAAGCCCCAAACCTTGTAGTCTTTCCCAATACAGATATCCTGAAAGTAGTTAACCCAGAAAAGCCAGGGGAAGAAGTGACATCAAGATACAGTAGTGGGATCCAGCTGGCTGGATCTCAGGCTGGCAGATGCCAAACTATCATAAGGTGGCATGCGAGGAGGAGTCCGTGGTGTCCCCTCCCTACCACCCTCTTTGAACCTAGGCCTTGTGGCACTGTGGGGACACTCACAATTTACCAGCTGAAATAAGAGAAGAAGCCAGCAGAGAATACTCAGATTTAGTGGTCAAAGACACGGGAGCATTAATTTGTAGAATTAAGCTGAATTGATTTGAAAGATACAACCTAACCCTAGCCCTAACTTTCACCCTGGAAACTGAAGCCCTGAGAGATATTAGAGGTGAGAATAGATATGAAGTTAGGCACAAGTTTAGAAAGGAATACAGCTGCACAAAAGGCCAATACTATTTTGGTCTGCACACGAAAGACATCCTGTCATGGGATATTATATTCTGTTTCGGCATCTCTGTGTCTAGGACCAGTTTAGGGCTTCTCAGAGAGAAAAGGGAAGATGTTAGGCTATGATGAAAGTAAGAAGACTACAAAAGGAGGAAATATTTAATATGGAAAATATGGAAAAATGGAAACATGTTTGATAAGTGGCAGTTTAGAGTGATGAGAATTCAATCTGATATAATACTCCAATATGATATGCACAAATATTTGCAAGTCATTTGTAAAAATTGTAGGGTCTTGGTTAGCATGGGCCACAAGGACTTGAACTGAACACAAAAGTAGGCTGAATCACAGAAGGAAAACAAATAGTGGTCACAAATGAACTGTTTATGTTCCAAAGCAATTGGTAAAAACTCATGAAACATTTAAAGCTTCACTGCAGAAACCACCAACCATGTATGGCAGAAGTCCACCTCGCCCAGGTCCCAGGAATTTGGCAAGAACTTTTTCTCAGGTCATTTTTGTGACTCCATAAATTTACTATTTTTTTCCTACATGGATAATTATCTGTCTGGGTACAGTTGTAACTGGAGAAGAGGGTAGGATTTGATGATCTCAGAAGTTTCCTTTCAACCTTGTGATTCTGAGATTTGGGAAAGAGGGTATGAGTCACTTGAAAGAAGTAGCATAAACTTGGTGGGTTCAGTAATTTTGTTAGTCAGTCAACAAACTTTTATTTTGTTCCAGAAATCACTTTATTTTGAAGAAAGTGGAAGAATTGGAGGTTCACAATATAAAATGGGGGTAGACAGAACAGAAGAAATATGTAAAAGGGGCAGCACCTACAAATGTGAAAAAGAAACTGAAGGACAAAGAGATACATGGGGAGGATTAGGAAGCCAGACAAATGGTTATTATGGTGTTTGGAGTGGCTGGAACCAAAAAAGGCTTGTCTGCAAGGACTTCACAGAGGAGGTGATGCTTGGGGAGAATTCTGAAAAAAAGGGAAGGGCCAAATGATGTGTATGTGGTGTGATAGAAATAGATTTTACAAGATGTCAGCATTTTGAAGCAACAGATGAGTGCACTTGAATTCCACCTTAGAGCACTATAAGTAGGAATATTTAGAAGGCAATGAGAAAGTAGACAGCTCTGGAGGGATTCATGGTATGATGGAGAAATTACTTAAAATTAGGGGTTCAAAGAAGGCACCACTACATAGACATGGGGCTTATCAGGGATGTTTAGAGAGGTGAAACTGAGGTAAGCGCTGTTTAGGAAAGAAGGGCACAATTCTTCCCTTCCTAAAGAGGTGAATTGGGGTTTACTGAGATCTCATCTTACAACACCATTTGCTTATTGAATGTTTCAAACTGAGTGTCTCAGAGACATCTCAAACTGAACATGTCTGAATTAAATCTCACTACCTTTTCCCCCAAATCCATCCTTCTTTCAGACTTCCCCATTCTTTTAAGGACACCACCATTCTTCCACTCTTTCAGGTTTATTGTTGGTGGTGGTCATTCATTCTCTAAGAGGACTTGTGCATGAATTGGCTATGAGTCAGTATCACTCCTTCAGTCATTGAAGTCCAGTGGCAAGACAAAGGTCAAGACAACTGGCAATGGCCCAGGATTCAGTGGTAATAGTAGGAAATAATTAACAAAGGAAAGGCACTAAAATTAAGAGGGTTTAGGGAAGGCTTGATGTAGAAGGTAGGGTTTTATTTGTGATTTAAATGAAGCCGGGGCTGGGGGGGGGGGGGGGGCACGTGGTGGTGGTGTCTCGGTAAGAATGGAGCTTACCTTGACTTTTGGAGAGAAAGACAAAATGACCACCTCGTAAATCTGGACAGATGAAGTGAAATTACTCAAGGGAGATACTTAAGAAATTACTTAAGGAAGCTATATAAGGGAAAAGAACACAAGGGAAGTAAGCAGACCATGCACCCTGTGTGGCAATCAGTTACCCATTAGGAACATCTGGGAGAGAATAAATGTGGTGAACATCAGAAGAAATCCATCCCTTCTTGTCCTCCAGATTCCAGCTGGATTGCATTACTAGCTGTTCCCTTACCTGTACATGCCCTTCCTCCAGTCTTAGCCTATTCAATGCCTCCCTATTCAGTCCCCATATCCATCCAGTTGCCAGATCTTGCCATCTCTACCTACACACTATCTCTCATGTCTTCTCTACGTTCACACAACCACCTATTTGGTTCAGGTCCTCATGACCTGCCATCTGGATTATTGCAGATAGACCTTACTGGTCTCCCTTCTTCCCTTTCCCATCCATCCTACACAGCTGGCAATGATTTTCCTTGAGTGCAGATCTAACCATCTTACTTCTTTGCTCAATAAACTCTAATGGCTCCCTATTGCCTCCAGGATAGTATAAACAGCTCTGGCTTTTAAAGCCCTTAACAACCTTGCCTTGACCTATATTTCTGACCTAATTATACACCACTCCCTTTCCTACACTCTGAGAGCAAGCCAAACTTTCTCTTCTTTACACACAGCAATCCATCTTCCATATCTATGTGTTTTAACTGGTTTCCCTATGCTTGGAATGCATTATTTCCTCACTTCAACCTCAACAAATCCCTCTCCTTCTGTGAGGCAGCTAGGTAGTGCTGTAGACAGAGGGCTGGACTTAAAATCAGGAAGACCTGAGTTCAAATCTAGCCACAGACATTTAAATGTGTGACCCTGGGTAATCACTTAAACTTTGCCTCCATTTTTTCTTCTAGTGCATACTCCACCTTCCATATGAAGGACTTTGTGGTCCCCTCAACCGCTAGTACCTTCCCTCTCAAATTGCTTTATATTTAATCACCTTGCATTTGTTTTATATTTGTTCTCTTTATTTACATATGGTTCTTGGGAGTAAAAATTGTTTCATTATTATCTTTGCAGTTCCAGTGGCTGTCACATAGTAGATACTTAATACAGTCTTCCTGATTAATTGATTACTGTAATGTGACCAGAAAAAGCAAGAGTAACTGAGATTTGGGGACCTTAGAGGGATGGGAGGTTGGTGGGAGAGGATAGTGTGAGGATGCTCAGAATTTTGGGCAAGCCCCACAAATGAAATATAGAAGAATTCCTAATTCATTTTTACATTAGTCCAAGGAGTTCCAGCACTCTTTTCTTGGTTTTTCCTCCACTCTTCCAACCAAAGTATTACACATTCATTTAGCTAGAAGTGTTGAGCCCTCAAGTAAAAAATCTGAGAAGAATTCCCTTTCCACTTTTTCAATCAAAAATCAAAGGCATCTGGAGCCTCCCAAGCTATTGGAAATGTCCTTTGCACTTTGGTGGAGGTGGAGTTCGGTGGCAGACCTGTGATTTCATCAGTGTGAGGAACTTAGCACAATGCCTCACACAGAGCAGGTACTTAATAATAAATGATTGTTGACTGACCTCCAGTTTGGAAACTCCCCACTCAGAAGCAGATCCAGCTGCTCGCTTGCAATGTCTGGTCTTAGAGAATTGCCTGGAGTGTTAATAGGTTAAGTGACTTTTAGTCACTTTAGTCACCCAGTCTCAGAGGTAGGCGTTCCTAACCTCAAGACTGGCTCAGTCTTTACTACATCAAAATCCATATGTGCGTGCATTCACACACATGGAGAGAGAAAAAAGATTATTTGATAACGGTATCAACTTTAACTGACTAGAGACCATTCCTTTTACACTTCTCCCATGAAGAGTTGAGTCACAAGGGCAATTAACTCTCAATAAACTGAGAAACTGGTCTCCAGGAAGTGAGTCTTTCCTCCAAGTTTAAAGGTTTTGCTGAAGTAAGCGCAGCTGGCCTTCCTCCCACAAAGTGTTTTCAGATAATACCCTGGAAATATCCTTCACCAAATTAGCAGAACTTTGGTGAAGAGAGGAGGTTGCACTATAGCCCCTCACTAATTTGACTTCCATTTTGGCCTCTCTTGGATCTTCAGAGGCTGGGCCACAAAATCAGGTACAGAGAGGCTTCTAGGCAATACCTCTGCCTATGAGAGGAAGAGGCATGCTGATTGAAATGAACCCTGGACTTAGAGCCTTAGTTATAACTCTGCCACTCACTATCTGTGTGACCTTATCTGGGCCTCATTTCTGTGCAAAATGGTTCCTTCTAAAGCAGCTCTAAAATTCCATCACTTGCCTGTGGCCTTGCAGTGATTTAAGGAAAGACAAACCTTCAAGGATCATTCCTGTTTTTGAATCCTGCACAAGAATCTCCCCCCCCCATCCCCACCCACCTACCCCCAGGCCATCACCTGGAAAACCTCCAAAGCACAAATAGACATGGTGATATGAAACTGCAAGATGAAAAGTCTTAGTAAGAGACACTCGAACCTTTTAAGTATCATCCTGTGATAATAATGCCCTCTCATGCATATTTATGTACTTAGCTTCATAATGGCCACTTGAAAGACTAGGTTCTTCTTTCATCTGGAACACAGTTATGTCAAGTGTGACAAAATATGCAGAAGTTCAGAGGTCCAAATATGCAAGATAGAAAAGGGTCACTGGTATTTTTTCTACACTTGTGGAATACACCTATGGGAAACATAGGCCCCTTTCTGTTTACTCACTAAGTCAGTGAGTATCCACACAGTAAACCATTTTTTTAAAAAAGTGGTAAAAATACTTCCTTCTTCCATTTTTACCAAAGTGTGATCTGTCTTGGTCAAAAATGAGGACTTTGGTCTAGGCACCAGCAGCCATAGAGATGAATCGTTTTCAGTCAGGTGTTGGCTAAGGAATTTCCAACGGGTTTTGCCACCAGCTGTCCTGTGAAAGCTTCCTGTTAAACAGTAACTTGGTGTCATTCATTACCCACACAAAGTAAAATCAAATGACCCCTACTTCCTAAGTAACCTAATTATTTTATTTTCTTTTGATTAGGCCAAACACTACTTGTATTGTTAATTAATGCTGCAGAATTTGGATTATGCAACTCAGAAACAAGGAAGGAGTTAAGCATTTTAAAAATATTTTTTAAAGTTAAGTTAAAAACAAATATGTCGACCTATTTTTAAGAATTCTGGACATGGATTTATTTTCCTATAAATTTCCATTCTTTCCTACTGTTGTGAATTAGGTATAACCTATAGTTATTTTTCTTCAAAGAAGGTGGGGAAAACTAAGGAGACCTTCAAATAGCCTTACAAAATACAGTTATTTAATAAAGCTTTAAATAGTTTAACAGAAATCCATAAAGGCAACAAAAGGGAAATATTGCTCTGCTGTTCCAGAGCCAAAACAATTTGACAGGAAAATCAGAGGAATTCTTTATCTTGGACTAGTTTCAGGAACTTAATATTTTTCTTTCTCTCTCCTTTTCTTTCCTTTTAATCAAAGTGAAAATATAACAGAGAAACCAGAAATGCTTAAAGAGAAGCAGGGGTAGTGGTTGTTCGGTCCCCCAGAAAAGAAAACATGAAAGATTCATCAGACAGTGGGACATAAAATGACTTTGTGATGCCTTCAGTTCTTAGCTAGTGCTCTAATGAAATTCAAACCTGCTACATCTGCCATATCGTACTGTTAATTAGTTTTCTATTTATTTAGCAGATCTACAAGTGGAAAGCAATCTATTGCCAGTGAATTGTTTGACTCCTATGCTAAGTAGCCTGCATTCCAATCCTCTGATGTGGAAGCTAGCATGAGCCTAACTTTCATCTCATTGCCATGTCAAATTAACACCCAGCAGATTTTAGATACAAAGAAGGATTTTTTCTTTACTCTCCAAAGGGCCACTAGTTCTTAGAAGTCAATACACTGATATTAGTACTTCTCTGTTGTTGGCTGTGTTTCTTTTCCTACAAATTGATATGAAGGATTAAATGGAAAACAGACATGGTAGGTCTCCTTCTAAAGGTGTGTCATAGAATTAGAGATTTAGAATGAGAAGAGACCTCAGAGGTCATCTGGTCCAGCCCTTACCCCTTCATTTTACAGATGAAAAAATAGGCCCACAGAAATTAAGGAACTTGCCCAAGATCACACAGATGAAAAATAACAGACCTGGGATTTGAACCCAGGGCCCCCATCCCCAAATCTAGCACCTTTATCACTAGACTACAAAGTAGTTATTATTAATATATAATGGAAATGCATTTTTAAAAATGTAATTCTGTCTTAGGATATGCATTCATCCTTTTGGTAATCTCTAATAATTATAAAATTACAAAACCTTGAATATGTCATCATGCCTTTTTATATTTCTTTGTTTTAGATGTGTACAGGATTTTTTAAAAAATCAGCTAAATATAGGGATTCCCCTCAACTTCAAGATGACACTCACCTTATCACCTTAGGGATTTTCTTTGGTTGTGGGCTGTGAGGTGAATGGAAAACAAATGGAAAATTGAAGCTTCTCTGTAATAATACCTTTGGGGTTTATTCAGGGTAGGGTAGGAGGTGTGCAGCTGATGACTGACAGCAGCATCTGCTGACTTTTGAGCACTACTTTTCAGATGGGGTCTAAGTGGGGAGTGAGGTCATATGAGGTGGGGAAGACGAGAGGAGCAAAAGCCATGTGACAGCAGATTTATTTTCATTTTTCTCTTCTCAGCCAACACAACAGGGTCCTTTATTCCCAGCCTCTCTTGTCCTTTGGGTATGGAATGGAGCCTTCTCTCAAATTTATTCACCTAACTTTCTTTCATTGTTACCTCCCTATGAATTCTCCATCATGGAAGATTGAAAGAAATACAGAATACAGCTTCTTTCCGGACCAAAGAAAACCATATGGAAACAGAGGGATGGGGGAAGCACTATGATGCCAGGCCAGCAGTAGATGGATGATTTAGTTCTATTCAACATTTATCTAGTAGCTACTGTATACAAGTGTAGGCAGGATACAAAGATGGTCCTTGCCCTCAAAGAGCTTACAATCTAGTAGGTAAAGTAGGCACACAAATAACACAATAAAGAACTGAAGTCTGCCAAAGTTTGATTTCAGCCTCACTTTGATCTAGAGTTGAGGCCCATTTCTTCACGGCAGTATACAAGTCCTAGTAAGTCCTTCCTGCTAATCTGGAAAGGCTTTAAGTATGGGCCCAGCTACAGTCTCCATTTCTATTGCTTGTAAGCCAATTGATTTAGAGTCCCTTCACCAGGTTGGCCACAGGTGATGGCCACAACAATTCTTGAAACCTATTTATGTTATCAAGTGTTTGAGGAAGCTATGATCTATGTTAGTGAAAGATGTGCTATTCCTATGTTGATGACATCACCGCATTAGAATACAAAGTAGAAAGAGATAAGGACCTGAAGAGAATCATAAAGTATTATGGAAGCAGAGAGGAAGTTATTTGAGGAGGACCAGGGAAGGAAATGGTATTTTATTTGGGCCTTGAAGGATGGGTAAGATTCAAAAATAGGTTACTTGGTGGAGGAATGTGATTGTCTGTGTAAAGGGGAGTAATAGAAGACAAGGCTAGAGATTTAGGATGAAGTTACAGGGTGGAAAAGTTTGCATTTGATTCTGAGAGGTTTTGTTTTATTCTCAAGGATATGAGGAGCCACAGAAAGGTTCTTTGCAAGGTAAGCTAAAAGAAGATAATTCTGAGTATGTAAGGTACAGTGGAAGGGGGAGGGACTGGAGGTGGGGAAAACTAGTAGAAAGCTATTACAATTATTGTTAGTCTAGGTGAGAATGAGCTTCTAAACTGGGGTAAGAGCAGTGAGAATGAAGAAGAAGACAGATATGAGAAATATTATGAAACAAATTAACTCATCCCTTAATAGACAATTGGCAAAGGATAGAAACAGTTTTCAACATAAGAAATACAAATGAACCATAATGGCCTGGAAAATGTTCACATTTACTAATAATCAGAGAAATTATCCACTACAGAAGCATTCTGAAAAATTATATTTACTCTATCTTTCTCCATTCAACTATATGCTCTGGAGGTCAGGCATAATATCACTTACCACTTCTCTGTAGAACTTGGTGTGAGACTCAATACAGTGGATGCTCAGCTAATGCTGCCAATGAAAAAAAAATTTTGGTTTTGTTCATTTTACTATGAAAATAACACCTCCTACATGGTTAGTGAAGTGACAAAAAAAAAAAGCGTCTGTGTAGCCTGATAATATTTTATATTTTTAATAAAGCTACCTGAACCCAATACTAACCCCTGTGACACTCTGATAGAAATTTCTCCTGGCAGGAAATGTTCCCACACATTATCATCTTTGGTTCCTGCTCTGTCAGCTTGTTAGCAGTCCACATAACTATCTTACCAACGAGTTATTCAGAGTAGCTTATCCACAAGCCTGTGACTTATCCAAGCCAATTTGAACTAACTGTGCAAATAAAGATTCATAAGACACATTATGAGAGGCTTTACGGAGGTATAAGATGTAATATCTACAATGTTCTTTTTTATCCATTATTTCTGTAACTATATTGGAAAAGCTTTTGACATTCCTGAGCACAGCTTATGCTTGGTAAAGCCAGCCACTATTCAAGAATCTTTTGTTCTCCAGAGGGGAACACGCTTTCTATCTTAATAGTGTGACCCTAGTGAAGTCATTTAACTTTACTCCATGTCTCATTTTCCTCATATATAAAATGGGAATAATAATAGCATCTACCACACAGGATTGTTGTGAGGACAAAATGTGATACTATCTGTAAAATGTTTTGCAAACCTTAAAGCACTATATAAATATTAACTACCAGAATTTTTATTATTAGAGGTCACACTCTTGGCTTGGGAGTAAGAGTAGTTGTCCAAAAGGCCTGGGGGTAAAGTATGTATGCCTTGTCTTCTCTACTTCATTGTAGACTATTGTAAGTGAGTAGCAAAGATTGAGATTTCGATGCTGGGGCTCTAGCAGATATTTATTGTTGTCAGAACTATTGCTAGTTCCCAGAGGGAAACAGCTGTGGTCATTGAATGGAACTACTGAAAGAGTGCCTCAGTTGTGGGTTCAGCTTAAATGGGAAGGCAGTAGCTTAGACCTTCTGCAGTTTCTGTCGTGGTAAAAGGATAGAATTAAAAAATTTTAACTTCTAGACTTCCAGCTCTTACCATCTGCCCAGCTACCACTTCCTCTGGAAACCCAGGGTTTGCTATCTCATCTGCCTCTCTGCTCCCCTACCTCTACTCCAGATCATTGGGCCTTTCCATCTTCCCTGTAGATGTGCTGTCCTATATATGTTTTCTCCCTCATTAGAATATAAGCTCTTAAAAGGTGGAGGGCATCTCATTTTTGTATTTTTATCCTCCACAATTAGCGAAAAGTAAACAATTAATAAAATGTTTCTTTATTCATCATTTAAAAATTTTTATCATCAATTTTATTCCCAATATACACTCCTTTCTGCTTCTCCTTATAACAAAGAATAAAAAGGAAAGGGGAAAAGAAAGCACTTTAACAAAATGATTGTGTCAGTCAAATCTAACAGTATTTGTAGACATCCATAGTCTCTACCTCTACATAGGAGGGAGGGAAGTGCATTCTGATGTCTCTTCTTTGGGCCACACTTGGTTGTTATACTTACAGTCTTCAATGTCAGTTTTTGTTGTCATTCTTTCCATTTGTATTGTTGTTAGCATTTTTTCCAGGTTCTGCCTTTTTCCCTTTATAAGGGAAAAAAGTTCTTTCCCATACCTCTCTATCTTCTTCATATTCACCATTTCTCACAGTCCAGTAATATTTCATTACATTTATCTGTCATATTTTTTTAGACCTTCACCAATTGATAGGCATATATTTTGTATCCAATTCTTTGCACCTAACAGGGTTCAACTCTAAATCTATGATTCTATGAACATATACACAGATAACTAAATACATGCTAACTTGAGAAGAGAGAGAAAACATTATGACTGGCTTCACATCATGGACAGAACCTGACTTGGCCCTTGAAGGAAGCAAAATATCAGAGAAAAAGGAAGAAGATTTTTAGGCATAAGGGGACAGAAACAGAAGATGATGCAAGTTCAGAGAACAGCTAGTGGGTCAGTTTTACTGGAACATTGAAGACATCAATCAATCAACAAGCCTTTCTTAAGTACCCACAATGTTCCTGCCATTGCATTAGGTTCCAGGGATACAAATGCTAAAGTGACAGAGTTCCTGCCCGAAAAGAGTTTCTATTCTACCAAGTGAAACAATTTCTAAAATGTAAGAATGTATAGAATGTATACAAAATAAATTGAAGGTACTTTGGGCAGGATTCTAACAGCTGGGGACATCAGGAAAGGTTTCATGAAGAAGGTAGTGTTTAACTTGAGTCCTAAAGGAAGTAAAAGATTCTAAGATGCAGGACTGAGGAAGGAAGACTATTGTAGGCATGGGGGATGGTCAATGCAAAAGGCACAGAGATGAAAGATGTTATGTCACAGGTAAAGAAAGGCAAGAAGGCCAGTTTGGCTTGACGATAGAGTATGGAAAGAGGAGTAATGTGTAATAAATCTGGAAGGGTAGGTTGGGCCTGGTGATTAAGGTTTTTAGCAGTCAAACCGAGGGGTTGATATTTTATCCTAGAGACAATAATGAGATATTGGAGTTTGTTGAGTAAGGGAGTTACAAGGTCAGTGCTTAAAAGTGAACACTTAGCAGTTGTATGTAGGGTGGATTGGAATGGGGAGACACTTGAGGCCTGCAGACCAATTAAGAGGCAATTGAAATAGTTCAGGTGAGAAGTGGTGAGTACCTTTACTAAGATGGTGACTATGTGGGTAGGGAGAAGGGGTGGGATGCAAGAAGTAGAAATGGGCAGGATTTAGCAATACATTGGAAACCAGGCAGGTGAAAACTGAAAAAAAAAAAGCCATTCTATTTAGCAGAGCAGAGGTAGTTGTTACCTTTAAGTGGTGGAGTCAGAAACCAGATTGCTAAGAGTTGAGAAGTGAGCAGGAAGTGAGTAAACTGAGGCAACAAGCATAGATAATTGTGAGTTTGGTTATGGAAAGAGGAAATAGCTTGAGGGGATGGTGAGTACAGACAGCTTAGAGTGAATTTTTTTATTTTTGTTTTTGTTTTTGGTTGTGTTGTAGGGTTTCTTTGTTGTTGTTGTTGTTGTTTTTGTCTCCCCAGGGGGGAGACCTGGACATGTCTGTAGGCAATGCATAGGAAGGAGGTAATGGATGAAGGCCTAAAGTGAGAATTCTTATTCCTAGGGTACCGAAGAGTTAAGCTAAAATCTGTTTCTATCATGTATTTAAAATAGGGGTGGTGAGAGAAGAAAAAGATATGTCTAATTGTTCTTTTGTTCATTAACAGTCTTGAAATTCTTCTTGAGCTCTAGTTTCCACTAAGAGTTGACCTTTGGAGTCACTTTGGCAGTATCCTGCTTTGAGAGACCTCTGGATTCCTTAACTTATTGACTTTGAATTGATCTATTGATTTAATAAAAGCCATTTATCATTATCTTTTGTTCCAGATAAAGCTTTCTCTTTATCTCCAGTATGGCAAACACCATCAATAATACATATTTTGCTGACTTTTTTGGGTAACTAATTTATACTGTATGGGGACAGGAAACCTATACTCTTGCCATTATTCAAGTCTCTTTGCCCATAACTAATGAACCCACCTTATCTCTGGAGATCCTGTCAACCTCAGTTCATCTTTCATTGCTTAAGGAGGAGGATGCCACTCACCAACCAATTGGAGCCTCAGAACCCTCAAGTTCCAGTGAAAGCTTCGCCAGCTAGGCTGAGGGGGAGGTGACCCCAGGAGCCCATGGTAGTGTTGAGAAGCCTAAGAGAAAGGACTAACCGGAGCCAGCTCCTTCCTTTCTATCTAAACCAGACACCAATGGATGTCTGGGTGCTCAGATAAAGGAATTGGGATATAGTGGAAATGATGTAATCAGCAAGACTAGATTCACTTCCTCTGTAGGTTTATAGTGTAGCTGACAGGCAATGTTGTACATATAATAAAAATGTCTACATATGCTCTTTATACATACTGAGAGCACACACATAATAATTATACACATGGATGTGCTTCCCTGTCCAAATAAATACATTTGCTTTTTCATTCATAAGGAGGTCTATTCATGGGCCCTTCATCTTTGCAAGGAAGAAACTAGTATCTTTACTGGGATCATTAACAGTCACCAATGTTTTGGGGATACTTGGACCCAAACTTCAGGGTTCTGTTCCACAGCTGCTCCTGAGAAATGATTGGGTTGGTAGCTTCCATATCTGATTTGGGGAAATGAAATTCTGCATCTCAAGTATCAAAAAAGGGAAATGAATTTAGCCAACTGGACTCTTCTTTCCTTCTCTTATATTTATTTGACAGCCCTTGCCTAGACTTTTTTTTTTTTTAACTGCTTAATTGTGCTTCAAAGGTGGAGATGCTTCCTGGTATGTGTTTTTATTGTATAGGATGGATTACCCTCCAGGAATCATAGAGAAGAAATGAACCAAACTACTAATGTTTGATTTTCATTGAGTTCCTATCAATCCTAAACACCATCAACTGAAAGCAGAGGGTGCCAGGTTTGGGGGGTTTTTTTTGTCTTAAGTTTCTTTCAGAGCTAATGTCTTTGATGTACCTGGCACTGAAAAGTGACAAACTCTCTCCTGGTATGCTAGCGGACATAACTTCATCCATACCTCAAGCTCATAAGTATAGTAATAGGTACTGAAGTCTCCTATTATTTTTTCTTTCAGAATTTCAGTATTTTACAAGCAGAGAATGGTTACTTTGATTAATAATTCAGTATCATTGCTATATTAAACAATGACAATGATTTTTTGTTACAAAAAAGTAATCAAGAAATTATCAATAGTTGTCTTCACATATGCCTATTTCCTCATCTCCATAAAATCTTTATAAGCATAATTTCCAGAGGCATTCTGGATATTGCTTTAAAGGGTTAAGAAGGAAACAAGCAAGCTCTTAAAACAATATTTATTTTATAACCAAATGGATCTTTCCAGTTGCCCAATTGACTAAAAGTGCAGATAATACAAGAATCTATTGTGTTTATTGTTTCCTATTTTCAAAATGCCATATGATTCAGTAGAAAAAGTTTTCCTTTTAAAAGTTTTTTTTATTAATGCTCTCTTTTTCACATCAGTGTCTCTTCCTGATATTTCCTCCTGCCCCTCCATCTCTCTGTCCCCAATAACCCCTCCAATATAATAAGTATTGTCAAACAAAACAAATCAACACATTGGCTATCATCTGAAAATATAGCCTTCATCCTGCACCTATAATCCCTGCCAAGAATTAAGATACATGCTTCATTGTCAGTCCAATAAAATCATGGAGCAGTCATCTCATTAGCCAGTTTTAAAGGTTCTCCTGTAGAAAAACGTGTAATATGGCATAAGTCAAAATCACACAATATTCCTTGAAAGATGGAGCAGAGATAACATGTCAAAACTAATTGTTAACATAAAATAAGGCATAAAGGTGCTAGGAAGACAGCAACAGAAAATGAGTCAGTCCTTGGCCTCAAGGAGCTCACATTCTACTAGGGGAAAACAAGTATAAGCTGCCTCAGGATAGAAACTGTGTCACTTTTGTCTTTGTATTCTTAGCACCTAGCATAGTACCTGGTATGTAGTAGAAGCTTAATAAATATATGATGAATTAAATTGGTTTTTCCTACTTAAGTTGAATTCTTTAGAGTAATTATGAATCTCATTTAGAAGACCACACTGTTTTTGGACTTTAATACAATAAAGTGAATGATGAATGTCTATTGTCCAAACTATTATATGCAGTGGGATGCACAACCCCTAGAATTAATCTTGAATATCTTGCATATCTTGATTTGGCACAATTGATGAACAATGAATTGGGCCTAGAAAAAAGGAAGTGTGATAGATTGTTTTGGAGAAATCAATCAAGTATTTTAATGACCTCAGGTCTTCTTAACTTCAAGTTTCTTTGGGTGATGTTGTGGGGCTATAAGTCATGAGATACCACAGTCTCTTAGAGTTTAAATTATAGTCACCCAAAGAACAAGATCATGGTGGATCTTGCAACATTTTAAGAATAAGGAATTGTACTTGAGAAGCCATCTGTGATGCTTCAGTATTCACACAATATCAAGACATCCAGAGCAAGGCCTTTAACACAATGAGTGGGCTGACAGTGAAGGACTTACAGGAGGGTATAGAAACAAAAATTTCACAGAATAAGAAGGCATGTAATCTGTACCCTTTGAAGATATATTCCCGTGGATGGATGTGACACATCCATTGATATTGAAATATGCTATGTGTGTAGCCATAATTAGAAACTTTGGCCTTCTTGGATTTTTACCAAAGATCTTCATTATTGTAAAATTTGATTACTGCTGGTCTGATAGAAACAGAAAGTAGTGATTTTAAGTGCCCCACTCAGCTTTCATTTAAGCTGAGTAGCAATTTCTCTTTCAGAAAAAAATCTGCACAATAATTATTATATGGAACTGCTAGGTTGTCATAGCCTCTCATTGCCCATATCCTCGTCTAAAGTAAAATAGGACGGATGAGACATGCATGCTGTCCTAGACAAACGAATGCAGTCAGCTGTGCAGTTCAATACACAGGCTTCACCCAGCACCAACCTTGTCACTGTTGGAATTAATGAAGATTCTAGTATCATTTGATGTTGCACAAGTAAAGAGCACTGCAATGACTCTAATTGAGTGATAGACATTTTATCATTAATGCCTGCTTGCATCCCACAGAGCTCTGAGCTTTTTATAACAGGGGTACAGGTTAAATTCAATGATGTCCAATTCCTGATGATTATCCAAATCCTTGTTTTGTCTTGGAATTTCATTCTATCACAAAATGCTCATAATAAATGAGCCATTGACTGGGCCTTGGTAAATTTTGTGCATGTGGAGTTGTGTCTCATTTTTTGGACAACTTCGATATATTCAATTATTCAAGATTCATCATTACTCTAAAGAATTCAACTTAAGTAGGAAAAACTGATTTAATTCACCATACATTTATTAAGCTCCTACTATATACCAGGTACTATGCTATTCAATTAAATTTCTATTAAATTCTATTCAATTAGGTGTCTAATCACTGACCTTACAAAAAGACTTTGTTTTTAAACAATGGATTAACTGTATAGTTTCTTGAAATCACGAGCTCCTCCAGTACATTTCACTTTTATTTATTTATTTTTTTAGTAGCTCCTAGATAAATAATAGGATTTGGAGCTAGAAAGAAATTTTAGAGATGATCTAGTGAATCCAGTCTTTTCAGTTTATCGTTGAAATAGATTAGACCTAGAGAGGAAGAATGATGCATTCAGAGTCACACAGCGAGTAGCAGTAATGGAATTTAATCTGTGTTCTCAGACTCCAAGTCCAGCCCTCTTTCCATTACTCCATGTTGGTGTTGGTGTTGTTGGTCCTATGTTTTTGAAGAGGACCAATGACATCACAGACGATGTCTTGATTGTTCATGAATTGGATTTAACTGAGGCAGAGTTAACATGAAGTTGTCATCCTCAATCTCTCTTCCTGAGTCATTGAAGTCCAGTGGCAGGACAAAAGTCAAAATAACCAATGATGGCTCAGGATATAGTAGATGACCTTGGCATCTTCAATACCTGACCAAACTCTATGTGCTCCACAGTGCCTGCTTCATTCACCTTCATGGTCTGTTGGAACAAATTGTTCTCATCAACCCACCTTTATACAATTGGGGTAGACATCTCTCTAACTCACTGACATATATGTGGCCTGTTGGTTACCCTCGACATGGTTTAGCCCATCTGCTGAGGCAGTTTACTGAGGTGTGGCCACAGCTACATACTACAGCTTCTTGGAGCTACAGGTAGGATGTGACTGAAGATGGTGGATGAGTGGCCCTGAAAAGGATTTGTCAAGCCCTCACAACAGAGGTGCTAGTCCTCCCTGAACCTTTCCATACATTACTCCATGTACTATATGCCATGCTACGCATTAGGGAAAGAAATATAAAATTTATTCAAATTCTGCCCTTACAGACCTTAATTCTGCTAGAGATGATATAACCTATGCACACTCAAATATAATAATAACTAATATTTATGTAACGCTTTAAGGTTGGCGAAATACTTTTCATATGTTAATTCATTTGATCCTCTCAATTACCTGGTGAGATAGGTGCTATTATTATACCCATTTGACAGATGAGGAAACAAGGCACACAGTTAGGGAGTATCTGAGGCAAGATTCAAACTCAGGTCTTCCTGACTCTATGTTCTGTGCTTTAGTCACTGTGCAACCAGGTAGAATGTGATGGGGCAAAGGAGAGAATACTTTCATCTAGGATAGAGATGTTGTGAAGGTTGCCAATTGGCTGACTGACTTAACTTATAAAGAAGAGGGAAATGGTAAACCCTAAAAGGAAATTGACCCAGTTCGGTTGCTTCCTGGTTGTGTTAGGACACCATGTTCTACACAGCATGTGTGCTTGATAAACCATAATTGAGTATGTATTCTGTGTTTCCAAGAGCCCCTAATACGGCGCAGTGCACAAAGTAGGTACCTTATAAGGGTTGATCGAATGAAAAGTCATTTTTATTTGATCTCCTTTTGGCATTATGGGACAATAAAGAAATGCTAAAATAATTGCCAGAGGAAATATTCGACTGGCCCTCCGGGAGGATGCATCCTGTCATTCCTATAACCATTCTAAGTCAAGGAACCAAATTGTTATTGATTCATCTTTGGCTCCCCAGCACAGTTTAGGTGCTCAATAAATGCTTGTTTAATTGAGCTAAGTCATCATTCAGGATAGCAAAGTAGAATACAAAGCCCCTATCAGAAACCAAACCAAACCAAACCAAAACCAAAAGCATTGTGCCAGTGGGATGCTTCAATGTCACCAGTAAAACATCTTTTTGATAAATCAGCAGGTGGAAAAAAATTAAGTGAAGGCTTTCCCCTCTGTTTCAAACATTTTCTTTGGATACAATCTCCCTCTGCAGAATTTTGGCGGGATGCTTTTAGAGTTTGTTTTGTTTTGTTTTTTAATGCTTCCAACCCTCCCTGAACTTGAATACATTACAGAGTCCTTAATTTCTCAGCTGTTCAAATTTTGGGCCCAAAATATGGTCTTTAGAATAGGTCCTTTAAGAAGGCCTGGAAGAAGAAGAAGTTGACTCTTTTCTTGGGGTCTTCTACAGAAATCCTTGAGCAGTTTGAAAGGGTCCCTTTAAAGTGATTTGAACAGGAACATATTGAAGCTCCAGGATGCCACTGACAAAGGTATTTATCTTGGGAAAGATTCATTGCATCTAGCAGATACTTCAAATCCCCACCACTTCCTTGAGCCTGATCAGCTGCATCCCTTTCATAACTCCACCCCTCAACTCCCCAAATGCAAACAGTGAACAGCTTAAAGCATTGGTTGACCAAAGTAAAATGTCAGTTACCAGGTCTCTGCTGTGGTAGAAATGGTATTGTTTATGGATAATGCTCTTTAATGATCTACTAGAGGATGTGATCCTTTTACAAGGTCATCATAAGACAATCCTCTTGGAAGGCAATGAGATAGGTGGCATTTTTGGAACTAGACTCTTCAATGTCCTGACGGAATTGTAGTCTCATTAATGTAGGTATTTCCTTCCAAAGATGCTGCTTGCAGTCCATTCCTATCTTGTAGGACTCTTGTTTACACTTTCCCATAAATCCACCGCATGGGGTCCACTTAATGTGCTTGAGTTTTCCTCTCATTCTCTGGACATTTTGTGGCTACCAGGAGAATTTATGGATTGTCCATTGATTGTTCCCTTCAACTTCTCCATTATTTTTCAAGAAATAAAAGACTATCACTACGGTGTATTTTTTAATTTCAAGAAATACATTTATGAAAGCTTTTCTCTCCCCAACCACTACACATATCCGTGGAGGAGTGCATTCATACACACATACACTTATATGCTTTTTTTTTCTCTAAACAAAACTTATTGATGAGGAGGGCGGATCTGCTTAGAATGGCAGGCACCACACACTGTCAAGTACTTATCAACCTATTTATAGCTCCAGTTAAAGATTCAAATACTGAATATTCCATTAAAAGACCACATTAATGAGCCCTCAGAGAAAATCTCTCACAAAGCCTTTTGAGCTCATAACCACTTGGCTGTGTAAGGCTTCTAGCTTATTAACATTCATAAAATAAAAATATACTGAGTGTTGGCACTCCATCACTGCCAGCCACTTTACCAACTAGCCGTTCACCTCACAAGGTAATGAAATAGCAGAGGCCTAGGTTCAGCCCTCTAAGTGGTGGGTAGCTCCCACGGGGCCCACCAACAGTTCATTATCACTTTGGGACCTTTTCTTTTGACCAGCTGAAGACTTTTTTTTTTTTTTGTGACTCATTAGATGAGTACCATTTGAATATGATCATTGAACCTATTGGTTTGGAGTATTACAGGAAACTCACAGACCAAACTCTGTAGCCAAGCAGCTGCTTTTCAACTTACTGGGAGCTCATAGGTTGGTGGCAAACAGTGTGGGAGTGATAGTGAATAAAGAAAGAAGGAAGGAGGAGAGTGAAGAAGGAGAGAAAGAAAAAAAGAAGGAAGGAAGGAAGGAAGGAGGGAGGGAGGGAGGAAAGAGAAGGAAGAAAGGGAGGAGGAAGAGGAGAGAGGGAAGGAAGGAAAGAAAGAAGAAAAGAAGGAAAAAGGAAGTAAGGAAAGCACACCTCTAGTTAGAGAGAAAAAGACAAACTTGGGTTTTTTGTTGGTTTTTTCTTGTTTAAACCAGAAGAAACCAAATTCCCTGTCCCACAATTCTAAAGTAAGCATTCCAGAATACTTTGATGTTTTATGGTGTTTGTTCTTTGTTCTTTTCCCACTTGTCATTCTCCTGTGTTTGGGCTTTGTATTTCTACTCTTCACACTCAAGCTTTGAGCTGGTCACCTCTTGTAGTAGCAAACCTTATTTTTAGTATTGTTTTGATGTGATGTGTTTAAGATGCAGCTAAGACTGGAGGAATCAAATGCTGTGGCCAAGTATCATTTGAACAGTTTCCTAGTTCTGTCTTCTTCCTAAGTGCCCTGAACCTTGTAGGCTGAGCGCCATCCTATCGGGCCACTTAAGGACTTTGGGGGAATGAAGAGATGGAAAGATGTGGGATGGAAGCTATTAATCTACTAGAGTCAAACCAGGAGCTCGGAAATATTTCTGTGCTTCAGTTACTATGTGGTTACATTAGGTTTGGTCATGTGTATGTATATGGCCTACCCCAAAGACTTTCTACATGCTTGGCCTGAGAGGGACATAATCAGCCAGTTTTGCACCATGGGTGAGATCCAAGAACTATGTCAGGGGCTCAGTGAGCTCCTAGTTACCAGATGACTCAAATCTAATGGCAGAGGGTCTTCAGTCTTCAGGTCACAGACACAGGAATTTGTAAACAACATTTCATGATTCATAACTATATTCATACCCGATATCATCTGTTGCCATTGTATGACCCTTTCTGAGGATAACTATAGCCTGAGGATTTCTGACTGATGTCACCAGAGTGGTCCGTCAGTGGGTAGATAGAGTGAGCAAGTTCATTCAGAACCTGGTACCCTAAGATACTCCTCCCTTGTGATACTCTAGTGGTAGAGCATCAGACCTCTGTGTCTGAGCAGGTCAGGGTTCTAGGAGCAGCAGCTGATGGTGAGAACTGGGTCCCAAAATAGCCTGGTTGAATATTTGTTTGAGAATATGGCTTTGATTGTCACTAATAGAAACAACTACTGAAGAAAAGAGTACTTTGCAAGGTACATCCTCTCTACTTCCCTCTCTAGCTTCTTCTCACAAAGGGTGAGTCTAGCCTCAGCTGGATTTTTCTCCATTAGAGAGATATAAAGTGAGTTCTGAGTTTGGGGGTGGGATGGGAAGAATAGACTTTGCCATCTCCTGGGCTGTACCCCCACATACTATTTTAGGTACACTAGTGTTGTTGGTTGGGCTACATGTTTGAGACCAATTAGGTCCCTTGGTTTTCTCTGCCAAAGAATGTATGCAGGTGATATTAATATTAAAGAGAGTAATAAAACATAGGGGGGAGGGTAGTGGAGGGGAGGCACTCTCTATGATTCTGAAGTGAAAGTGGCATTGGAAAGATTCATTATAAACTTGTCAAAGTGCCCTAGCAATGCGTGATGGGTACTGATAGATGGGTACAGAGAAAGAGAGAGAAATTGATGGATTGCACTCCTGTATATGGGTCTTAAGAGCAGCAGGGTGAGATGATCTCTTTTTTGGTGTAAAAAAGCCAAAGATAGGTTGGATTTAGATTTTTATTTGAAAATTTGAATTTTAAATCTTGATAAAATCATATTTTTCAAGGCAGATACAATTTTATTTTTGAAATCTCTCTCTCATTCATGGATATTTACTTAATTGATTTTTCTCTTTTAAAATTTAGGGTGTTAGCATCTATAATCTGTATCGAGTTGCTTGCCTTTTCAATGAGGGTGGGTGGGGAGGGAGGAAGGGAGAAAATTTGTAACCCAAAGTTTTAAAAATACATGTTAAAAAAAAAAAAAAAGAGGGGATTGAAATGTATGTCCTATAAAGTCCTGACCAAAAGAAAAAAAAATTAAGGTGTTAGGATCTTGATTCCCTTACAGCTGAAAAACTACTCATTTACTATTTCCACTATACCCTGTGATATATATATAGATACACACACATACCCTTTATACTATATACAGTATATGCATACCCTATATACAGTATATATACCCTATATACTGCCTGACTTTGGTACAGTTTTTAAAGGTGTTTGTAGCAGAAATGGGGAGGTGACATTATTCCTCCTACTGAAACACTACTCTGTATTTCAAGATTGAGGCTTGTACTTCAGGTGCTAGAGAGCATGAATATTTCCTGAGAATTTTGTTTACACATTCTATCTCCCAGTAGAATATAAATTCCCCAAGGACAAGAACTCATTTTTATGCTTTAAATCTTTGTACTTCTGGTGCCTAGGACAGTGTCTTGGTAGTTGTTGTTGTTCAGTTGTTTCAATTGTTTCTGACTCTTTGTGAACCCATTTGGGGTTTCCTTGGCAAAGATACAGGAGTAGTTTGCCATTTCCTTCTCCAGCTCATTTTGCAGATGAGGAAACTGAGGCAAACAGGGTTATGTGACTTGCGTAGGGTCATATAGCTAGTAAGTGTCTGAGGCAGGATTTGAACTCAGGAAGACCATACTTTTTTATTCCAGATCCCAATACTCTATGCACTGCGTACCTACCTGTCCCAATGGATGTAGTAGGGGCTTAATAAATTTGTGTTGATTTGAACTGGATTAAATTAGAAGGAAACATTAATTTTGATCCTTTCTTTCTGAACTGCTTCCAGCACCAGTTGGGGCACTATAAGGTAAGGTTCATGTATTGCCCATAAGTAGATAAAAAGTAGTATGTAAGAAGAAAATCCCTAAGGTGATTGGATCCAAATTCAGAGTTCTACCTTGTAAGAAAACCTATTTATCTGCTTTATTTCTAAACATCTGTGAGATCACAATGTTGGAAGATCAGTGTATGTGTTGGCCTTCTAGTCTGTGTAGGAAACTGCAGAAACAGGACTTGTTCAAGGGGAAAGTCAGGCAGCCTTTGATTTGTCCTTGCAGAGGGACTCCCCTGCCATGTCTGCAGGCTGGAGTGGAAACCCCGAGGGGTTGCTGCTCTCCTTCAGTGTCAGGGAACGCAGAGAGATGGTTGAACTTGGTGACAGACCCAAGAGACCACACAAAGATTTTCATGTAAAGGTACAAATTTATTTTCAGTTGTCTGGACAGTTCACTCTATGTCAGATAAATGGCAAGTGATAAATAAAAGAAGAATGAAGAATTTCTTCTCTACAGCAAAATAAAGCACCTCAAAATACATCATCCAGCCCAGTATATGGGCATGCTCATTTCATTCAATAGATGTACTCTTGAAAAAGTTGGTGTGAGTTGTTGGAGGTGGATAGGAGGAGGGAATGGGTAGGTAGTGAGTGATAGTGATGCAAAAATTAAAAAAAAAGATAGGAACATCAATAGAACACTAAAAAAATAAACAAAACAGAGCAGAAGGAAGTTCATGAGGAGACAGAGACAAGCTGGATGAAGCAAGTGCTGGTATTATAATGTTAAATTTAATGTATTCTTTAAAAAACAAACTGACATAATACAGACCTGTGGTTATATATATGTATACACACGCATGTGTGTGTGTGTGTGTGTGTATCCTTTACCTGTTCTTATATGGAAATGTTCATGTTTGTTATAGTCATAATAAAAAAATAAAAGAAAATTTAAAAAAGGTTGGGGGTAGAAGGAGAGGATGGAGAACTGGCCTCAGGGTCCAGAAGACCTGAGTTCCAGTCTTACCTCTCACTCACCTCTCAGTGCCCCAGGCAACTCTTTAAAATGCCAAGTTGTAGATCTGAATTCATAGAAAAATTGTCTCATCTGGAGTTCCCTACATCAATGAATTCACAGGTTCAATTTTTTTTTTTAAAGAAAAAGGTCAGTGCAAGTGAAATTTTTGTAAATCAAAAGCATCTGAAATACACCAAGGAGATCTGTCTATTTAGACTAAATGTGATGAATTCTCTCTTAAAGTAAATATTCCTTTTGGAACACAAAAGATCACCCCTAATTTAGCTATTATTAAAATTTAGAATTTTTGTACTACATATGTACATATTTGACAATGTGAATAGTAATAGTTTCTTCATCTGTTTTAAGATTCTGAATTTTTGTATTCCTTACACATCCCTTGTAACTACTTATAGGTGTGGAGTGTGTGTATATTTATACCCACATACATATTTTGCACACACATATATTTAAAAACAGGACATACCTGTAATCTTAGATGAGAGCATAGATTCTAAAATATCCAGAGTATTTACATCCAACCCAACTAAAAATGTTTTCCAAATAGCAGATTTGTGGTATCTTCCAAAGCTTCACTTCCCCACTAAACATTACCCTGCCAAGCAAAGGCCTAGAGCTAACAGGCTTTTACTAAAACCCTGGGAAAATGCCAATAACTTAGACAAAAAGCCATTTCATGGCCACCCATTTGTCCTAACCCCAGCTTTCCCATCTTAGCCCAGGGCACCTTTGATGAAGTCTCAAAGTGGGTTTTGTCCAGGGTCCCCAAATGTAGGCTTTGCCCCACTCCCATAAACTGGTTTAATAGAAGCTTGAAATGATGACAGCAGTTTTGTTTTGTTTTGTTTTGTTTTGTCAGATATGGAGACAGCTGTCAAATGCAGCTCAACACAAAGCCTGTGTGAGGTTCTGCCCCCCGGGGCTCTAGACCGTCCTTGTGTCTCTCAGGTAGTGGCCAAGATATCTGTCTGGGCAAACCTTTCAAGCCTGCTGCCCCAGGAGGAGATTTCCACTTGAATAAGCTGAGAGTGGGAGCACTAGTGTGAGACCAGCTCTGTCAGCTCCTGTTTCCCTGGCCTATGTCTCCAAGGCCCTAGTTTTCTATTAAACAGGCCTGAGCAGATTTCTATAGGGTCATCCCTCTCTTCCTTTCGGAACTATTTTCCCAATTGTTTTGTGCTTCTTTAAGTCACTCGGCCCTTACAATCATTGTTCAGTCATTTTTTAGTCATGTCCAATTCTTCCACAACCCCTTTTGGGGTTTTCTTGACAAAGATAACCTAAGTGGTTTCCAATTTCTTTCTCCAGTTCATTTACAGATGAGGAAATTGAGGCAAACAGGGGTAAATGACTTGTCCAGGGTCACACAGCTAGTAAGTGAGCGCATTGAAGGTGATTTGAGCTCATGAAGGTGAGTCTTCCTACCTCTATCCACTGTGCCACCTAGCTGCCCTTAAAATCATCAGTTTGCTAATAACAAGGGTAATACTGATGTCTAGGCCCTGCAGGCCACCAGCCAGGTGCTGTGGTTTCCTGGGCTCTGTGACAGTTCCTGATTCCTAACCCCAGTCAGCTCCCTCAGACTGGCAAAAATCTGAAATACCAGGGTCAGAGCCTCTTTTTTTTTTTTTTTAAACTTAAGGCTTTTTATCATAGATAAAATGTAAATCTCCCCAGACAGATGACACTTTAAGGCATTATCAGCTATTTACTCCTCAGCTGGAGGGAAGGATCAGATACCAGACTTTGATAAAGGCATAGGTGGGGGATGGGCAAAGATAGCGAGGGTGGGAGTTTGCCAAGTGTCAGGAGATTAGAATTCTAGAAAGCTGGGATGTGGAGAGTGAGCCCAGGTAGGGCCAGTTCCAGAGGGGTGGAGATTAGGGTGGGGGAGGCATCTGGTAAAGGATTCTTCTGAAGTTGTATTATTTGGTGATACAAAGACAAAAGTGGAAACAGTCCCTGCCCTCAGGACACTTCCATTTAGATCACTTAGCATAAAATGGTGGAATTTTCCAAGAAGACCTTGAGAAGTCTAAGGAGAAGGCACCCTCCCTCCCTCATTGAGTCTTGGGTCCTTTTCTTCTCATTATGTGAGTCTAGGCCTCTGTTAGAGGCAATTAGATGGTACAGTGGATAGAAGGCTGGGTCTAAAGTCAGGAAAACTCATTGTCATGAGTTCAAATCTGGCCTCAGACACTTAGTAGCTAGGTGACCCTGAACAAGTCACTTGCCCTGTTTGCCTCAGTTCCTCATCTATAAAATGAGATGGAGAAGGAAATGGCAAAAAAGCTACTCCGGTATGTCTCTACCAAGAAATGACCCCAAATGGGGTCACAAAGAGTCAGACACAACTAAATAGCAACAACAACAACTGAAGGGTCATGTTGCTAAATGCATGGGAAGCGTCAGAATTGGGCATTTAACTATGATGACAGCTCCAGCTAGAGCCTGTCAATAACCGTTTATTGTGCTCTGACTATGTGCCAGGCACAAACACCAGGGATAAAAATACAAGGAAAAAGACTGATCCCTGCCCTCCAGGAACTCACAATCTAATGGGGGAGGGGGGACAGCAAGCAAACAAATATGTTCAGATTAGCTACATGCAGGATAAATAGTAGGAAATCATTAACCAAGGGAAACCAGTCTAGCACAGCTTATCTGGATAATACTGGGATGCATTTGTTTCTGATTTTCTGTCCCCAGAGAAGGCTGATTAGGGGGCCCGGAGGAATCTCTAACAATTACACCAGCCCCATTCCTATTATTGGACACTGAATATTCTAATAGAAATTTGAATGCATCCAACCACTCCCCCTATCTGCTGAGGCGAAACAAAGAGAACTCTTCCTCGGTGGGCATGGTAGGCCGCTTGGGCCTATGCTAAGCCTCTCAGACCTGCAGAGTCCCAATTTACTGACACAGTCCTGAGAGGAGGGGCTGCCTGGGAGGGAGGAGAAAGGAATAGAGCAAGAAACCTATAAGCCTGGCAAACAAATTTCTCCTACTTTGTAAATGTGCCAGAGGTCAGCCTAGCCTAAGGTAATAATCATGAGAGACCAGAGAGCCTCTCCTAACTTGAAAAGACTGAGTATTTAAACATCCACAGAACAAAGTTTGAGGAGAAAAAAGTACAAACAGGTGAGGTCCATTAGCAGCAAGGGGCCTGGTAGGTACTTAGAGTGAAATTGCCTGGAGTTCAACAGATATCTACACCATTGAGAAAGAAATAGGCTTGCAGTAGAAATGACCAATGTGGATGACCAGGGAAATGCGAGAAGCCATAAAAGAAAAGAAAAGAGGGTATGAGGGCTATAAATCAGCAGGGGAAGCATTGCAGGAAAGGTAGAGGGGCCTGAATTGAATGGACAGAAGCAAATGTTCTTAGAAGTTAAGGCCAAGAAGAGAAGCTCTAATATGGGAAAAGGTGGAAATCCTGTGAAAGATTTTATGAGACCTACTTAAGCCCTGTACTTCTTCTGGAGAGGGATTTATTCTGTGTATAGAGAAACACTTTGCTGGGTGAGTGAGTGCTTTTATTTAAGAGAGAGAAAGCCCAGAAGCTGTCAGCAACCTGTCAGTATGGTATAGTGTAGCAAGAACTGGACTAAGAAACTGAGTCAGGAGGCCTGGCCTCTACCCTTTCGTGGCCTCCCCTTTGTTGTGTGGACTTGGGCAAGTGATAGCCTCTCCCTGGGCCTGTTTTCTCATCTCATCAATGAAGAGGTTGGATTAGATGATTGCAAAGTCACTTCTAGCTATAAATTTCTTTTCTAAAGTATAGAGTTGATGGGGTCAACCAGGGGATTCTTTGTTCAAGCCCCTGCATTTCAGTATAGGGAAGAGATTTAGGGTTGTGTAGGCTCAAATGATGTTTGGAGCAAGCTAATTCTCCCCCTTCTTTTCCTCCCTCCCTCCCTGCCTTCTTTTCCCCTCCCCCTCCCTTTCTTCTTCCCCCCTCCCTTCTTTCCCCCCCTTTCTTCTTCCCCCCATTCTTTCCTCCTCTCCCTTCTTTTTCCCCACTCTTCTTCCCTTCTCCTCCCTCTTTCTCCTCCCACCACCATTAGCCATAGCACCTGTCTCAGCTCAGCCCAGAACTGGCCTACTATTAACCAGGCTGTTCGGAATAGATATAACTGGTTGCTCAAAGACTGTTTGCATAAAACTCTTCTCATTAGTGGAAATTGATTATTCAATGCTCCATGCCTGTATAAGGGGATTGAGAAAGGAGACATCCTGGTCTTCTGACTTCTAACTCTGCTTTTAGACTCTTTTTTAGCCCCTTAAAAGGTGAGAACAACTCTGGGGAAAAAGTTGATATGTGAAGGAGCCAGCAAGCTTGACTGTATCCTTATTCCCAGGTTACTACACTAGAGACTTCATGGAATTTCCCCTTGGGTGAAATCTCAGACTTTCTCGGTTGAGCTCAGTTATCTCATAGTGAATGAAAAAGCTTATTCACTTCACATTCTCTGGTACATTGTCTTCTATATATACTTCCTCTGATTTCTGTTTTGCTATTAGTGTGGATAAATGAGTTTATTTGCTATTTACTATGTATATTTGTTGTAGAACTGGCATTTGGTGGAAAGAGGTCAAGTCTTGGGGCACTGCTTTCTCATTAAAGAATAGCCATCAGAGGTATAACTAGAATCTAAAAATTATTTCTCCTAGATTAACAATATTTAAGGGAGCAGATAGAAATAAGTCTTGCCCTGTACGGGAACAAAGTGGTCAGAATCTAGCCCCAAGCCCCCACTTTCCCTCCTGGCAGGAGCCAGCTTCTCCCTTGAAGAAAGCGTTGTGGGGAGAAGACTTTAGAGAGATCTCTTCTTACTTCTCTGCATGCCACATCCAGACAGACCCACATAGACACATACAAACACACACACACCACCCTACATATGGGAATAAGAGAGCTTAGCTCAACCAAGAGAACTCTCCTTTCTCGAGTTCTCATCAGCTCTGTACCTCACTTGGGCAAAGAGTATTGGAAAAGTCAATCTTCACCAACGAGGAGAGCTTTATACAAATGACCTTTGAGCCATGGGTTGCATTCAGAACTTAAAACCACACTCTTCAAATTCATTCCACACTGATTTTCTTTATAGTCACAACTTCTGAAGGCCCCTCTTCCCCCCCAAATCTATAAAGTGATATTTATGCTCATTTGTAAAATACAGAGTGACACTATATAACAACAAATCCCATCACAACAAAAATCTCCATGAGACAAAAATAGATTTCCTTTTCATAGTTGATGGCTTCCACTCCCTTTCTAAGCTATAATATTCTGCTCTTTCTCAGCTGTAATCAATCCAATGAGATCAATTGGGGGTGGCCTGAGAGATGTGTTGAGGGGGGTGTCAGTATTATTCTGCAGTCACCTGAACCCTTCTCATGAAGGTCTAGATAACTTCTACCTCCTACATACTTACTCCTTGTTATTCACAACCACTTTGTGCATAAGAAAAAATTAAAAGTCTCCTTCCCTTGCTACCTTGTCCTAGCCATTTTAACCTTCCCCAATCTGTGCCCCTCTGTGCCCTCTGGAACCTGCCACTTTATTGCTTTTCTTTAAGAATCTCTTCTTAGACTCCTTTTACCTCTTGGCACCATCCCAAATGGCACTTTACCCCTGAAGACACGCCATCATTATTTTACTGTTTTGACCTGTACCTGTGATTTCATTGGTGCAGGTAACTTCAGGTGAGCGAACTCCCTCTACCAATGAAGGCTGGCTAGTCTTGGGCAGCTTGGTTGGAGAGAATTGCTTGGGTCCTGAGTCCTTAAGTGACTTCAACGTGTCAGATAGCCTGTCCCCACTAAAACTTAAATCCTTAGACCAGCTCTCTTTCTAGCCACAATGGCACAAAATCTCTCTAGAAGAAGGACAGACAATAAAGACGGACATTTACGTGGTACTTGGAAGTTTTCAAAGCACTTTACATACGTGATATTCTTGGAGAGAATACTCCATCCCCATCTCTCATGTTGGCTGCTTTTCTCATGCCCGCTGACTTATAGGGCCAAGAGGAGTTAGGATGCCCCGCGTTCCTCAGTGCTCCTTCTAGACTCTAGGTCTGCATATGATTATATCACCCTATCTGTATTTCCCCTGCTGTGTCTACAGTATCCAGTCCATACACACACCTTCATCACTCAGCTTAAAGTCAGTGACTTCTTGACCTGCCTTACAGTATTCTTTTCCAACCCAACCCCTTCCACCGTCCTTGGAGGTGTAGGTCATTTTTATGACTCTCTGGCCTCTCAAATCATGAATCTCTTGAACTCCATCTCAGTCAGCCAGTAAACATTTTTTTAACTGCCTATTATGTGCTAGGTGTTACGCTAAGTGCTGGGGATACAAAGAAAGGCAAAAGACAGTCCCTGGTCTCAAAGAGCTCACAATCTAATGGCAGAGATAACATGCAAACACTTAATGTAGAAGCAAGCTGTATACAAGATGGAAATAACCAAGAGAAGGAAGGCACCCACTCACATTGGATCATCTTTCTAAATTGTACCACATTCAAAATAATGAATTCTGAAATTCTCCTCTCTGGTAACAGCCTTTTCACATCTCTAACTATCTCATTCCTTCTGATTCTGCTCTTTGTCACTCTCATCTTGACCAGAGGGTCCCATGATCCCTGTCCCCTACTGCTTTTATTTTGTTTTCCTTTCTATCCTTCACAGGCTTAACTTTGTAGTTAGCCATTCCATCAAGGTGCCATCTTCCACCATTGAATACCTCATCACTCTGTCTTTTTGCTATTCTCACCTTGATAATAACCAACCATGGCTCACCCCCACCATCTATTGACCTTCTCTGTTTACTACTCTTAAGCTGCAGGGCATTGCTGGAGAAAGTCATGAAAACTTTTGATTGAATCCACCAGAAGTTCATGCTAGCCAAACTCAAATAAACTCTTACTGATGCACAGTGATCATTTAATTTTTATTGGATTGACTCCTCACAGTTCCAAATCTTCTTTCAACTCAACCCTTACTCTCCTCTATTTCCTCATTTTTCCAATCAGAAAGGATGATATTTCCCTCTTTTTTTGCGAGCTTTATACAAAGTCATAATCCAAAAAGCTGTCAACAGTCTAGATCCTTGAGCTGAAATAAAATGAAATTTAATAGGCACAAATATAAAGTCTTATATTTTTTTCCCAAGAAATCAGCTTCACAAGTACATCATGAAAATTGCATGGCTAGGTAGCCATTTATCTGAAAAAGACCCAGGAGTGTTAGTAGACTGTAAGCCCTATATGAGTTAGCCTTGTTAAATGGGAGTCCTGAGCTAATCCAATCCTAGGCTGTCCTAAGAGAGGTATATTGTACAAAACCAGGAAGATAACCCAACCGGACTTTGGTCAGAATGTATTTGGAGTATTGTGTTCATTTCTGGGCACCACCATTTGAGAATGGACTTTGATAAACTGGAGCATGTCCAGAGAAGGATGATTAGGATGGCTGAAGTTCTCAAGGTCCTGACGTGTGAGATCTGGTTTGGGAATCTTGGGGTGTTTGGTTTGAAGAAGAGAAAGCCTGGGAGAAACACAATATACTTTCAAGTATTTGAAGGACCGTCATATAGCAGAGAGACTAGAATTGTTCTGTCGGACTTTAGTGGGGTAGAACTAGAATCAATGGATAAAAGTCCCAAAGAGGCAAATTTGGGCTCCATAGAAGGAAAATCATCCTAACAATGTGAGTTCTCTCCTCATGGGTTTGTTTGAGGGTTTTTTTGTTTTGTTTTGTTTTTTGCCACTGAATCTCACCTTTGCCCATTTCACATTCAACCATAAATCCTACTTATCTGTGAACATATCTTATCCTTCATTTCAGTCTTTTTTTATGAAATTTAAAGGGAGTTTTACAAAAGAATCAGACAGATAAGCAATGTATAAATTATTTTAATTATAGGGCATTTTGAGTCATACAAGAGGAAGATCTTGGCCTAAAGCAAAGCACGCAGGGGTAGGAAGTAAGGGGCCTTCAGAAATAGATACAACCATTCTAGCAGGTTGGCTGCTGGAACCCAGGTGGGCTAGTCTTTATTATCCTTATAGCTAAGATTTGTATGACATTTTTAAAGTTTACAAAACTATTTGTTATTAATTTATTATTTATTGATAATCATATATTTTTGTTCATTCATTTATTTATTATTTCATTTGATCCTCATAACTCTGTGAGCCCAATTTTACAGATAAGGAAACAGGTTTAGTGACTTGTTTAGGGCCACATAGCTAGTAGGTATCTGAGGCAGGATTTTCTGACTCTCAGTTCCATACTTTATCCACTTAGCTGCTTCTTGAGGCCTTCCTGGCTCTGCCGAGTTCTCTGTCACTCCTCTTAGGCAAAAGTAGGATATGTGGGTTGCAATTGTTTTCACTCTAGGAAGGGCATGGCTTTCATGTATAGGAGGTGGGTTCTTACCATAGTGAAGCTGGTTACTTTTCATTAACAGAAGGCAGGGAGAAGCTAGGCACTAGTTAATGTGAGGGAGCTGGCAGAATCAGGAAGTTCCAGCGTGGGCTGGTTAAATTTCCAGAAAAGGGCAAAAAAGCTGGTTACTTATGGTTTTCAATCAATAAGCATTTATTAAATGCCTACTGTGGGCCAGGCACTGAGGCTGCAAAGATAAAAATGAAACACTTTCTTCTCTCAGGAAGCTTGGAGAGAGACAAGGAAGACGCATGCAGATATAACAAGTTAGGGATAGAGGGTACTAGCACCTGGGGAAACGGGAAGCTTTGGTCCAGAAGGTGGTGTTTGAGCTGGGTCTTGAAGAAAAGTGGAAAAACAGAATCCAAGGTTTAGAACTGGAAGAGACCTTAAAGGTCATTGAATTGAGTCCAGCTTTCTTACTTTACTAATCAGGAAACTGAGGCTGAGAGATGTTAAAAGATTTTCCCAGGATTACACGGCTAGTCAGTGCCTGAGGCAGGATTTAAATTCATTAAATATGAATTCAGGAACCTTCCTGACTCCAAGTCCAGAAATCAATTCACTATGCCCCATAATACTTCTTAAATGAAGTTTATTGGTCTCAGAAAGGCCCATAGACTTACTTTTTTTTTTTTTTGACTGTCACATACCCCATACATTTTAGATTAATTTTCACCTTTGCCTCTCCCCCAGAGCCTAGCACAATGCTGTATACATAGTACAATGGAAAGACCACTAGACCTGGAGTTAGATAACCTGAGTTCAAATCATGCCTTTGATACTCTCACCTATGTGACCTTGGCAAGTAATTTAACTTCCACCAGCCTCAGTCTCGGGCAGGTAGGTGGTGCAGTGAATAGATTGTGGGGCCTGGAGTGAGGAAGTTTGAATCTGGCCTCAGACACTTACTCTGTGTATGACTCGCTTAACCCTGTTTGCCTCGGTTTCCTTATTTGTAAAATGAACTGGAGAGGAAATAGCAAACCAGTCTAGTATCTTTGCCAAGAAAACCCCAAATGGGGTCACAGAGAGCCATACACAACTATAAAACAACTGAACAACAAAAGCTCAATTTTTTCTTTTGTAAAATGAAAGAGTTGTACTGGATGGCTTCTGAGGGCTCTTCCATTTCTAGATCCACGATACAATGAATAAATGCTGATTGTACTGAATGACTTTAAGTGATACTTGACAAATCAAAACACTAGCCTAGCATAAGAATTTGGGTAGTTCCATCAGTTTTAATATCGCGGCATCTGACGTTCATCGAATGAAATCAAATAAGCAAAAAGCTTTATTAAACACTTTCTACACACCCTGCAGACCCTATTGAGAATGGACCATTTGTTCTCAAGAACCTTATAGCCTAATAGAGGGAAACATCTATTTGGTGTGTATCTATCTATGTCCAACGTGTATCCCTTGGCTAAACTGTAAGCTGTCTGAGTGGTAGAGATTTTTTTCATTTTTGTTTTTGTCTCCCTAGGTTTGGGCACAGTACCTGACATACAACCAAAATTTAAGAAATCCTTGTTGATCGAACCAGGACATAAAGAGATGACAAGTTAAATAATTGTTAATTAGCTTATGTTAATAGTCTGAGACAACACCAGACAAGATATCAGATTGTTGTTGTTGGGTCTTTT
>NW_020954953.1:26319784-26330883 GCF_900497805.2 Vombatus ursinus | reverse complement strand
TGTGTGTGTGTGTGTGTGTGTGTGTGTGTGTGTGTATGTGTGTGTTTGTGGGGGGGTGAGGGGTTTGGCAAAGATACTGGAGTGGTTTGCCTTTCCTGCTCCAGCTCATTTTACAGATGAGGAAACTGAGACAAACAGGATTAAGTGACTTGCCCAGGGTCATACAGCTAGTAAGTGTCGAGGCTGAATTTGAACTCAGGTCCTTCTGACTCCAGACCCATTGCTCTATCCACTGTATCACCTAACTGCCTCCAAGATGTCAAAAGGCGTCCATTATTGAGTGTCAAATGAACTACAGACCATTTGCTTTTCCAAGATTCCTCTTTTCTGAGAACTATTATTTCAATGCTAGTTAGAGCGCTGTGCTCAGCAAGCCAAGATTAGTGTAGAGGTTCAGTCCCTATGTCAATTCTTCCCTGACCCAGGTTTATGAGATAAACCTCATGCCTTGCCATCTTTGTCTCATGAGTAGTGACCTTGGTCACAAGGGAGGTTGGGCTTAAATGGGTAAATGGATCATTTGTAAATCCTCTCCTACTACTAGAATAAAAATCATTCCTACATGTACAAAAATATTTATAGCAGCTCTTTTTTGTGGTGGCAAAGAATTGGAAATTGAGGGGATGCCCATCAATTGGGGAATGTCTGAACAAGTTGTGGTATATGAATGTAATGGAATACTATTGTCCTATAAGAAGTGATAAGCAGGAGGACTTCAGAAAAATCTGGAAAGACTTGTATGGATTGACGCTGAGTGAAGTGAGCAGAACCAGAGAACATTGTATGCAGTTACAGCCACATTGTGCAATGACTAGCTTTGATAGACTTAGCCCTTGTCAGCAAGGCAAGGATCTAAGACATTTCCAAAGGTCTTATGATGGAAAATCCTATCCACATCCAAAGAAAGAACTATGGAATCTGAATGCAGATCGAAGCATACTATTTGCTATTTTTTTCTTCTGTTTTGTTCTGTTTTCTCTTTCTTGTGGTTCCTCCTATTGGTTCTAATTCTTCCTTACAATATCAGTATTGTGAAATTATGTTTAATAGAAATGTGTATGTATAGCCTATATCAGGTTGTGCGCTGTCTTGGGGGGGGAGGGAGAGAAAAATTTAAAACTCAAAAGCTTATGGAAGTGATTGTTCATAACTCAAAATAAATTTTTTAAAAATCATTCATTGGGATGCTTCTCTCAGGAGCTGAATATTCTTGCAAGATTGAAGAAAGATCTAACAGTGCGGTAGGAACACTATCTACCAGGGTTCTCCTCACCCTACCACATAGGTTAGGCAAATATATTTTTCTTTTTTAAAATAAAATTTCTTTTTTTTCCAATTAAAAGCATTTATTTTCTTTTCCTTAACCTTTCACCATCCTCTGGGGGAAAAAAAAACCAAAAAACCTTTGTAATAAATATGCATAATCCACCAAAACAGATTTCCCATATTGACTGTCTAAAAATATGTCTCATTCTGGCAACAAAGTGGTTCCTAGGACCTGATTCCCAAGGGCTAAGGATCAAGCTGCACCTACATTAGTTCAGCTTCCTGCTGGCCTCTAGACATACTAATGTGACTTCCCGGCCGTCTAAGGGCATAAGGCCCACCTATGTGGAACTGATTCCCTGCAAACTTAGTGCATGTCCCAAGACCACGAGTTGCCACATCCTGACCTGCTGACCAGATGAGTTTCCACGTGGAAGCAAGTTGGGGGCATGTCTACCCAAGCTAAGTGCTGACTTACCTTTATTGAATATCCTTTCTATGCTCTAGCTAAGTAAATCTTTTGTTAAGTGTTGAATGACTTCTGAGCGTCTCATTTTTTTCCAACACCAAACCTAAACTAACAGGGTAGCGTCCTGAGTCAGGCCTGCCCATCAAAAGCAGAAAGGAAATTGTTTTGGTTTATTTCATTGTGTGAAGACTGAAGAGACCTTTGGAGTTTTCCTTATAAGAATTCATGGCCATTCATGATCACCTTGAATTCCTTACATCCCTGCTAGTTCTTGCTTGTTATTTCATACAAGCTTAGAACAGCTATCATTAGCTTTGCCTCAGGCAGTGTATTAGACCATCAGAACCCAACTCACCAAGTTAAAGTGCAACTTAACTATGCATACCTGTTGTTTTCTCCACAGTAGAATGTAAGCTTCTTGATGGCAGAGACAGCTTTATTTTTGTCTTTGTATCCCCAGTGCCTAGAGTATGTTGGGTAATAGACAAATTCTTTTCAAATTTGTTGTCTTCTTTTATACATCTATCAGCTTACTGTGGAATGCCAAAATTGGGCACAAGTGATTCATTATATGACAAAGCACTGGGCATCTCTAATTACACACATCACTCTCTAATACCTGACTATAGTTTTCTGTAAGAACTCCATTTTTTTAGGATCTGACAGGTCATTGCTCTATCCATATGGCCTCCAAGGTCACTTCTAACTCTGGGATTCTGTGATTTTGTGATTTCCCACCATATTTATGTCTCAAAATAGCTTCAAAGAACCCTGGATTTTTGCATCAGATAAGAAAAAGAAAACAAGGAAACAAGAAAACAAGGCAAGGCCAGATTACCTAAAGCCAGGGCTACAAATGAGGAGTGTTGTAGAATATAGAAAGTTCACCTTTTTCCTAGTTTGTAGTAGTTGCAGAGCCCTCTCAAATAATAAATGGTAAGTGACACTTCACAAAACTATAAGATCAGACTGTACATATGCATGTGATCAGTTGCTATTTTTGCCTCCGGGTTCCAGTTTCATGTCCACAGCCTGGTAGCTTTGTTCTCAGAATTCATACTGTCATCAGAAGGACTTGGTACAAACACAGCTTTCCTCTTGGTTGCCTGCTTCACTGTCACTACAGCCATTATCTAGGCTGCCACTGGAAAAGCTCAAGTCTCCCTGTGGGGTATGGACTCTTGGTCTGTGTGCTACTAGTCTTGGCAAGTAGACTCTAATAATAAATCATCCCCTCACTCTTGAGTGACATCCTACCACCACCCCCAGTCAGGCCAGGAAAATAAAAGCCCATGATGTCAGGCCACTGCACAGAGTTTATAGGCATGGAGGGAAAGGAAAGGGAATAATCATTTAAATAGTGCCTACTATGTGCTAGGCATTGTGCTAAGTGTTTTTCTACACGTTATTTCATTTGATCCTCACAACAGCCGTGTGAGATAGGTATTATTATTATCTCCATTTTACAGTTGAGGAAACTAAGGCAGTAAGAGGTTAAATGACTTGCCCAGAGTTTCCCAGCTATAAAATGTCAGAGGCCAGATTTGAACTTGGGTCTTCTTGTCTCCAGGCCCATTTCTCTATCCACTGTGCCATCAGCTGCCAATATGGCATGGGATGTCTCCAGCCAATCATTCTGTCAATGGCCAATGTATGCTTTTTTTCATTCATTTAACAAGAATTTATTAAGCACCTATTATTCAAAAAGCACCGGGATTACAAAGACAGAAACAAAGGTAGCCTTTGCCTTCAAAGAATTTACCTGCTATTAGGAACATAAAACAGATACAAAAATTTAATATAACTTGAAGGGAAAGAGAGCACTTAGAACACAAAGTGATCAGGTAGGCATCCTGTAAGAGGCAGCTTGTGAGGAGAGCTCTGAAGGAAGCTGAGGAGTTGAGGGTGGAATACATTTCTGCTATTTAAAATAGCCCATTCAGTTTTGAACTGTGTGATAGACCATATGGGTGATACAAAGAACTGTGAGACCTGATTTCCTGCCCTTAGAGAGTTCACTGTCTGGTTGGGGAGATAAGGCATACAAACACAAAGAAAACTAACAATGCAAGGCAACCAGTAGCTCTAGTCCTTGCTATAGAATGTGTGCATGGGGTGGGGTGGTCAGGGAAGGTTTTATGGAGATGGTGGGACTTGACTTAAACTTTAAAAGAGGGAGGGGATGAGAAGGGAAGGAAATGGCGAATATGAGACCGGGAAGCCAGCCTGAGTAAAGACAAGGAAATGGTAGTGAGCACAATGTTTTCAGAATCTAACCAGTAGACCAAAGACTCCTAGGATGCAGAGCTAGAAGGGTCTTGGAAATCATCTAATCTTTCCTCCATTTGACCCATGAGGACACTGAGTCCCGAAGAAGTAAAGTGAACTGTTTAAGGTCTCACAGATGGATAACAGATGGGTATTTGAATCCAGTGCTCTGTCTACTACATCATGTAGCTGGATTGGAAGGGTCATGTAATGCAGTAGTAGTAGGGGTGTTTGCATGTAAGGGAGGAGGAGAAAGTAGTCCAAGGAGGGGACAGATTCTGGAAATTCTTGAATGCCAGAGTAAGTAATTTGAGTTTTATTCTCTAGTTACACATTAGACCACAGGAAACTTTTGAGTTGGGGTAGGTTAGAGCTTGTGTGACGTGATGAAACAAATGTTTTAGGAAGAGACATTTGGCAGTACAAGATAGAGGGTGGGGGACACTGGAGACAGGAAGACCAGAAAGGCCGTGGCAATATTCTGGAGTAGGGTGGTGGCAGGGTGAGTGGAAACAACTTTCCTTTACATGGGAATTTCATCCCACAGGCCACCAGGTAAACAGCCCAGCCCAGTGAGGTCCACAAGAGCTTGTCTTTAACTATAAGCTATTTAAAGGTAGAAGGACAGCAACAATCAGGCTCCACAATCAATCAATGAGCATTTACTTACGTGTTTCCTATGTGCCAGGCACTGTACTCAACAAATACTGGGAATACAAAGAAAAAGCACCATGAAAAAACGTATGCAGTGTTGTGTTTTCCATTGATTTCCTCATGTCCTCATTCATGGTCTGCATTGTTTGACCATTAGTTGTTTTTTCCTTTTTTCCTGGCTCACCTGTTTCCACAAGAAATGGCAGAGAGGATCCCTTTCATGGAGGTCACACAGAGCAATGATTTTTCTGAGTGAGGTTGGGTGGAGTTGGGGCTTCAGGGGAAGTTAAGCATATGAGGTGCTTAATCCAATGTGTCTCCAAAGGATGTGAACTTGTCTGCAACCCCCCCCCCCCCGCCACAAACGCCCCCAGCCTTTATTTTAGGACAGGAAATCTTTAGGGGGTTTGCAGTGACTGAATACATCTGTCTCTTTGATAAGCAAGGGTCTCTGTGTTGCTCCCCATGTGGAGAAAGTTCCACACTTCCTCTGATTGTTGCACTTCATTGAATTTCAACATGTGAGACACTGTAACCTCATTCCTGGGGAGTTCAAAAAGGAAGTAATGGGACCCAGCCTGGGATTATACCAGGAGGCCAGGGGAGAAGCAACAGCAAAGATTTGTGGCTATTCTCGTAAGTTATTTTTCCCTGGCTGGGCCCAGACAAGCTCATGTTTCTGTGTCTAGCATCCAAGACAAAATAGCAGAAGGATGATGCTTTAAATTATAATAATAGAGTAAGGGTTCACTTTCAGATGGGAACAGATCTGTTACGGCACCAAGAAAGCATCTAATAAAGCACCTCTCCTCAAACACAGTTATACAGTCTTACTTTGTGCCATCAAAGTGTTAACTTACCTCTTGTATAAGAGTACTATAATTTATTCCAAAGAATATTTCATCAGATCAGCCCATGAGTATGGAGAAGTGCTGACTTACGGAAATGTATAACTTTTATTTTTTTCACTTTGCATTCTATTATTCTAATCTATGATACTGGCAGAAATATAAGCTTCCTGAAAGCAGGGGCTCTTCCTTTTGTGTCTCTGTGCTCCCAGTACCTAGCATAGTGCTTGGCAAGGAATTGGCACTTAATAAATGCCAATTAATTGATTGATTTGGTGTCAGAGACATAATTTATTATTCTCTCCCTGGTAATTTGTTTAAAATAAAATAGGGGCCTTTTGAAAACAATATCCAAAGGAATGACTTCAACAGTGAGAATTTCAAGCATGATGACAGTTTGCTAGAAGATATTTGGGGGCACAGGGCAGGCTTCCATCCAGCTTGCTTCTCAAATTAAAAAGGGGCTCTTTCTCTCCTGTATGTGGGCAGCTAGGTGGCACAGTCCTAGAGTCACGAAGACCTGAGTTGAAACTTGGCCGCAGACACTTCCTAAACTGTGTGACCCTACATAAGTCACTTAACCCTGTTTGCCTCAGTTTCCTCATCTGTAAAATGAGATGGAGAAGGAAACAGTGAATCACTCCAGTGTCTCTGCCAAGAAAACTCCAAATGGGGTCTCAAAGAGTAGGATACAACTAAACAACAACAACAATTCTCCCCCTGTGTTGAGGGCTGGCCTTGGGTGAAAGATTTGTTCAGGGAGGAAATGGGAATTTGACTAGGGCTGTCTGCTAGGCGCCAAGGAATGAGTTATCCCAGAGTGTGGCTAAAGCACAGGACATTATGTGCTGAGTGTAACCTACTCACTGCTACTGTTTGGCTTCATTGCCAATTACTGCTTTCACTAAGAATAAAAGGGGACAGGATTCAGACACTTTCTCACAGTTTGTCTCAGCTAGAAAGAGACCTTGCCATGGCAATCACACACAGGAAAGTTTTTGTCTTTGCGTGAGCTGTAATTTCTTATGCACTAACCTTTTTTAGTTCCACTCCCTTTTAATTCTTTTTATTTTTTCCACACTCTAAATACTACGCATGGTCAGGAGACTTCCTGCAGTGTGAGGGAAGCCTCTCTGTCCAGCGCTGGGTGGATGCTGTCAGAATTAGCTGGTTCTGTCCTCACCATTTCCTTTTCCTGTCTTTTCACTTGGATAGCTTTCTCTAGCTCAAAATGATTTTCTTTGACAAATCTCAAAAAAAAAAAAGGAAAAAAAGGAAGTGGCCGCTTTTCTAAATGAGTTTCTAATTAGGGCACAAGGATTTTTTTAATCTGTTGTTTTATTCTAAAAAATGGGTTTGATTTTTTTTTCAGGAGTTGACCAGAGGAATTAGAAATAGAAACAAACGGTTGGTAATGGAAAAGAATGTCTATGGTCAAACTTCAGGGGAAAATGTTCCTTTTTAAAGTGAACTTTCTGCCACCTCATGTAAAGCCTTGATAAACAGGGAACCTATAAACACTTGGTTCTTTTCTGTAGGAGAGGATTTGATGTCTACCAGGCATTCTAGATTCCTAGAACTTTCTATTTTCATAAATAAAATTCATATGGAAAAAATGTAAACTCTCTAGGGATATGGGGGGGGTGGGGAGGGGAAAGGTCACCTCCCATCAATCTTGCCTTTTTCAGCTTTCATGGGCCCTGACCTCATAGTTTTGGTGAAGCGCTTCGGGGACTGAGAACTGCTGGGATCTGATGCTGTTTGGGAAGGTGACCTTGAGCAAGGGATTCAGAACAATTGACAGGAAAGGAGGAAGAGAACAGGCCTGGGGAGGGTCTAAGCCAGGGGTTCTTAACCTTTCTTATGACATGGACCCCTTGGGCATTCCAGTGAAGCCTATGATCCTCTGCATATTGACTTCATTCTTAATTGAAAGAAATGCTAAATTTCAGTTAGAGGTTAGTGGGGGAAAAGTATGTGTGTGTTCACATATTTTTATTTCTTTTTTTCCTGTCTTAATTCACAAGACCCCCTCCCCAAATCTATCTAAGAACCCCTGGTTAGGAATCCCTGGTCTAAATTGTAATCTGAAAGGGTAACGAGAGTGTCCCCACCGTCAGGGTGCTGTGATTTTTCCCCAGCCCAGGTCTCGCTATTTCTGTCAAGTGCGTGCCTCAGAGATTAGGGAAGGATTCATGAAATGTAGTCGAGGACTGAGCTGTTGCTGACTTTGTAACCCAGTGGTGTATACCATGCCCGTCTTCAAGTCGGCACACAAGCCAACACACAATATTTCCCCAGGGATTCACACAGCACAGAGGAACATGAAGCCCGCCATGTAAGCAGACTCCCTAGAGCCATATTGCTCTACTACTCAGAGTTCTCACCTGGCTCTTTCTGTCTCCCTCCTATGATCCTAGGCAGCTCCTGGTACTAAGGGCCCGTTAGGAGAAACTAGTTCGGAGGCCTAGCTGTACCGTTATAAGCTGCCTACCGGCAAACTTGGAATACAAGGGAAGCTGAGCCCTGCTTAGGGTTATTGGTAGTGATGCGACTTTCCTGCCTCACAGATCAACTTCCCTCCTCTCCCCGATTGCAGTAAACAGTATCCCTTCATGGCCCCCACGCCCTTTAAGCCCCATCCTCCTCCCTTCTCTTCCCAGAGGAAGTGGGGAGGGATGTCTGCGCTTCACAATGCATCCCGATGGGGAATTAGCCGGGGCCTGCAAAGGTCTCCCTTCTCTTGTCGTTCCAGATCAGCGCTGGTCCACTGCCTTCTCTTGGGACGGTAGCTTTACGTTGTGAAGGTTTTCCTCAAGGGCCTGCCTGGGGGCAGTGCTATCTAGCATTCTACCCTTTCTTTCAGCTAGTGTCCCTTCCTGTCTTTCTCCCAAAGGGCTTGTTTGTGCTGATAGTCTTTCCATTTCTTTACCCTGCTCACTTTGTGCTTTCAGGGTTTTATCGAGAGGGGTTAAATGCTGGCCTCTGCACCTTCTTCTCTTCTTCTTCCTAGCCTGAGACAGAGGTTTTCATTGAATAATAACACTAATAATAGGTCGTATTTATAGAGTGCTCTAAGGTTTGCCAAGTCCAGCAACCCTATGAGGTAGATATTGTTATTATCCCCATTTTACAGATGAGGAAACAGAGGCTTAAGAGAGGTTGGGTGACTTACCCAGAGACATACAGTTAGTGTGTGAGGCAGGATTCAAACTCAGAGCTTCCTAACTCCAAGCCCAACACTATCTCCACTGTGCTACCTCCTGAGGGCTTCCCCCTTGCCCTGTCAGACAAGGTCCCCAGAACTGCCTTACCCCTGATACGAAGGCTGTCGGTCAGCCCCTCTCCTTGACTCGAGGTTCTAGTCGCTCCATTGAAGTCTTGGAAAGGTTTGACATCTTGCTCCTGCAGGCTCATACATACAGGCTTATAAATCTGAGCCCTAACTGACTCGGGGGTTACGTTCTCTCAACTCTAGTCCCGATAAGGAATGCTGCCCAATCTCCAGATTGGACTAGATGATCTCCTAATATCCCTTTCAGCTCAAAAGGGAGAAAATTCTGAGCTTTATCCTTCTCTAGACATGGAGTATGCCACTTTCTGGCCATCTCACCTTGCTTCTTTCATTCCAGTCATCATATTCATTCTCCTCACTCTTACCTCTTTCCCATCCACCAAACTTGGACCCAAGTCCTTGGTTCCCTTGGCTCTGATATGTGAGTTGTGGCTGAATATAAGCCCTTTGAAGTCAGGAACTATCCCAATTTGCTTGTTTTTATATTCCCGGTCCTCAGCTCAGCACTTGGCACACATTAAACATTTAATAAATCTTTTTTGACTGATGGGGTTTCCTTAGGATGCACACATTTCCTACCCCTAAATTATTGCTGCTGATTTCACTGGATCCAAGGACTCTAGTCTCTTTGCCTGGGAAGTACTAGCCTTGATATGATATATTAGAAGAGACTGAGGCCTCCACTTAGTATATTCTTATCTAGTTTCAAGGCTCCACCTTCTTTCCAAGGGCTTCCTTTCACAGTCCCTATAGACCGGATCCATTGGCATCGCCGTCTTAGATGGTCAAGGGGCACCACAGTAGAAGTACAGGTTACTGTCGTCATAATGAGTTCTTTATTGAGGGGACTGTAATCTTGGGTTGCTGCTCCAAAGTTTGGAGTGGGGGGATCTCTTGCTACCTCAACGGCTCCACATAATCTTTTTGGAAGGGACCTCAGAGGTCCTGTAGTCCAAACTGTAGATGAACACGAATACCTTTTATGGAGCCCCACCTTCTTCCTGATTGTCAGATCTTCTTCCTCAAGACTACCAAATCTCCAGATACAGGGTGTCTTGCCACATGTTCTTTAAGTTCTTGGATAGACACTTTCTATTTCCATCAACATAGCCTCCTTCTACCTCAAAATGGCTCCTGGTAGTCAGAATTCATTTATGTACATAATCAATAAGAATCCTGTCAGACTCTCAGCATGGTGGTCATCACCTCCTCTTTGCAGTGTTCCTCCAAAAGTTCAGAAATACTTTTTTAGATGGCTTATGACTCCTCAAAAGGAGATGCTCCTCTTCCATCATAGGAATAGTCCTAAACAAGAATAGTTCTACTCCATTCTGCCTGGATTAAGTGCCACCCTTGCTAAGTCTGCTCAGAAGGTCCAAGGTCAAGTCTTTTTCTTTAAACACATTTTATGGATATCTTTTGTTTTTACTTTACCTATATTTTCCAATTTGTTCTTCTCCCTTCCCCTCCCCACAATGTAATCCCTTCTAATAAAGAGTAGGTGTAGGGACAGGAATTAAATTTTTGGCTTCATTGGTATAGGGAACTCTCAGGTGAGGAAATTCTCTCTGTCAATGCAAATTAACACTTTCTCTGCAACTTGTCATCTTACAAAGTTTCCTAGAGCCTTGAAAGATTGTGCTGTAGCCAATATATCAGAGGCAGGACTCAAGCTTGGGTCATCCTGGCTTTGTGACAAGTTCTCTTCTTCTGTAACAAGGAAAATAAAGAAAACTCCACAATTAAGTGATACTAAACAACACATTGAAAAAGTCTGATGTTGGCCATGGTATTCCACTATAGCCCTCTACCTCTCCATAGAAGGTAGGAGGGTGCCAAAAGCTTGGTCATTTTAATTTCACAGCATTCAGTTTCAACTATTTTGTTATTTTCTCCATTTATATTAGTTATTATTTATATTGTTTTCCTGGTTCTGCTTATTGCATTATTCATGAGTTCATGCAAGTCTCCATATTCATTGTAGTTATCATTTCTTACATCATGGTCATATTCCAAATATATTCATGGCTATATCTTTTTTTTTTTTTTGGATAGGCAATGGGGTTAAGTGACTTGCCCAGGGTCACACAGCTAGTAAGTGTCAAGTGTCTGAGGCCGGATTTGAACTCAGATCCTCCTGACTCTAGGGCCTGTGCTCTATCCACTGTGCCACCTAGCTGCCCTGATCATGGCTATATCTTAAAGACCAACTCGTGCTTGCCTAGGAGGTGGACTGTGGCTAGGGAAGGAATATATAGTTCAGGCAGTGGTTGTGCTTCAGCATGAACCAATGATCCCT
>NW_020954953.1:26318874-26319751 GCF_900497805.2 Vombatus ursinus | reverse complement strand
TGTTGTTCCTCCATCTCCTTACCCTGCCTGTGCACAACTTCCACACAACTAGAGCTGTGAAGACAGGGATGGGCTAGGCCATTGTGACTCTCCATAGTAAGCCTATGTCATTTGTCAGGGTTCCAAATTTTCTAATGTCAAGATTCTCAAAGCCTCGCACAAGACTCTTGAAGCCTGGCAAGCCAAGGAGAATGAACAAGAATTCAAAAGGTATTCTCAGAAACATAGATTAAACTGACCTTGATACACAATGTCATCACTTTCAGCTCTTTGGTATATGTAATGTTGTAAGACTGCCATGGATACACAGCTCAGGATAACAGATATGGATAGACAGGAAAAGTCACTTGGGTAACCCAAATCCTCAGATCTACACTGTTCTGATGTCAAGAGGTCTCACCTGGCTCTCTTTCTTTTCTTCCTGTCAATAAAGCCAACTCTGTAGCATAAGGATCAATTTAGAAAACACCAGTCCAGAAGCCTGGACTTTCTCTGTTTTCATAAGTTGCCTAGAGGCAACCTCAGAGTGGGAGAGAAGCCAATGCCTCCTTTAGGGTGATGGGCAATTGTTGCTGCCTTCCTGCCCCAAATATCAACTTTCCCTTCATGATTGGGGTAATTGCAGTGGTCAAGTCAAAATCTCCTCTGGGGATAGCACACCATGAGGGCTAGGAAGGAGTTGTGAAATGGGGGTTGAATAGCAACCTAAAACTAGAGGAGGTTAGCACAGAGCTGGTCAAGTAACAAACGCTATGCAAGAAGCTGCAAAAGATATGGGTAAATGAGTTTGTTGCTAGCCGCTCTCTCCAGCTGTTTCTGAAACACTATCAATAAATTTTTTTTTAATTTTCTTTTTTTTATTAATTTATTTTGTTTG
>NW_020954953.1:26315975-26318827 GCF_900497805.2 Vombatus ursinus | reverse complement strand
ATCAACAATCACTTCCATAAGCTTTTGAGTTTTAAATTTTTCTCACCCTTCCTCCCCACCTCTCTCCCCAAGACGGCATGCAAGCTAATCTAGGCTATACATATATATTCCTATTGAACATATTTTCACATTAGTGATGTTGTAAGGAGGAATTAGAACCAATAGGAGGAACCATAAGAAAGAGAAAACAAAACAAAGCAGAAGAAAAAAATAGCAAATGGTATGCTTCAATATGCATTCAAACTCCATAGTTCTTTCTTTGGATATGGATAGCATTTTTCATCATGAAACCTTTGGAGATGTCTTAGATCCTTGCATTGCTGAGAAGGGCTAAGTCTGTCAACATTAGTCATCACACAACATGGCTGTTACTGTGTACGAGGTTCTCTTGATTCTGGTTGCTTCACTCAGCATCAGTTCATACAAGTCTTTCCAGGTTTTTCTGAAGTCTGCCTGCTCATCATTTCTTATAGGACAATAGTATTCCATTGCATTCATATGCCACAACTTGTTCAGCCATTCCTCAACTGATGGGCATCCTCTCAATTTCCAATTCTTTGCCACCACAAAAAGAGCTGCTATAAACATTTTTGTACGTGTAGGTCCTTTTCCCATTTTTATGATCTCTTTGGGATACAGTCCTAGAAGTGCTATTGCTGAATCAAAGGGTATGCACATTTTTATAACCCTTTGGGCATAGTTCCAAGTTGCTCTCCAAAATGGTTGGATCATTTCACAACTACACCAACAATGCATCAATGTTTCAATTTTCTACCTCTTCTCCAACATTTATCATTTTCCTGTGAAACGCTATCAATAAATTAACAAATATTAAGCACTTACTATATGACAGGTAGACAGCTAGGTGGTTTAGTGGGTAGAGTTCTGGGCCTGGAGTCAGGAAGACCTGAGTTCAAATCTGACCTCCAACATTCACTATCTCTATGACCCTGGACAAGTCACTTAACCTCTGCTTGCCTTATATGCTGGAAAAGGAAATGGCAAACCACTGCAGTATCTTTGCCAAGAAACCCTCATATGGATCACGAAGAATCAGACATGACTGAGCAACAACATATGACAGGCACCACCAGGTAATGGTACAATGAATGAAATAATACATTGTTATAAGAACAACATGGAAATATGGATATATACATATATATTATATATATATATATATATATACAGAATCAAAGTTGTTAAATAAGAAATAGTGAGAGAAGGAAGACATTAGTAGTTGACAGGATCAAGAAAGTTTTCACAAAAGAGATGACACTTGAGCTGCGTCTCAAAGGATAGGAGAGGTTGTATGAGGCATAGGTGAGGAGAGAGAACATTTCAGTCCCAGAGGACAGTCAGTGCAAAGGCATGGATGTGGACAAGAGATCATATGTCTTATGTGAGGAACAAAGAGCCACTTTGGTTGGAGATTACAGGAGGATGAGTAATGTACAATGAAGAGGGAAACAAAGCTAAAGGGAGGAGTTTATGTTGAATCCTATAGGCAATGGGAAGTCACTGGAGTTTATTGATTAGGGAAGTGATGTGGTCAGATCTGCACTTACTTAAGGAAAGTCACTTTGGTGGTATAGTAGAGGATGAATTGAAGTAGAGAGATTCAAGGTAGGAAGATCAATTAGGAGGATGGTGAGTACTTGAGGAGAAGGGTGACAAGGGCCTGAATTAAGGTGGCAGGTGTGTGAGTGGAGAGAAGGGATCCTATGCAAGACAGGCTGTGGAGGTAGAAACAGCAAGACTTGGTGCTTGGATGATTAGATGTGTGGGGTGAGTGAGGATGGGGAGTTAAGGATAATGCCATACTTACAAAATTGAGAGACTGAAAGGATGGCATGCCCTGTAGAGAGAGAGGAAACTTTGGAGGGGTGGATTTGGGACCAGGGGGAAGATGAGTTCTGTTTTGGACATATTGAATTCCAGATATTACCATGGGGCCAGAAAAGTGCTTCTATTCCCTCTTTTTTTTTTTAAAGTGAGGCAATTGGGGTTAAGTGACTTACCCAAAGTCACACAGCTAGTACGTGTCAAGTGTTGGGTCTGGGGCTAGATTTGAACTCAGGTCCTCCTGACTTCAGGGCTGGTGCTCTATCTACTGTGCTACCTAGCTGCCCCTCAGAAGAGTGCTTCTAGATTTGTCATTCTCTATCTCCCATATCCATTCCTTTTCTCTCTTCTTTCTTATTATTTTCACTATGTCTTCTTCCATTCCAATTACTCTTTTACCTCCCACCCCCAACCCCCACCCCCCAGACCTATGTGTGACTAAAACCTGCCACATCCATCCATGGACATTATTTAGTTTCCCCCTTAAAAGGGAGTTAAGCAGACTCCAAACTTATCTAATCCAGTCATTTTTACCAGACTGGTGGTGGTAAAGCTTTTATCAGTCTATTCAACTGCTGGGAGAACTTTGTAATATGAATTCATGGCTGCTTAATGGAGAATCTTCTAAGGAGTATAAATTACATCTCAGGGTTACTGTGAGGAAAACAGAGCCCAAACTAGCAATTTTGGTGGCCCAGGTCAGCAGCAGCCATCTGGCAAGAATCAGAAAATCAACTTACATATTTGTGACATGAAATAATAGAGAAAATTCAGTTGGGGGTGGAGGTGGAAATTAATTACTGTAATTACTATAGTAACTTCTAACTTTCAGTGTCCTGTGACAAAGCCCTGCCCTAGTTGTGGAATAAAGTGCTTTGTAAACTTCTAAGTGCTATTGAAATGTGAGCTATTATTTTCCATTGGTGTCTTGGGAATTAATTTCTCTTCATCTGGAGTTTGAAAAAAGCTTTTTGGCCTTATGGGTCACCATAGCTCAATGACCTATG
>NW_020954953.1:26315875-26315941 GCF_900497805.2 Vombatus ursinus | reverse complement strand
AAAGGGACATGTTGTCCTTGCCTCTAGACTGCCTGTTAGAATAACACCAAGGGTGACCCTCTAGCT
>NW_020954953.1:26293459-26315843 GCF_900497805.2 Vombatus ursinus | reverse complement strand
CTCCCTTTCTACTTTCAAATCCAAATCTGGCTGTTCTGAAATTAAAATGAGAGGGATTGGGGGTGGGGGAGAGATAAGGGGTAGAGGGGGGAGGGACAGAAGAGAAGAGATGTCACTCCCTCATCTCCTGACTAGACAGTGCCCTTTCAGAAGGATGTGCTGGGAAGTCATTCAGGCTCCTGGTACTGACAGTCACAGTACAAGCAGCAATAGCCCTGTTTGTCTTGGTCTCTCACTCAACCCTGACACTCTGGGGGGGATTGTATGACTGAGACTAAGGAAAAAAAGGTCCTATCTTGGACCTACCTGGGAGGACAAGCAGTGACTTCTTCTTGCTGCCAGGATCTCCAAAGATTCTGTAACATAGGTAAAATGGAGATGTGGTCTCATCCCTGATTGAATAACCTTACAGATTACTTGCCTATATAGTTCTCTAGGATCCTTCAGTGAAAAGGGATAAACACAGAGATGTGCTGGAACCAACCTGTACTGTCTCCTGAGAGCTGACTGTTAAATGTTCAGTGTAAACATTTCTGCCTTGGAAATTGGCAAATGCTACGAATCAGGACCTGATTTATTGTTTTGTGGATTGTCTAGACTTCAGAAAATGATGAGGAAAATGTTAATAATGCAGATTAAGTGTAAAAACATGTCGGGCTGTACTTTTTTTTTTTTTGGAGAGTGACTTGTTAAACATTTACCAGCATATTATGATTTTTGTTCAGCAAGTCAAGTACATTCCCACAATTCCCTACCAATGAACTAAGCTCCTCAGAAGCAGATTCCTGGGATAAGATTTTTGGGAGTAGAGTTTCTGAAGAATAGGGTTGTTATGGGTGGGTGTCATTAGATACAAGGAAGAGAGGGACCCAAAAGCCACTTGTCACTGCTCCTCTTCCTGTACCAGCTTGATATGAACTCGCCAAATTCATGAGGCAAACCTAGAAGATTGGGAAAGACCTTCTAATCCATTCCCCTCTCATTTCTCAAGACAGCCTTTCCTTGAGCACTTCATTGATGAGGAATTTGTTCCTTACAAGGCAGACCACTCTTTTTAAAAAAATCTAATTGTTAAATCTTCAGATTGAGTCAAAATCTACCTTAATGGAGATAATGTAGTAAAGTGGGAAAAGCTAGGAATGACTCTGGGAAGGAGGCCTGAATTTTAATCTTGACTGTTGCTAGCTATCTGCATGACCTTGGACGAGTCATTTATCATCTATGAGCCTTGGTTTCCTCCTCTATAAAATGAGGAAATTGAAGTGGATGACCTCTGATGTCCCTTCTATCTCTAAAGTCATGATCCTCTGATGCTGGTACCACTACTTGTTTCTGGAGAAGGGTGAGGAAATGGCCGATCGAGCTATAGTTCTCATCTTACCCTGAGTCCCTCAGAGGAAATGGGCACAAATCTCTCTCCATATGCTAGGGAAACCAAGTTGAATCCTGAGCAAGCTAGTATAAGACAAGCAAAATTAGCTGTGGAGATTTCAAGAAAAATATTGTAACTTTCCTGAATAACTGAAAGTAAACAAAATACAATTTTGAGTGCCATTAAACCCAGACTAGTACCCAAACAGGTTTTTGCATGTGATGAGTGGGAAATTAAAAAATTGTATGTGTACAATCACCTTCTACAGATCAGTTCTTAAAAACCAGGTGACAGAAGGCTTTCTGAAAGAAGATTGTAGTATAAGGATGTGGGAGACATAAAAGACAGCCAGACACTACATGCTGGTAATAAAGAGTTGGGAAATATTTGTGGCTAAGAAGGGAAACCAGTGAACAAAAGACATTGAACTGAATCTTAGCAGGCTGAGCTAAGCTGACATTTTCACTAATAAAATACCAAGGAAAAAGGTTTAAAGTAATGGATTTGATGTTCTAGGGGCCTAAAAATAAATAACACATCAGACTCTTGGTCTGATAGACAAGGAGGAATACTGCCAATAATTTTGCCTAGCTCGTGGGGAAAGGGTTTTTGATCATTCATTCTTTAGTGTTTTTGGTTATACACAGATGAGGCTCAGGATCTGAAACTCCTCTCATTGGATATTGATATGATAAATGTAACACAACCCAATTAACATTAATTAAGCGCTTACTGTGCTCGTATCACAGAGTTTTGACTAGGGAATGCAGGAGAGGGAGTGAGCCTTCATATAGGAATCTCAGTAGAATACTAGTTCCTTTTGAACAGGGTCTGGTTCCTTTTTAGTCTTTGTATACCAGCACATGTTTTATACTTTGGCTCTGGTGTTAGAGGACCTCAGTTCAAATCCTGCCTCTATGTGTCCTTGGGCAAGTCACTTAACCTTCCTGGGCCTCAGTTTTCCCACCTGTAAAATGAGGGGGGTTGGACTAAATGGTTTCCGAAATCCTTTCCATCTCTAGATCTCTAATCTTACGATCCTGTTATGTTTGTTGTTTGGTCGTTTCAGTTATGGCTGAGTCTTTGTGACCTGATTTGGGGTTTTCTTGGTAGATACGGGAGTGGTTTCCCATTTCCATCCAGCTCATTTTACAGATGAGGAAATTGAAGCAAGCAGGGATACATGACTTTCCCAGGGTCATACAGTAAGTGTCTGAGGCCAGATTTGAACCCAGGAAGATAAGTTTTTCTGACTCCAGGCCTGGCAATCTGTCTACTTCACCACCTACCTGCCCGTGGTCCTTATGTTGTACTTATCTATTGATTTAGGTGTTCTTCCCAATGATGCAGACCACAGCCCTCCTATGCTTATACATATAGGATGAGACTTTTCCATGTGATCCCATAAATTGGCCACCAAGGGAGTACATCCTGTTGGAGGGAGGCCTAATTCATATTTTTGAGCAATTACATGGTTTACTCACATTCTCTAACATTGATGATTAGCACAGTCCATGCAGATAAATCCTTGCAAACAATGAGTACTTAATATGGTTGTATTGAATTCCCTGACTGGCACTCAGCATGCTCCCTGACACATAGTAAGTACTTAATAAATGTTAGATTGGTTGACCTCAAGGAACTTTCAGTCTAGTAGGGGGCTAAGACACGAATACAGACATCTGTAATAAACAGTATTGAAAAATGCATTAGAAAATGACAAAGCCAAAGTGTTCTGTGAAGGCAGAAGGGGAAGGTTGCTACTGATTGGGGATGGAATAAATGCAATATGGAGAAGCATACTGTGCTAGTTATTAATGGAAATAATTATCAACAAAGTTGCCTGATAATGCTTTAAATGGGGTGGAATCTTTGAAGGTGAATTGTTTTGTGTGTGCCTGGGATTTAGAGCTGGGCTTCAAAAGCAGCTTGGTACAATGGAGAAAAAGCAATAGATTTGAAGTCAGAAATTCTGGCTTCATATCCTAGCTTTACTATTTACTAATTGTTTGACTTTGGACAAAAACCTTAACCTCGCTGGGCCTCAGTTTCCTCCTCTTTAAGAGGTGGCACTATAGGGCTCCTAAAGCCCCTTCCAAGTGCTACATCTGTGTTCCTATGATCTTTTTAAAGTCTTCAGATACCCTTCTCTCAGGACCAGTCCTAGGCATACACACGTGGCAATCCTTTTTCTTGTATTCATCAACTGAGGTTCCAGAACTGTAGGTCTTTGCCTTTTGCCTTTTTTAAGCCGTATTTGTGAATTTTAATTTGGAGTTCTTTGATTTTTTGACGATAATCATATCTCTCATTTCTTTAGCCTTACAAAGCATGTCCATATAACATCGTCTTATTTTATTCTCACAATACGGTGGTGAGGTACAATAGGAAGAGAGAGGCCTTATCGTGAAGCTCTGTGATAGCCACCCTTTATTTTGAGAGAAATAAAAACTCTTTACACACTTTTTTCCCTCTCAGAGAGGGCTTAACTGCTTTGCAGATTCTTACAGATATTTTCCAAAGAAAAGCTTTATTCAGTCTGGATTCTTAAACCTTCTTTGTGAAATGGTGTGGTATTTAATAAGATATGTGGCCTTTGCTATCTGAATGACGCTGTCAGGAATCTAAGCAAGTTCAAGAGACTTTTTTCTCTCCTCCTTCTCCTGCCCCCCCCATAAGGCGTTTTAATCAGTTTTGCTGCTTAGCCATATTTGATGAACTACAAAATGAAGGAAAAACCACCTCAGCAGACCTCAGTCTACTCCCTCTCTGCAAACAAAGATCTACCACATAATATTAGATCTGGGATGGAGATTGTCACAGTTTAAGAATGTTTTGTAGTACGGTCTCTTTCTGAACTGAAAACATTCTTTTAATGTGGAGAATTCCTAGGAGAACTGTAAAAATCCTACTCACATGACATATTACCCCCTCCTGAATGGAGTCTACTGAAGGGTTATTAAAAATTTACCTTTTTGTCAATAAGGTTCTTTATGGGGCATTTTTCTCTTTGCATTTTAATGGGATGTTCCCAGCCCCAGATGTATGGGGGAGGAGACAAAAAGGCCATTTAAAGCAGGAGTTCCAGAATGCCCCCATTATTTCTTTAATTGAAGCCCATGACACATGGGCTGTGCTGTGTGTGGACATAGTTTCATTTGTAGGTTGGCTTTAGCTAACCCACACAGATTTTTTGACCACGGCCGTGGAGAAAACATTCTTTTAGCCATTCTCCTTGGGTAAGTCAGAGTGCCAATGGAGCAGTAATTGGATGTGAGAACTTGGAAGCAGCTGCTCCCGTTTCTTTGAATCTCAAGGCAGTTCAGGAGCATTTTGTAATTGGTATGAATGATCCTGTGCTATTAAAAAAAGTTTCGAGTATAAAGCTGACCACTATAAGGAATATTGGAAAATGCTCTATCGAACAAAAAAGGCTTCCAAGCTTTTTTTTTTTAACCTGATAACACTCAGAAAGAAAAAAAAAAAAGATAGGTTTTACCATTGGCTTTGCAGCAATTGATTTAGGCTTTATTTTTCTTAAGGACACCTGTTATTCACTTTTTAGACTGAGGACAATTTAGTTATCCTGATGGGGAGATGTCAAAGACTTCGTATTATTCTTCAAAGAAGCATTCAATTAATTTCCCTGAGGAGTTCTATTACATAATGGGAAATAGCTTAAAAAGGCCGTTGTAGTGATTTTTAAGGCAGAAGCTACTGAGACCTCGGTTCCTTAGACTGTCCTTGAACCCTCCTTGGAGCGTGTACTTTTGTCTTGGCAGTGGCATTTAAAGTCTTGAAATCAGCTTGATGATAGTAGCAAAGATCTTGGTATCAGATACAGCGGGGAATAGCCTTGGTTTAAATTCCAGGCATGATACAGAATCAAAAAATCACAGACCTAGACCTGAAAGGGACCTCAGCAGCCATCACATTCAACCCCCTTATTTTATAGGTGAGGACACTTTGTGTCTCACACTGCTATCACGGTGCTCTGCTCCCAGAAAAAAATGTTAGCTAAACTCACCTTGCTAGGATAAATCCCTTCTTGGTTTCACCGACTCGCAGGACTCCAGTATATTTGGAGAAAATGGTACATTTTCAATAGCAGCATCCAAGCCACAGCAGTGTGGGTGTCATGGGGGTGCCTCTGGAAGAATCTGGCTCATTGTACATAGACGTGCCTGACAGATAAATGGTTGGGTGGGTCTTGCCCAAGTTCCAAGAATAATTTAGGGCTATGAAAAGTTATTACCTCTGACTTGTTACACAATCATCCTCTACTTAATTGGAGATACAATTGGCACCCAAGTGGCACAGGCCTTAGAGTCAGGAAGACCTGAGTTCAAATCCTGCCTCCGTGCTTTCCCTGTGCTCTGAGTATACCGCATGGTATAGTGCAAAGATAACAAGGCTTGGAGTAAAGCGACTTAGTTTGAAGTCTTAGTGCAGCCACTGGCTAATTTTGTGACCTTTAGAAATTCTCTTGACCACTCAGCTTGATTTTGCTTATCTGTACGAAGAATAGGCCTTCCAGTTCTAATATTTCATAATCAAAATTCAATTTAACAATCATTTAAGCACTTATGGGTTAGCTGTGCTGTTTGTTCTACTTATCTCAGGTCAGAGGTAACTTCATAGAGGCCCTAGGAATAGCTCCATACTCATTTGAAAGAATGTCATCATGGACATAAATATTCTGCCCAGTGTTTCATTTTAGTTCTGAACGATTCAATAATATCTTGGTCTCTCCTCAATTTCCTTGGAGCCTGGGGCCCTTGGCTCTGAGTATTTTGTTGCAATAGAAATTTAAAAATCATAAAGGAAAGTATCAAACTGGGGAATGTCATCTGAACACCAATTAACTCCCCAGGAGTATGCCCACATCCCATCTCTTTGTCCCAGCAAACAACTCGAGTCCTTTGCATCCCTAATCATAGTGTAATTCTACCTTGGAAATATCTGAAGGCCCATGATTTTCTCCCTCTTCTCCAATTCAACAGGAGCTACATCTCTTGGTAAATGAATGAAGATTTGCCTTTTTGTGCCTGAGTTATAGAATGGATCTCAATCCTTTTTAGGGAAAAAAGAAAAAAAAAACCCAAAGTGATGGAGCATTAGAATCATTCAGTCACATAAAGAGAGGGGGTGAGGAGGGGAAAGCCTTTTATTCAGATTTAAAATTACAAATACAGGGTTAAGGAAAAATGAAGTGAATGAATATTGGAATCTTAAATATATTCCCTGGGCAGCTAGATGGCACAGTGGGTAGAACACTGGGCCTAGAATCAGAAAGCCTCAGACGCTTACTAGCTGTGTGGCCCTGGGCAAGTCACTTAACCCTGTTTGATTCAGTTTCCTCATCTGTAAAATGAGCTAGAGAAGGAAATGGCAAATCAGTACCGTATCTTTGCCAAGAAAACCCCAAATGGGGTCATGAAGGGGGAGACATGACTGAAATGATCGAACAACAACGAGAAGTATATTTCAATTGGAAGAAATGGACCTTCTCAACACAGAAATGAAGATGAGTCATTTACCACATCTCCATCAGTCACATCAACCAATGATGGCAGGTTTGGCTAACTGTTCAATAAAAGTTGTAGCAAAAAATAACCACAATCCAATAACACCGAGAAAGAAAACTTGGTGGTAACACTATTTGAGAACATTGTAATGGGATCAATCCTATATTGGCAGGGATGGGCTAAATGATTTGCTAGGCCTCTTCTGGCTTATTTTATCAATGGTCTGTGGTTGTTACAGTCACTTTCTCCCATTAGTATGTCATAGGCAGTGTCTGATCTTGAGGACCAAATTTGTTATAGGGTTTTCTTAGAAAACCAGCCTAGCTTCAGTGTTGGAGTACCACTCTGCTTGTATAAAATCACACCAAGAGAATGATGAAGGAATCCCAGATGATATGAGATATTTTTAGAACCAGGCTCAAAGCTAACATGTATTTTCCTGTTTTGAAAGCCATCTTGTTCAGTCACCTCCCAAGCCCAAACTATATGAACTGACATATCTTTCCCACAGGAAAGAGAGAACATTTGTTCTTTCCTTTGGGAGAAAAAAATCAACACACCATCTCTACACCATTATGATTTAAAAATATTGCTACCACTAAAAAAAAAACCAGTAGTATAGTGAGCATTTCACTCTGGACTAAATCATTTTACAAACAGGCATTACCAGGAAAATTAGGGGCCAAGTCTGGTGGATAAACTGTGCCCAGTGAGTTGATCTATTCTCAAGTTCATTATTTACAAACTAAGGTCAGTGGACCTGTGGGAACCTTATTTTGCAAACTAAAATCTGGTAAGTTTATGTGCCCCTAACAGGTACCCTCCAGAAAACTGTGGCACTAAGGGTGGTCCCCAAAGCTTTTTTACAGTCTGCCTTCAGCCCAAACTGGAGAGACCTGATATTTCTGCTGTACATGCTATCATTTTTGAGGGCCCTGAGTTATTTAGCATGAAGGAAGAGTTCTGGTATTAACTACTGTGACATGGTCAAAGTTATTTTTATTTTGACTTTTGGAGAAACAGGAATTAGAAGCTCATATATGGGCCAAATTTTGGTCAGATGCTTCAGTTCTTAAAAAGGGAAGCGAGCTTGGAGGTGTGGTTAACAGAGAGGCAAGTTAAGCCCTTAGACCACATTTTATAACCTCATAGAAGTTTTCTCTTAAAAAAAAATCTCGAGGGGGTATTGTTTGCTAACCTAAATCCTTCAAAACTGGACACCCCATCCAATGTTTGAACTGCCTAACTTCTGCTTGTAAATATGTGAAAAATCCCAGAAACTCTTGGGCCATGGGCTAGGCACCTCAAAAACTCAGGGGAAGTTTGCTATTCATCTTATGTTGTAAGAGACTTCAAATTTACTTCTGTTTAGCTTCTCCAAATGACAGCTTACTTAGATGTGTCCCGTGACCTACACTGAATAGAAAGATTTAAAAGAAAAAAAATTTTAATGGCCATCTCCCTTTTAAAAAAGTATTTTCAAGGCACATAACTATTTTAAGAAATCTTTCAATGACCTTTTCCTTTTTTTAAGTCATTGCAAGGCATATATATCATTGAGCAGCATTTTTCAACTTAGCAATTGTTTTCCATTCATAGAATCACAATAACAATGATGGCTTGCCCTTCCAACACACGGGTGATGCAGCTGATCCCACATCAGTAGGGCACAGGCTTGGAGTTGTTTTTCCATTTGTGTGAATGGATTTATCGTAATCTCTCCTCACTCCCTGGCCTAGCTCTCCCTGTAACCAACCAATGGCACACATTTCTGAGATGACTGGCTGGGGTTAGGAGTGCAGTGTGGCACCATGGAACTGAGCAAAGAAAACTGCCTGATGTGATAATCAGACTCATAGCCTTGACCTAATTGGTAACATGTTCTAATGAGGGTGTAGGAATACAGATAACTCCGTTTCCCCCTATAAGTTTGTCTAATATGTGTACTCGGTGGTTCTCACTTACCAATCATTTAGAAAATTTTATAAGAAAGGTTTGATGTAAAAATATGGCAAGCAGAAAAAAAGGCTAGCTCATTCTCTTGAGATCTGAAGCATGTTCACTTTTTTCCCTTCTCCTTTTAATACATCAGAAGTTATTTAGGGGAAGCAGCAGACAGAATGGGCTTGGCTCACAGTTGAGAAAAGCAAGCTTTATTTCTATACAGTACTAACTTTTTTGAAGTCCCAGAAAACATAGCATTTTCTACGTGGCCACTCTATTTGCAAAAATATCTCCTTTAATTCAATTACATTTGGTTCAGTCCTATTATTTTCAGTTTCCTTCTCTTCCATCCCATTCTATTCAACAGACATTAATTAATGAGATGTAGTGTGGTGTGCATGGGGTGCTGGGCTGGGAGTCAGAAGACCTGGCCTGTATGTGATCTTAAAGCAAGTCATTTAATCTCTTGAAGCCTGCGTCTGATTTGGAGTATGAGGGATGACGATCCTGGCACTGTCTATCTCGTGGGATTGTTATAAGGATCAAATGAAAAGTAGCCTGGGAGAATGGGTTGAATTCTAGCTTTGGATCTGGGACGACCTGGATTTGAATTCCATTTCAGCACTCCAGGACTCTCTACGTTTCCCCATCTGTAAAATGGAGGGTTCACCTTGATGACCTAAAAGGTCGTTTTCAGCTCTAAATCTTTGACACTAGGGATATAAGGAATTTAAAATCATGAAATAAGTGTAAGCTATTGTTGTTAATAGTTACAAACACTAATAATGGCCTACTTTGTGCAGAGCACTGTACCAGGCATTGTTAGATAAGGCAGTTTCTTCTCTCCTAAAGGTTATAGTATGGTCAGTGAGTCTCTACTGTGTGTAAGACGCCTTGCTTGATGCTGTGCAAATAAAAAGAAAAAGAACCTTTGCCTTCATGGAGCTGATCGTCTGATAGTGTGGATTAAATATGTTCACAAATAAAATAGAGAGTAGAATGTGCTAACTGCTTATAAATTAAGTGTTCCTACAGGGAGAGAAGAGGGGCAAATTACTTTCTTTTGGAAACCAAGGAAAGCTTCTCGAAAAAGTTGGTGTTCGAGCTGGATTTTAGGACTTTAATGTGTAGAGATGGTGGGGAAGACATTCCAGCTATAAGGAAAAGCACATGCAAAGTCGTGGAAACCGGAAAAGGCAGGAAAGGTGAATAGGCCAGTTTGATTGTAGCCTAGGGGCACAGGAAGAAGAATGGGAGCTAACGCTGGAAAGTTCCAATAGAAACAAGTTGTAGAGGGCCTTGAATACTAGGGCAGTCATGACCATAAACATTTATTAAATACCTACTATATACCAGGCACTATGCTAAGCACTCTGGATACAAAAAAGACAGTCTCTGCCCTATGGAGCTTACAATCTAAGGAGGGCAGACAATACACAAAAGGAGGCTGAAAGGGGAGGAGGGGAATAAAAGGTACCTGTGTGGGGGAGATGATGGAAAAGTCCACACAAATCCAAAAGAATACAGAGCTGGGTGGGAAATGAAAAGCCCGGTAGGCCAGGGGCCCCTCCTTAAATAAAGGCTCTACAGGTCATGGGTGTGCCCTCCTATCAGAGGGGCAGAAGGTTGCAATGAGGTGTGAGGATCAATGCTGATTGAATCTTGCAGGATGAGATTTCCCAATGATGAGGTTGGGGGGGAAGGGCAGGGCAGGATAGAGAAGTCCAAAGACCTGGGTGGGAAATGAATGAAGACCTGGGTGGGAATGAACTATTTAGGTAAAGGATTTGGACTAGTTGGGAGGCAATGGAGTGCCATTGAAGGTTTTTGAGAGGAGAGGAGAGATGAAATCTAATTATTTGTTCATAACAGTCAGAAAAGATGGAATTGCTTTAAGTTGATCTAATGCTTTGGCATTTGGGTGTATACTTTCTTGGGCAGAAACAGATAAAACTCCTTCTGATGTATGGTTTTTGTGCAAATTTTACAGAGTTTTTATTCACCATAGAAAATCTATCCAATATACTTGAGACCTTTCTGTTTGTTTGCATTTTTCTTACTATCAATCAATGAGAATTTATAAAGTAACTACTATGTACCAGACATTGTGTTGGGCTCTGGGTATACAAATACAAAATTGAGAGAGTTCTTGTCCTCAGGGAGCTTACCTTCAATTAGGAGGAAACAACACCTTCACAGATGAGCAAATGTAGGCTATATACAGAATAGATACATTGTTTTTTTATCTGTTGCGTTCATTCATTTCTGACTCTTTGTAACCCCATTTGGGTTTTTCTTAGCAGAGATACTGGAGTAGTTCACCATTTCCTTCTCTAGCTCATTTGACAGATAAGGTAACTGAGGCAAACAGGCTTAAGTGACTTGCCCAGGGTCACACATCTATTAAGTATCTGAGGTCAGATTTGAACTCAGGTCTTCCTGACTCGAGGCCCAGCAGTCTATTTACTGTGCCACCTAGCTGTACCACACACAGTATTTTAGGGAGCGCTAAAAAACTGGGGGAATAGGGAAAGAAGTACCAACATCTCTATTGGTATCCTTGATCCCATTCTCTGTTGTCCCCTCTGGTAGATTGTCCCTCCAATCATTCCCTCCTCTCCAGATTTTCAATCTCTCCCCATGTACTTGTTTTTTCTTAAATGGCTACAAATATGTCTAGTTCTCCTGCATCCCTGGGGCAGCTGGGTGGCACAGTAGACAGAGTGCCAGGCCTGAAGTCAGGAAAACTCATCTTCCTGAGTTCAAATCTGGCCTCAGACACTAACTAGCTGTGTGACCCTGGGTAAGACACAAGCCTGTTTGCCTCAGTTTCTTCATCCATAAAATGAAATGGAGCAGGAATGGTGAAGCACTCCAGTATCTCTGTCAAGAAACCCGCAAATGGGGTCATAAAGAATCAAATATCACTGAAAAATGACTTATTCCTGCATCAACAAAAAACCTTCACTTGTCCAGATCACCTCCTCAATGTATCATCCTATGTATCTCTTCCTTTTCACAACCAAACTCATTGAAATGGCTGTCTACAGTCTTTGCCTCCACTTCCTCTCTTCTCCACTCCTTGAAATCATCACTCAAATAACTGCTCTCTACCATTACCAGTTATCTCAGAATTGCCAAATCTAATCACCTTTGCTTTTCCAACCTTTTTAATCTGGCCACTCCTTCTCAATCTCCTTTGCTGGACTCATATACCATCTCTTAACTGTGGATACACCCTAAGGTTCTATCCTGGGTCCTCTTCTCTTTTCATCTTTCTTAGTGATCTCATCAGCTCTCATGGGTTCAATTACTTATAAACAGATTAAATATCCAGCCTTAATTTATCTTCTCAGGCTGAGTCCTACAGGACTTTTTTCCTCATTCTTACTGCATGGCCAACCCATCTCCTTTTCCATATTCTATAATATATATTACTTTTATAAATCTTAAAATATCATATACTCAAAAAGAATCCTTAAATGCACCTATAATCTCAGTGTGGATATTTCCTCCAGTGATGCAGATTGCAATACACCTATCAATTTTTACCCTGTGCCACTTTTCTCAATATCTTCTTATGAGTTTTGCCACATGGGGTCCACCCAATATACCGGAGGCCTTCTTTGGTTTATTCTTACATCTGTAGGATATCAATGTAGCACTCTGTCCAATAGTTATCCCTTATCTTCCCCACGTGAAAACCTCATCTTTTTTAAGACATTTATTCTATGTCATTTTTTCCTCAATTTCGCTTTGACACAATACTGATTATAATGTGTTGTAGCTTCCTCACATCCCCTGTACTCCTCACATTCATCCTTAGGCTTATTCTCAGTTTAATTTCTTCAGATACTGTTGTGTTCCATGACTTTCAGCCATATAACAACAGCAGAATAATATTAGTATTAAAAAAATGGGCATTTGTTTCAGGGGAAAACTTGGTGTCATGAAAAGAACAGTAATTTTCTAAAGGCAACTCATTCTGTTTTCTCCAATTCTGGGCCCAACTCTTTGTCCATCTTCTGTATTTGTCACACACATACACACACACACACACACTCACATATATATACACATGGATATATACCTATATTTGCATGTGTACACACATTTGGATGGACAAGTTTGATGGGGTATTCTTCTGATTATATATCATAAATCTGGACAATCTTCATCTCTTTGATTTATCCCATGTAGTTAGGCCAAACTCTTTTGAGTAATAATGGATATCATTCTGGAGTCTCTGCAGGGTCAGGGGGTTGATGCCATGGGCACATTATCTAGAAACAGGAGCTTCTGAGGAAATCTCATCTTCTCTCTGGACTCTTCAGTTTGGACTCTGTGTTAGACTCCTTCATTTCACTGGCCAACACCTTGATGAGCTTACATCTCTTTATTTTATACCTCTCCTGGTATTAATGATCAGTGGGTTGATGAATGAGCTTGTTTCTATTGTTATATCTTTCAAAGAATCTTGTATAATTTTGATAAAGGCATGGCAGAAAGCTTGTTGGAGGAAAGCCTCTGAGGGGGCATTTTGCTCTACCCAATCAAAAGCTCTAAAAAAATATTCAACAAGCAATAAGCATAATAGGATGTTGCATTCTCTGTAACTTTAGGAGGTTATGTGATGGTAAAAATGTGGTCTATTTTGGAATATTGCTTATCCACTTATCCACTTACTCCCTTCTAATATGTTCATCATGGATGCTCTTGATACTTGCATAAATTATTTCCATGATAATTTTATATAAATGATATAGTGGCTATACGGGTTGGTAGTTCCTGGTATTTCCTTAGTTGTCTAATAAAGTCCTTTATTTTCCCATAATTTTGTTATCTCTTTATCCTTTTCAAGGGTGTTGGGGTAGAAGAGGATTCTTTGAGAACTGGTCTCTAAATATTCTCAAAATTGGATCACCTGTAATGCAGACCACCTATGTGTATTGTCTGTAATGTGCTTTAGCCTTCTCATACCCTCCTTGCCCCCTGCCCCCCAACTCCTCTATTTAAGCTGCTTGTTTTAATTTTGTTTTCTTCAGTGCTATTTTCACCTCCTGTATATGCATATTTAGAACTGTGATATTAAGGTCCAAATGTGGTAGCTCCACTGGTCTTGATGGTGAAAAGCATTTCTTATAAAAATCTTTGTAGACTCATCTGTGGGTTGTGTTCTTCCCCTTTAAATTCTTAAAATACTTTTGGGATGTTACATAAATGTCAGGTATTATTACCATCATTGTCTTTTATGCCATTCTCAAAGTACAATTTGACAAATATCATATTTAATACCTTATTTGATTTTCACGACAATCCTTGAAGTAGATAGTATTGATATTACTGTCACCATTTAATAAATGGGAAGGGAAAGACTCAAAGTGACCCATGATTACATGGCTAAAAAGTCTCGGAACTGGGGTTCAAAACCAGGCTAACTGAGAAGTAAAGCTTTTCCATGGTTGAGGAGACCTAGATATTTGTGTAGGCAGTATAGAAGTAGCCAGGAGACAAAAAGAAACTGAAGATGAGTGTAGGTAGGATGGGAACACCTGTGGAGGAAATCTCTCAGAGGAGATGGGTAGTTGATTGGCTCAAGAAAACAAGTAAAGGGGTTATGTTGTCATGAAGAGTAACCACTTCTTTGTTAAAGATTTGAGCAAAAGGAGGAGAGAAAAGGGGATGACGCCAAAGAGTTTTTACTTGTAGAATGGGGAGAAGGAGCTTATGATGAATTTTTTGAAAAAAATTTTTAACAGAGTAGGATGAGATAGGTGGTAGAGGTATGGTATAGCAAGCTTGAGGAGAGTAGGGAAAGTTTGGAATGGCCATTATCAGGGAAGAATAAGTGGATTGTTACATAGCAAAGAAGGCCTAGTTAGATTTGCTAAAAAATGTGTAGTGGTCCCAGTGGACATGGTTGTGTGACTTCCTCTGGCGGTGTTCAACAGAATAAGAATAGGAGTGGAGAAAGAAGATGGTGGGTATGACTCAAGACTAGGACTTAGCAAATCATGAGCAGTGATTAGACATAAGAACAGATTCAAGGTCAGAGCACAGTGTAGAGCTGATCTAGTTGATTGTAGGAGCAAGTTTTTGAAAGGAAGAAATTAAGACCAGCACGGGGGTTGATGAGTGCAAAGTTGTAGAGTCACTTGAGGTCTCACAGAAAATGAAAAATAACTTCGGGAGGAGTACGGCAGAGAAAGTCAGGAAAAGATGGAAGGTTGGGAATTTTAGAATTCTGAATCACAATGGCAGAAGTTTGGATAATAGCTGCTGTGGGCTGTGAATTTCAAAGATTTGACAGTTAAACCCCATTTTCTTACCCACAGTTTCCAGACATCCTAAACAAGTCATCTTATTTAATACTTATAGCATATTATAGTATAGCCATTTTAAGATAATAAAGGAATATGAATTATTAAATAGCTTTCAAATGTGGTTATTTGCCTTTAGAGCTCTGTGCCTAGGACAGTCAGCAAAGAGGACCCTGAGCATCCTAACAAGGCAATTGAGAAGTCTGTCTGATTCCTTTATCTTCATGGCTAAATTACAGTTTGCTATCGAAACATAATACTCCAGACTAGGTGTTTAGGGGTAGCAATGATCTTTCTTAAGCGGGTCAAACCATTTACCCTTTAGTATGGTGTTTGGTAAAGCATTCTGAGATGTGCTATAAATGCCCCCAAATTAGTCTTGGAATTAAAGAGACATTGTCGAAGCCCATAGACTTGCAGTCTGACTTATCTTTTTTTTCCCCCTCAACTCAATGCACTTCTGTTTAAGATTGGGTAAATTTTTTTTCTTTTACCCTCTCTACACGACCCCAAATGAATGTCAACAGTCTTCCTGTGTAATCCCACAATAACCACTGTGAGCAGGCAACAGAGAAGGATAATTTTTTTTTTTTTGCCAAGAAAAGAGATTTCAATTTGTTTCAAGGGGTAGTCATGAAAAGAAGCGCAAATCATTTGTAAGATTATTAAAAGTAGCAAATAAACTGCCATGCAATGTTTTGCTCATGGTGCTTCATCCAGATCATGAGATGTCATGGGCCATAATGTGGAGGAATAAGTGTGAATGTCAACATTTTGGCCACAGTTGCATATAATATTTCATAATAACTGAGACCCTCCTCCCTTTCTTCCCCCAAACTATAAACCAGAGAGCACCTGGAAACCCAGATCACAAGAGTGCTAGAAACATTAATTAATTTTATGGCTAAGGTTTATAATGGACTGCAAAAAAAAAAGTTCCTACTGTAATTGGAATATACATTTCCCAGTTTTATCATATGTCAATGCACATTTCTCTGCACAGCTGCTGAGGAGAGGGAGGGCACTGTTCAAGTGCTATTTCTCTGCCATGACAAACACCTATTAAGCAGTCAGCATAAATGCTTCTCATTACAACCTCTGACATCACCCCCAGGGCAAGCGGACACAGAACAGCAATTGCTGAATTGAGTATAAAAATTATCGTTTTATTGTCTATACAACTGAAGGTCTAACTTGGACTCCTGCTTCAGTCAGCACTGTATAAAGGAGTGATTCTTCCCTGGAACAAATAAGCACAGTACACCATTGTAATCTAAGAAACAGGCACTATTTATGTATTGGAAAGCCTTGTTCTCAACAGTGATAACAGTCTAATGGCCCAGAAACCACTATTTTAGCAGCTGTAGAAAAAAGAAGTCATAAATAACAAGATGTTGAACAATGTCAGAGATAGATGATTAGAACACAAATGGAATCTTCCCCATTAACACAGCTGTCCTATCTGTTAGTTTAACAAGCATGATTCATAGGTGGGGACCATATATTTAATGTTTATAAAAGCATCTTCTCCTCCAAAGCGCTCAAACGCCTCCAGTGTCTCTTGGATCAAGTCTCCAATGTTTACTCTCTTCTGTTGGCTGTAGTCAATGCCATCTCCGGAGTTAACTGGTTAATAAAACAAAAACACAAAGACAGTTATTTTTCTGCAGTTTTCTGAAAAGCATTATATATCTTGCCAGGCATTATCAATAGCTAATATCATTCATTGTTTCTCAGCATGCTGATGCTAGGAGACATTACTTTTTATTTCATATGGCAAACTTAACATGTTTTAGGAGCTATAAGAAATATTTTAAAATGTTTCATTCATTAATTTTAAAAGAAAAACAACTAGTTCCTATTATGTGTGAGTCACTATGGTAGGCACTGAGAAAGATAGAAAGGTAAGTAAGATGCAGTCCATACTCCAAATAGTTTATAGTACTTGTGATTATTTTGAGACACTTAGAAGTTTTTTTCCTTTATTTCCACATTTATGGCTGTGCCCTAAAAGTTGAGATGGCCTGGAGTGTGACCTCTTGGTAAGAAGAATATTATCATATTTGACACGAGCATCAGTTCAAATATCTTACACAGAGATTTTTAAAAACGAAGGACAAAACATTAATTCCACAAATACTCAAAGCATTGCATCAAGGTATGTCACCTTAAGAGCCTGCTTCCCATTATAAGGACATAAGATTCAAAAGAAACCCAGATAAAAAGGAAGGGACAGTACCAGCACATGCCCCATAATGAAGTCAGTGAATGAATGTGAATGAATCCCTATGGCTATGAACATGAGCCAGACTTCCTCTCAGAAGCTAGAGCTTGGTCAAAATTGTCAAATATTTAGACTTCCCACAGAGGTGAGTTTGGCAGTACATTATTTTAATATTTTTAATTTAAAAAAAATCTTAAACATTTTTATTTAAAGTTTTGAGTTCCAAATTCTATCCCTTCTACCCATCCTCCTCTCTGAGACTGTGGCAATCACATATAGGTTAGACATGTGCAATTACATAAAAACATTTCCATATTAAGCATTTTGTACAAGAAGACTTGAATAAAAGGAAAAAAATGAAAGAAAGAAAGCGAAAAATAGCATGCTTCAGTCTGTATTCAATCAACATCATTTCTTTCTCTGGAGGCAGAGAGTATGCTTCATCATTAGTCCTTTGGGATTTTCTTGGATCATTGTGTTGTTGAGAATAGCTAAGTCACTCACAGTTCTTCATCAACCAATATTGCTGTTACTATGCACAACATTTTCCTTGGTTCTGTTCACTTCACTATGCATCAGTTCATGTCTTTCTGGGTTTTTCTGAAATCATCCTGCTTGTCATTTCTTGCAGCACAAGAATATTCCATTACAATCATATATCACAGCTTGTTTAGCCCTTCTCCAATGGATGGGCATCCCTTTGCTTTCCAGTTCTTAGCCACCACAAAAAGAGCTGTTATAAACATTTTTGTACACATAGGTCCTTTTCCCTTTTTTTGGATGTCTTTGGGAAACAGACCTAGCAGTGTGGTATTTCTGGATCAAAGAGTATGCCCAATTTTGTAGTCCTTTGGACATAGTTCCAAATTGCTCTCCAGAATAGTTGGACCAGTTCACAACTCCACCAACAATGCATTAGTGTCCCACTTTTCCCACATCTCCTCCAACATCCAACATTTTCCTTTTTTTGTCATATTAGACACTCTGATACATGTGAGGTGGTAGCTCAGAGTTGTTTTAATTTGCATTTCTCTGATCAATAGTGATTTAGAGCATTTTTTCATATGATTATAGATAGCTTTGATTTCTCTGTCTTAAAACTGCCTGTTCATGAGCAGTATATTATTTTAGAGAGATTACCTTAGGGAAAAAAATAGTGTTTGTAAGTCCTAAGTTTCAAGACAGTCATAGGTAACTGCCTTTCTCAAGTGATTAAATCTCAGGTTGGAGTGATATAACACCAAAACAACTTGAAGATGAGTGAAAAATTCAGTACATCAAATAATACTTTTGCGATATTATGCCAACCAATGTATTATGACTGACCCTTTCAGTCTTTCAAATGAATTTATATATATACATATATATGTTATAAATATGCATGTAAATACAAATACATACACACATGCCAAGAGAAGCATGAGAGAGCATCCCTGTCTCTTTTCATTAATGCATTATTGCTTTCAGAAGTTTATAAAAACCTAAGACTGGTACTTTCCCCAAATGTTTAAACATGTAGTAAGGCTCAGTAAATGAAGTAAGATGTAATAATAATGAAGTCACAGTAATAGCTCATATTCATATTGTTAGCAAATAACCATTTTAATGCTGGGAAAAGATCTGTTTTTTTTTTTTAAAACAAATAAAAATTAAATTTAATTAAATAGGAATTTAATACCATATCTTTGAATGTTATTATTTATAACTACATTTAGTGAGGGTTGTTTTGTATTTTTGTCTGTTTTGTGGGTTTCCATAGCCAAAACATTTTATTATCTTCTGGGTTATCACCTTCTGGCAATGAACCTTGATGAACTTTTTCTGTTATTGTTCAGCCATTTTTAGTCATGTCTCTTTGTGACCCCCTTTTTTGGGGGGGAGGGGTTTCTTGGCAAAGATATTGGAGCAGTTTGCCATTTCTTCTCCAGCTCATTTTGCCAATGAGGAAACTGAGGCAAACAGGGTTAAGTGACTTGACCACAGTCACACAGTAAGTTAAGTGTCAGAGGCCAGATTGAACTCAAGAAGAGGAGTCTTCCTGACTCCAGGTGTGGCACTCTATCCACTGCACCACCTAAGCTACCCCTTTTAATGAACTTGGTGGGGCTCACCTAAACAAAGACACAAGAGAAAAGCTGGGCCTATGGCCTTTCAAGCACATTAGAACCTATCCAAGCTTGTGCTCTAAGGACATAGCATTGAGTATCCATGGGTCATCTCCATGCCACAATGAAACACTGGACAACTTGTCTCTGGGGAAATATATTAGCCTAACTCTCTGAACTGGGCTTTTGGGTGGCACAATGGATAGAGTGCCTGACCTGGAGTCTTCCTGAATGATTTCAAATCTGGCCTCAGATACTTACTAGCTGTGTGTGACTCTGGGCAAATCACTTCACCTTATTTGCCTCAGTTTTCTCATCTGTAAAATGAGCTGGAGAAGGAAATGGCAAACCACTTCAGTATCTTTGCCAAGAAAACCCCAAATGAGGTCATGAAGAGTTAGGCACTACTAAAACAATTGAACAACAGATAAAACCCTCTGAACCGGAAAACCAAAGTGAATGAAAAACTAGTTTTTGCATTCTGAAATGCCATTGGATGGATGACCCATTGAATTAATCCATCTACTATATCTTGGACAAGTACCACAGATGGACAAAGAGTGGTCCTAGAATTGAATAGGAGGATGAAATTGGATAGACCTTATTTGGGAAATTACTTAGCATTTTCAATCTAAGCCGCTTGCTGCTTCAATAGGGATTTTTTTTTTCAAGTATTTATCTCACGATGCTGTGAAGCTGTGAATTATTGGATCTCCAAAATCTTAAAATGTCAGGTAACCCAAAGGGCAATTAAAAGATTCATGGACCTCAAACACATTGCTAACAATAACTTAGGCATGTAAGAGTGACGCAAAAGACACAATCATGGACATGTAGGGCTTCAAAATGAGCGAGCCATTTAGGTAGTGAAAATGAAGGATGGACAGTTTGAATGCTTTACTGGTCCAATTCATGAAATGTTTTTAAAAACTAGGAAAGGTTCTCTGGCACATTGGGTTGATTATCTATGAAGTATGTGCAGAAAGACACAGACAAAAATTAGACAATAGGAGGCATCAGAGAAAAGAGTACTGGATTGGGAGTCTGAAGATCTGGGTTCAGATCCCAGTTCTGCCCCTTCTTCATAAGGTGGACAGGGATGAAAATTCACTGACGCTCCTGTCCTCATATTCACTCTCTGTACAAAAAGGGCTTGGATAAAATGATCTCTAAGGTTCCTTTCTAGAACCAAAGCCTGTGGTGTTAGGATGAGGATATGTAGGGAGATGACGGTCTACATGAGTGGAAGGAATTATTCACCCCAGTGAGATCATAAATGCACAAATACTGAATCATCACTGGAATCTAAAGCTATAATGCAAGGGCAAAGCAAGGCTTTCAGAATTATGGTAACTAGCTTGAAAGTGAATTAGGGCACCAAAGTACAGCAAAGAGTTTTGGCTCTTATGTGTTAAACTGTGGAAGGGAAGAACAACAGATCAAGAGAAAGGGGATAAAGAAAAGTGGAGGAAAAATAAGAGAAAGGAGAACTGTCTCGTTTATTATTTACATGCATGCATGTGCATATATTTGTGTACATGTATGTCTATAAATTTATAAGCATATATTACACCTAAAGTCCATCTGGTTAATGTCAGCATTAACATAGCTAATGTTAAATTTTGAGGAAAAAAAAAACTTGAAACACCATCTCTAAATTATTAACCACTAAAAAGGGGCAATTATCACTTCAAATGCAGTTTTCTCTGATCATTCTGCTGAGAATCATGCATAGGAGAAGAAGGAGGCAGAGTGCTAGGCTTTAGAGTCTAGAAGAACTTGATTCTAATAAAAATAATATTAATAATAGCTAACAGTTGATAGTACCTACTATGTGCCAGAGACACTTGCTAAGCACTTTACAAATATCTCATTTAATTCTCACAACATCCCTGGGAGGTAGGTGCTATTATTATCCCCATTTTATAGATAAATAAACTGAGGAAACTGAGGTTATATGAGTTGCCCAGGGTCATCCGACATTGTAGATGAATTAAGCCCTCTTAGTTTGAATTTCTTTTTATATAAAATGGGTAGTCTATAATAGTACCTACCCTGTAGAGTTGATGTGGGATTCAAATGAAATAATGTAAAGTACTTTGCAAATGTTAAAGTGCTATATGTCTTTATTATTATTACATGAAAACAGAGGAAAAACATTGAAAATAGTTGAAATTGTGTCCACAGTAACATGCAAAGTATTCTCCTTTTGGGGCCTCATCAGTGCAGAAAAGCCTCCAAATGTAGTCTCTGGTGATTATGAGTTCTTCCTGTCACAAGTTTATTTACAGAAAAGCTATGATTTTATTACTGAAGTATGTTTTAAGTTTGGCACACTCTGGGCTGATGCTTACTAATGTTTTTGGTGTTTTCCTAAATAAGTTGTTGACAAACATTTATTAAGCTCCTACTAAGTGCCCGGCCCTGCATTAAGTGGCAGAAATACCAGGAAGAGCAAAATCCCCAGGCCCTGCTCTCCAGGAGCCTACACAGCCTAACCATTGAGATATCTTGCAAGCAATTACCTTCAGACAAGCAATGTACAGGGTTAACTGGTAATAATCAGAGAGGGAAGGTAGTAGCATTAAGGGCAATGGGGGAAGGATTCTTGCGAAGGTGTGATTTTAGCTGAGACTTGAAGGAAGCCAGGAGGCAAGGATGAGGAGAGAGGGAGAGAATTCCAGGCATAAAAGACAGGCTGTCAAAATAAATGCTTTGGCAGGAGATGGAGTGTCTTGTACAAGGAACAGCAAAGAGACTAGTGTCTCTTGATTACATGGAAGGGAGTAAGATGTGTGAAGACTGGAAGAGTAGGAAGGGGCTAGGTTATAAAGGGCTTTAAAAGCCAAACAGAGGATTTTCTATTTGGTCCTAGAGGACATAGGAAGCCA
>NW_020954953.1:26290270-26293435 GCF_900497805.2 Vombatus ursinus | reverse complement strand
GTGTGTGTGTGTGTGTGTGTGTGTGTGTGTGTGTGTGTGTGTGTAAGACATTGTCTTGAGCTTTAGGAAGATCAGTTTGGCAGATGAACGAAGGATAGACTGGAGGGAGGAGTTGAGGCAGGAAGATCAATCAGCAGGCTGTTGCAATACTCCAGCTGTGTGGTGGTAAAGACCTTTCACCAGGATGTTGCCATTGTCAGAGGACAGAAGGGGGTGTATACTAGAGATATTAGGAAAGTAGAATTGACAGGACTTTGAAATGGATTGGACATACAGGTTGAGAGTGAGGAGTAGAGGATGACCCATAGGTTGCAAGCCTAGTGACTCATTTCTTAGTGAAACAGTCAAAATGGAGATTTTTCAGTTATCTGGAAATATTAGTTTCGCTCAGGTTATTAGTGAGAAAAAAGGGAATAGGGTGAGACTAGTATCTCCCAGGTGATATTCACTAACCACAGATGTTCTGTCTGGTAATTGAAAATTCAGGTTGTGGTTATAGATAAGGGCACTGTTGTGATGGGTGGTCCCTGAATCCCCATTATTGGCACTGGGCCGGCTGAGTCCTGTGCCCTTGAAAATAATCCCAGTCACACCGGATTTTCCGAGAAGCTAGTTAGGTGCTGCTGGCAGTAGTCAAAGGGGAGCCTCAGATGCATCCCAATCCACCAAACATTAAGTACCTTCTGTGTATTAGGGTATGTGCCCTTAGATGCCAGGAATCCAAAGGCAAACATGAAGCAATAAATAGATTTTTAAAAATTGAAGGCAAAGAACAAAAAGAAAATAACAACAGCTAGCACTTATATAATGCTTTAAGGTTTGTAAAGCATTTTACATAGGTTATTTCATTTGAGGCTCACAACAATCCTCTGAGGTAGGTGATATTATTATTCCCTTTTTACGGATGAAGAAACTGAAGATGAGAGAGGTAAATGACATTGAGAGGGTCGTACAGGTAGGAGGACTCTGAGGCAGAATTAGAACTTGGGTCTTCCTGATTGCAAACCCAGCATTTTTCTCCTGTGCCACTCAGTTGCCCACTTCTAAAGCCCTCATGTTACCGGGGGCCCTCCTCCTGTGGAGTAATGGGTTATAGGCATTATACTTTAGAGCGTTATAGTTGTGCTTCCCATCCCTGAACGATTCAGTCAGACAAGACAGATCCAATACTAGCTTGTTCACATATGGGAAAGTCTACTTGTACCCAGATATAGAAATTCCCCAAATCTGTGAGATGATTCAATACCCACTTTTCACTGGAGGAATTCCACAAGCGAGTGGGATTTTGCCCAAAATAGAAGCCCCTGTGCTTCAATCCACACCTTAAATTTCTACCCCTCCTGCAAATTGCAAAACATTATTACTAATGACAGTCATTATTAGGCTTTCTGCCTAATGCCTTTCATCCACAGACCTCCAGGGGCTTTTTTAGGTATTCATTCACTCCCTTCACAGATGAGTCATAATTATGTCTCGGTAAAGGAGATATGAATAATCCCATTTTATCTACAACAGATGTAGGGTACAAAAACTTGAATTGACATGGTCCAGAAAATCCAGTAGTAGAATCAGGATTAGCAACCAGAATCTATGATATTCAGCCATATAAGCCCTCCCAGTACATTTAGTTCTATGCTAAAACACAAACAGGAAAGTGTTCATTTTATTTATGTTTCATGCATACTACAAAAGCATTGATCTCATTTGTTTGAGTGGTGGGATAAAAAATGGTACACTGAGTGTTTTGGGTTTTGATTTTGTTTTTTCCTAACAAAGGAATTTTCCTACAATCCCAGACCCAAGTTTCAAATCAAATAATTACAATCCCAGGCAACATTTAAGAAAGGCCTAAATTCTTCTGCCTGACTTTTCCACAAAGGCATCAGAGCAGCTTTCTGCCACTTCATAATACATAGAAAATCAGTTACTATCACATTTATTTTGGTGGAGTTGGGGGTGGGGAGGGGGAGCGAGAAGGACAGAAGGAAGAGAAATACTGCTCATTTCCATATGGTAGCTGTGGATTATGAGTCACACTAATACTATTCATATGAATTCTTCATTTGACTTGCACTCTAAAAGACTCAAAAGTTCCCTTTCTAAATAGGTATGTTTTACTTTTTTGCCTCAGAGTGGAAACTTTTCAACTAACTTATGGAAAGCTCGTTGGCTTTAATTAAGTATCTAGTTAAGTATCCAAACTACTGTAGGAGCTTTATAAAACGCATGAATGTTACAAAAGTTTCCTTTCCTCATTTTGAAGTGAAGCAACAAAAATGACACAATTTCCCACACAAATACATATGCACACATATTAGTAAACTGACACATTGCTTGTAGATTTAAATGGAGTATGAGAAAGACAGAGAAGAGGTATGGAATGAATGACCACAATAGAAATGTCATAATTGCATAACTCCATTAAAGGGATGTGTTTCCAGAAGTCACCTTTAAATCAATGAATGAGAAAGCTTTTATTATGCTCTTACCCTGTGCAAAGTATGGTGCTAAGCACTGGGGAATAAATAAACAAACAGAAAAGTAACAATCTCTGGTCTCAAGGAGCTCACTCTCTAATGAAGGGAGATAACACAAGCAAGATGGGGAGGCCCAACAGTCCTTAGGTCCCTTGAGCGCAAGGCAGATGTCAATGCATCCTCTGGAGTTGCATCTGGAATAAAGGGAGGGAGGAACGTGGTGTATGGGTGGTAGGAACTTATTTTAGTTATAAGAAAGTACTGATAATGGAAGAGGGAAGAGAAGGAGTAAAAGAAGGAGGATGAGATGGGCTGTTACTAAGAAAAAGATGGAGGAAGGAGAATTTAAGTCATAACAAAATAAACATGAAAGGGTTTGTCTACCTGACAACACTCAATCATATGTGTGTATATGTATATATGAGAATATATACATATACACACATATACACATTTTACATAATGTATATATATTTGTGCTTTAGTAACATACAAGCAGATTGTTTTAGCTGATATATTTCTAGAAGCATATTTGGAATATTTTTATCTTAGCCAGTATGATTTTTGTTACCTTTTATGTACAGGTACACCCTTCCTTGTACTTCCACTTACACCTTATAAATTTGTAGCACTGATCTTCATAAATATCTTTCCATTTACTCTTCTATACTATCTTCATAAATATCTT
>NW_020954953.1:26262289-26290205 GCF_900497805.2 Vombatus ursinus | reverse complement strand
ATGGAGTGCCTTTTGATGTTGAAAAGTATACACCTCCCTCTTCTTCCTCTGTACCCCTTTTTCCCCATAATGTGAACTCTGATGAACTCAGTCATGATGGGGATGGGGAAGAGTGGGGAGAGACAGAATGTGACATGGTCAGCATTTTCACAGAGTAGAAAGAAGCCATAGCACTGACCCTGTTGAGGGCCAATAATAATGATGAAATGAGATGGTCTCAATCCAGTTCCTTGTATACAACATAATATCCACCAGTAAATAGTGCCTTTTGTTGCCATATTAGCTGAAAGGTCAAGAACTGAAGAGATCATGGAGACAGATTATTTATTTAGTTGCTAGAAACAGTTTGAAGTCAGGAAGATTGGTGTGCAGTGGGAAGCTTAATATACCCTGTTTTTGTCACTGCTTACTATGAAGTAGGGAGGACAAGCGAAGATTTGTTTCAATAACAATCTACTCTTTTCTTTTCTAAAAAACATAGGCTGTAGGAGTAAGTGAAATATGTAGTTTCTCTCCATCCCCACCTGCTGACAGTGTGTAAGCCTGATGGATGAGTGAACAGAATAGAAACTGCTTATTCAAAATGTGAGTTGGAGTTGGAATATTTTGTGGCTCTGGAATGTATGTCACTAGAGTGAAAAAAAAAACAAAAAACAAAAAACAAAAGGATACACACCCACTTTCTGCATGCCACAAACCAGCAGTCTCATTGCCCAGCTTAGTGACAAATAGTAGTCAAAGAGCAGATGTCAAAATGGCTATCTTGCTTTTGCTTCCTTTTGGACTCTTAAACCCATGGTGACCAAAAGTATTATGTATTCACCACCTTTTCCTCTTTAGCTCATGTGACACTATGAGAAAGTTAGCTCTTGATAGGGGAGAGTGTGATGTAAAGATCTCGATTGGGACTGGAAAACCTTGATTAGAGGACCAGATATTGGCTTTGTTACTTGCTATCTGTGTGACTCTGGACAAGTTGCAGAAGTGCACTAGGCTCAAGTTCCTTCATCTGCACAATGAGGGGTTTGGAGTAGATGGCCTCTAAGATCACTTTCTGCCTGTATCCATGAGCCTATGAAAAATCAGAGTGTTTACCTGTAAATGCTAAAGGATGCCGCCAATAATGGCCCAGGGAGAGTGGAAAGAGGCATGGAGAGTGCACAACAGATGTTTCATTTCTGACAAAAGACCTTTGTTCTGTTGGAGGCAATATATGCAAATAGTGAAGAGAGAAAGATATAGCTATGGCCTTTCAGGGATATTTGGGTGCCAAGATGTAATGGAAAATGTGAGTTACTTTAAACACAATAATTTTCACAATTATAGAATTCTTTTTGCAAATAAATGACTGATGAAGTGAAAAGGTACTTAAGAGCCTAATACATGCTAAACACTGTACAAAACACTCAGGATATTGGGGGGGGGTAGAGAGAGAGAGAGAGAAAGAGAGAGAGAGAAAGAGAGAGAGAGAAAGAGAAAGAGAGACAGAGAGAGACAGAGAGAGAGAGACAGAGACAGAGACCCTGCCCTCAAGGTGCATTTGTATTTTAATAGGGGAAGACAGCATACAGGGAAGATAACATTAGAAAGGAGGTACAGAGTGGAGTTTCAGTTAGAAATACAGTACAGCAATTTATTTAAAAATCTTAAAATTTTCATACAAGAATCCTTTCTCTGGCCCAAGGTTACAGTGGTGCACATTTTATGGGTGGTATATGTGAACCTATTGTACATATTTGTGTTTGTGTGTCCCAGTTCTTTATTCACTTAGGGTCACCACATGACCCGTGGAATCACAGCAAAGATGATCTCAAAAATTACTCTTTAAGTGGCTGCAAAAATAGTGCATTTACATGAGAAATCTTTACATTCCACACAGGAATCTTTGTTAATCATCAGTGACAGGAAACAACCAGCAAAAAAGGTATCACATAAGCTTTTGATAAAATATTCTGTTAACATCTCTGTGCCCCCTAAACCCATGTTCATTCACGTCTTCTTTAGTTACTGGCTACAACAGGGAAAGGGGAGGGGCAGAATCAGAGTTCAGAGAGGGAGAGAAAGGAGGGACCCTATGGGTGGTTAGAGTATGGAATTACCAGGCTGGCACACTGGGCTTTTTAGCTCTTCACATTGACCAAGAGGTATATAACAAAGTCAACCAATGCACATTTGCTTATTGTCTTGAAAGCCCTGTGCAGACTGAGCACTGTACTAGGCATTACAGAGAGCTGCAAATTAATGAGAAGAAATTGCTTTTGGGGAAACTTGGAATCTAGTTGAATGAGTTTCATAACTCTCTTGCTTAATAGTACAACCACCTGGGGCCACTTATGAAAATAAGCACTGGCTGTGTTAATTTAGGTCAGGATTTCTTAATCTGGGGTCCGAGAACGTGTATACATACATGTGTGTACACATGTACTGTGAATACAACTAGATTCCGTTGTAATCCTATGTACTTTATTTTATGTATTTATAAACATTCTGAGAATGGGGTCCATAGACTTCACCTGTGTACTAGAGCAGTCCATAAAAAAAAAAAAGGGTAAGAACTTCTGATTTAGAAAATCAAAGGTATTGGTTTCCTTTGTGCCAAAAGGAAACACTGGCAGTAGGCCTGATAGAATTTAAGCTCTCTTTCATTGGCTTGTTTTTCCACAGGAATGTGTTTTTTGAGGTAACTGTCTCTACTTCAGATAGATGCATATGTTCTCCTAACTAACAGAGACAAAGTATGGATACCTAGAAGGAAAGTCTTGCTAATTCAAATTAGGATGTTTTTGAGTCTAACAATTGAGGGGGGGAAAGACTAATGGATTTGACATGCTTTGAGATTGTAAAAAAAAATTGTGATGTTTGTGAATTCTTTGGTTACATAAACATTTTAAGTAGCAGAAATACCAAGCAAATAGATGCCTTATTTTTTAATTGCTGGGTCAATATACCTGAAATATAGTCATTTTGATTCAAATAACTGATGTAATTTGTGAAATCTCCCTATGATTTATATTAATGTCTAAGGAAAAATTATTACCATGTCAAGGAAAAAAACAGTTCAGATGAATTTAAAAATCCTCGTATTGGAGTTGCATGGGTGTGCTACAAAAATGGGAGAATTGGATTACATTGGCAGGAAGCAAGTCCATTTGCCTCTCTCTAGGAGCCATGAGATGTCTGGTACCAACTACATCCTCTGCAAGGGAATTTCCTAAAGATCTTGATATGCCTAGAAGTCGAGGCACCACATCATTCCTGGAATAAAAAGATTGATGGTTTGGGAACCTAGATTAAAAAGTACCTGAGAAAATCAGATGAGAAGGGAAATAATATGCAGATGACTCAAGTGATATTCAGACTATCATTACCATTTTTTTTTCTTCCCACTGAGTACATGCTCATATCCTGAAGCTAAGCATGGCTACTTCTTTTTATCATGTAGCTCAAAACTCACTGTACCATAAAGATTATTTCAACTGTTTCAACCTGCTAAGTAGTACAATGGCCATCCTACACAGCTATTAGGAATTAGCAAATATCCCAGAGGAAAAAGATTATGAATAACGCAACAGAGTGCAACAGAGGAACATCCACAGCATTATTTGGCAGTCCCAGACAGTGAGTCAGACCGATTTCCTCAGCACACCTAGGGCAAAACGTATGTCATATAACCAAGGCTTTGAAGCCAGTTGCCACTCCTGCCCAATGGTCTGTATACACACCCTTCCCTGGTTTAGCTCTCTTTTCCTGTCTATTTGTATGTGGGAAGCATGGTGTCAAGTCCAGCAGTTTTGTGTGTGTGAGATGTGAACATGGATCTGAATCAAACACAGCATGAAGCTTTGCTCAGTAATAGAGCATTAATCAATAGGAAGGAAATTGCAGAAAGCACATTTGTCATCCCATTTTCCCAAGTGAAATGCCCGGCAGATTGGGCATACAGTAAAAACTCCTGTGCTAAGTGCAAACACTTCTGTGTATAGAATATGCTTGCTGAAGTACCACTGAGGAGAAGGGGAAAAGCTGTCCCATTCCCCTCCTCCCCCTCCAATTTGTTATTTTGGGGAATCAAAAAATTATTTCTTGGTTTCTTGAATCCTGAGGTAATACATTTCAAGATATTGAAAGCTAAAGTTGTTGTACCTGTCAGGACCTGTAACTACTGGACAGACAGCAGCTTACCTGAGCTGCATTCCTGACTGGATTCTGGCAGTGCCATTCTCTGTTGGCAGGGAAAGGGAGCCCATAGGCCCAGACTCAGGTCTTGGCAGGTAACAGAAGGTGGAATCCCTTGTCAATGAAGCTTTTATGAAACACTCATTTCTTAGTGACTCCTCAGCCTCCCCAGTATCTCTGTTAACCGATTTGCTTCAGTATAAACTTCAGGTTTCACAGACTAAGTCCACTCACAAAATAGAGATTGTTATTAAATACAGGAATAACAGTTTTGTGAAATGGAGGTGTGATAAATTGAACTTTTACAGAAGAATTAGAATGCCATTTAAAATAATGTTGCAAATGAACTTTTAAATGAATTTTGATTTAGTTTTTATAGATGCATATTCATCAATAAAGGGAAAAAGTAAGAACAATGATATTTCTTTATCTCTACTCTTCAAATATATATGTATACACCAATACACATCTTTCTCTGCTGTGCCCTTCCACCTCCCCACGCCCCCAAGGCCCTCCAATAACATACTTAGATCAAAATGCCAGCATCTTTTTTTCCCAGAAAGTCTGTTTTGAGTCCTAATGAGTTTGGGTCCTAATCTATTACAAAAATAAATAAATAAGTAAAAGATAGAATGTTAACCATATTTTGAAAATGAAATCTTCTTTCCTTAAATATTAAGGATTGGCATATTATAGGGAAAAACAACATATAGCATTTATATTAGTTTTATGTTTAGGTGTCATGAGCTTAGCAGTTATAAGATATATTTTGCTAACTACAACAAAAATCCATTTTTTCCCTAATACTTAAAAAAACCCAGGTAATAGTTTAATGAAATGAAAAAGAATGTGATGATCTGAGATGGATGGGGATAGGGGATGGCAAGGAGAAGTAGTAGTGATGATAGCTAAGGAGAAGGTGAAAGGGTAGAAAAGAAGAAAATGTAGACTAAAAAAATTTTCTTAAACCAAACTGGCAAAAGAAAGGATTCTCTGGTGGAAGCAGTAACCTCCTCTGGGATTTTTAAAGACGACTCCTAGACATTCTTTCAGCTTGTTACGTTTCTCTTTTAAGTGGGTCAGATTCTTCTCTCTAGTGGGCCCTTTTTATATAACGGAAATCATGTGTTAAGCCCATACTCATCTCCAGGGTGTCGTGGCGTGGGCATGGACTCACCCACTGGCTAGCTTTGTGTCCCTAGAGGAAATTGATGGTTCTGAACCTGCTCTTGAGTCTAACTTAACAATGGATATTTCCAAAGTCTTGATTCATGGAGAGTGTGAATCAAAGCTACAATGATTGTACAACCAAAAATTTATTTAAAAAAAAACAACAAACCCACAGCATCTGGTATGCTAGAGATGCCCAAGGGCTTAAATACTTCAAATCTTCTCAGATCTTGTTGACATTAATGAGATTCACAAGATTTTTCCCCCTCTTTCTCTGAAGATAGAAGCTTTGAAGCAGGCCCTTCATTTGCACCTGGATATCTTTTTTATTTTGGACACTGAAGCTGGGTGACTAGAGGAAGAGGTTCCTCTAAGCCATTGTTATTTTGGGAAGAGAATTTGAGTGTCTGAAGTTGTCTTACCTGGGACAAAAAATTTTTTTTACAATTTTTTGACCAAATGTAGCCACTGGTGATCTCATAGATCTCTGCCCAATGCTAATTTAAATATTTAAATTTCCATTCAAATGTATAATGAAAATTACTAAATGCTTGCTGTTTTCAATAGCAGATTAGGTATATTTTTTCTGCTAAGGGAAAATTGTGATCTTTTGCAATATAATGTAATATAAATCATAATATACTAATAAACCAGTCTGTTTAATTTTTTGACATACCAAAAGAAAAAAATTATCTTCAAATGGCTGGCCATAAACAATTCTTTGCAATTCAACCAACAAGATCACAAAGCAATTATTGAAACAAGAAAAAAAATTATTGAAACAAGAAAAAAAAATGTAAGAAATATAAAGTATAACTTAAGACCTAAGAAAATACTAGTAGGCCNCAACAAGATCACAAAGCAATTATTGAAACAAGAAAAAAAATTATTGAAACAAGAAAAAAAATGTAAGAAATATAAAGTATAACTTAAGACCTAAGAAAATACTAGTAGGCTGATTATTCACATGACAGATTTCATCTGCAAAATAGAAAACCATGCCAACAGCTCGACTAATATATGGAAACATACGCAGAATACAATTTCATTAGTTTCATCTTCACATAACATCAGAAGCTCCTTTTTCTCCTAACTCATTTATTTAAGTCTGATACCTACAGATTATCACCCAGGAAATGAAGATAAAGAGAATAATTTTGTTTCTCAGACCCATTCAGACTTCCTGTCAGGGAACCCAGGAAGGCCAATTAGTGCCAATTGTAGTTGGTGGTTATTGTGATCTTGGCACCTGTATTGAGAAAATAGGTGGGGCTTCAGATTAATTTCACATAAATGTCTGAGTCATTAGGGCAATGGATTCATTTAACATTGACCTGTGCTAGATTTATGACTGTGAGGTGAAAGGTTATCTCATTTGTTTCTTCTCAGCCAACTTGGTTCAATGGAATAAATAAACAACACACTGTGTAAATAGAGAAACTCAGAGTTCTAAGTCCAGCACAGTCTCATGCATGTTGATTATCTTGTATCCACAGCAATCCAGTAGGAAAAATAGTGTTCAAAGTGGGTTCATCTCTAGATAGAAGTTGAGAGTATAAGGGTAGGAAGGGGACCCAAGGGCAAAGGTGTTAAAATCAAATAGAAATGGATCCCTACAGGCACAAATTAACATGATCTATGTTTGGTTGTATTTTAATTTCTTTTGTTAAATATTTCCCAATTACATTTTAATCTGGTTCTGGCCACACTTGGGAGTATTGTGGGCATGTTTAACAACTCTGCAAGAATAAGGGGTGAGGAAGACAGTCAAATCCTCAGTTCTTTCACCAGGATAAAACCTATCTCCCTAGGAAAGACAAACAACCCAAGAAATCACTGTGATAATAATAAAGATGATAATAATAATAGCTAGCATTTTATATAAAGCTTTAAGGTTTGCAAAGCCTTTCACATATATTTTCTAATCTGATCCTTACACCAACCAACCCTGTGAGGTAAGTGTCCTATTATGTCATCTGCCCAGGGTCAGTCACAAAGCTAGTGAGCATCTGTATTTAAATTCAGGTCTTCCTGACTGCACCTTCAATGATCTATCCACTATACCACTGAGCTGCTAAGTATAATGAAAGCTGGGAGGAAAAGGGAATATGGGAATTTTGAGATTTGTTGTGGGTGCCTGGGTGGTCCTGTTTACCCCAAATCAAAATTCACATCAGAAATAGAGCTGTGAGGTGAAGTTTTCGAAATCAAAAGTTAAAAGCTCCTCCCCATCATGCAGACTATAAGGTCCCTTTGGGAAATATTTTATAATAAATCTTAAGTAGCATTAGCAATACTCTTTTTTTTTAAAAGTTGGAAAAATTAATAACAAATGTATATAGCTAATTCTTCCATATGCAAATGGCTAAGAAGTCTATTTTCTAAATAGAACAATCTGTATTTAAGAGAAGAGGCATCCAAATGTCCAACTCTCATTTCCCACTTGAGTTCTAGCCTCCTAATTATGAAATGTGGAAGTCAGGTAAGAGGGAAGGGCAAAGCCAAGATAGATTGATAGGCAGAATTTTGGGGGGGAGAGAGGAGACATTGACACCTTTTGTTCAATTGACTGGTTTTAGAGAGTGGCCGAGGGCACTGCAAAGTTAAGTTATTTGGCCAGGTTCACACAGTCAGTATTTGCCTGAGGCAGGACTTGAATTCTAGCCTTCTTGATTCCCAGGACAGCTTTCTATCCATGATGCCACCTGACTTTTCTTACTGAAGTTTGTCTTTTGTTGCTAGGCAGCTTTTCAGCTCCTGACTAGCTTCTCTGCCATCCAATAGGGCATATACTCTTTCCTCTTTCTGTACTGTAGCTCATGCTGTTTCCCCCAGAATGCAATGTCCAGAGCTGATCATTTCTTCGAGATATTTCAAGATTTTCCTCCTCCATGAAGCCTTCCCAAACTAACCCCATTCCAAAAAGGTTCTTCTTTTATTCTGAATTCCCAAAGTGCTTGTGTGCCTAGGCTGCACACTGTCTATTCCTTTAATATTGTTCTTTAGCCATTTCTTGCCTCTTCAGGAGATTGGAAAGTACCCGAGGGTAAGAATGATGCCTTTTACTTTCTTTTTAACACCTTTCCCTCTCACCACCACTTTCCCCTCCCCCAACCCCTCAGTGCAAGGAATTTAGCAGACACGCAGAAATTGCTTGAATGAATGAGTTAATGAATTGATATTTTGAAGCATAGGAGATGGTTTATTTCAGTACAAACAATTTATTTGGCTACGAATGACTCAAGAGCTAAAAATAATGTCTAAAATTTGCTTAATTCTAATTCTTAATTTTATTACTTTAAAATTGATTTCTTATATACATGAATGGCACTCATGTAATTACAACAAAGTTGTCGAAGTTTTTTTTATATCTAGACTCATTTCTTACTCAAGTTTTAAAGATCTGAGCCATTCCTTCCCTTTGAGGAGCAAAAAACTGAAAAATCAGGGTGTTTCTTTAACTCTGATTGAAAAAGCTAGCTTCCAGAAGTAGAAAGAGAGACTATTTTATGCTGTTTTCCTTGCAATATTTGTGGGGAGAGAGCTGGCTTTGGAGGCAGCAAGGTCTCCATTCAAGTCCTGTCTCTGACCCATACTAGATGTGTGAGCCTGGGCTTACTTAACCCTTTGATGCACCCCTCAGGAATCACCTCAGTCCACAAGTTTCACAGCAGGTACCCACCTCCTTGGCTAAAGACTTTCCTCATATGGGGGTTCCCTGCACCGATGAAATCACAGGCCTTTTTCCCTTTCCTTATCCCACTTCAATTGAATATTATCTAATATTTGTTTTAAATGATTTTCTTCATAGAAAGATAGCAACTGTCAACAGCTCAAAGAACAATTAGATGAGATTATGTGATTGGAAAGAAAATACTGACTGACTTAAGATGTTTCCAATGATGATGCAAAGCTATTGGAAATAGGTGTAGCTACTTTCTAAATTGCTGTTGTAAAAAAAAAAAAACTTGAAAATTAGCCAGAATGGCAGCTGTTATCACAGTTTCCCATTTACAGGCAGCTGGTAGCTCAGCACATAGAGTGTTGGGCCTAGACTAGAAGACCTGAATTCAAATCTGCCCTTAGACACTATAAGTGTGACCCTGGGCATGTCACTTATCCTCTGTTTTCCTCAGTTTCCTCAACTGTAAAATGGGAATAATGATACCTACCTCACAAGGCTGTTCTGAGGATCTAATGAGATAATACTTGTAAAAAGCGCTTAGCACAGTGCCTGAGATATAGTAGGCACTACATTTATGTACCTTTACATGTACATGTATGTATACATATGTGCATGCATGTATTTGTGTGTGTATATATACATGTACATTTATTCCCTTCTCTTCCATATGGAAAACATTAGGAAAATTAGATATAACCCATTCTTGGTCAGGACTTTTTTTTTTAATCATATGATTAAAATGAAAACAAAAGCACAGATTTTTCTAACAAATGGTATCAGTAAACATAGTAAATTGTTTGGAAGGGAGGGGAGAACATTTCTAAAATTATCCATCTCTGTAAGTACTTTCCCCCATATAATGAATTCAGACTTTGAAGTCTGCCATTGTTTGTACTTGTGATCAATATCATAACAAAGGGGTGTTAAATAATATTAGATAAATAGTATGCACAACAGGGAACAGAGTCATAGAGTAGGAAAAACCATCCATGGCTTTGATGTAGTATTTGTACTATTGCAAAATCATAGTTAGGTAACTCATCATGCTTAAAGTACAGAAAAGAGTTGCACCACTGTGATCACTTGCTTCCCCAAATCTTTAGGAACCATTGAAGCTTTTACAAAGTCTCTTCTCCTTGGTGAGTTCTGCAATGCATTGACATGTGCAAAATGAGAGTAGATTTTTCAAGCAATTGGCTGAGATGGTTATAGAATAGAAAGTTTCCTGTTCAAAAAGAGCTCAATTGATGCCAAAATAATATATGTAATAAATAAATCAAAGCAATACAGAGTACCGTGTTTAGTTAACTTAGCTAAAGCACTTTACATAGATATTCTCATTTGAGGCTAAAATAGTGTCCATATTTAAAAATGTGTCACTTTCTGTACCTTGAATTTGTCACCTCTCTTTCAAGGGGTTGCAAACAAATTTCAATAGATTATCTCTTCAGAATTTCATCTCATGCCTGGACCACTGCAATAACCTGCTGGTTGGTCTCCCTGCATCAACTCTCTCCCCACTGACCATGTAATTTCCCTATTCAATAATGTCTATTGGCCCCCTATTATTTTCTGGATCAAATTTAAAAACCTCCTTTTGGTATTTGAAGCCCTTCACAAACTTCCCCATTCCTACTTTTTTAGTCTTAGGTTTTGTTCAATTATATCTGACTCATGGTAACCCCATAGACTCCTAGAATACTAGACCCTTCTATCTTCCTCTCTCTCAAAGTCTGTCCAAGTTCATGTTTGTTGTTTCTATGATACCATCTATCCATCTCACCTTCTGCCATCGCTTTCTCCTTTGGCCTTTCCCAACATCAGGATCTTCTCCAATGAATCTTGTCTTCTCATTATATGACCAAAGTATTTAAGTTTTAGCTTCAGTATTTGACCTTCCAGTGAATAGCCTGAATTTGACTGATTTGATCTCCTTGCTGTCCAAGAGACTCTCAAAACTCTTCCCCCAGCACCACAATTTGAAAGTGTTGATTTTGCATTACTCAGTTTTCCTTATAGTCTAACTCTCACAGCCATACATGGTTACTGGAAAAACCAAAGCTTTGACTATACAGACCTTTGTTGGCAAGGTAACGTCTCTGCTTTTTAGTATACTTGTCTAGATTTGCCATAGCTCTCCTTCCAAGGGACACATCTTTTAATTTCATGGCTGTTGTTGCCATCTGCTGTGATCTTTGAGCCTGAGAATATAAAATCTGATACTGCTTCCACTTCTTCTCCCTCTATTTGCCAGGAAAGGTTGTGACCAGTTGCCAAGATCTTAGTTTTTTTGATCTTAAGCTTCAAGCCAGCATTCACACTCTCCTCTTTCACCCTCATCAAGAGGCTTCTTAATTCCTCTTCACTTTCTGCCAACAGAGTGGTATCATCTGCATATCTGGGATTGTTGATATTTCTCCCAGCAATCTTAATTCTAGCATTTGACTCATCCAGCCTGGCATTTCACATGATGTACTCTGAATATAAGTTAAATAAAAAAGGTGACTACACAGCCCTGTTGTACTCCTTTTCCAGTCTTAAACCAATTGGTTGTTCCGTGTTCAGTTCTAACTGTTACTTCTTGGCCAGCATACAAGTTCCTCAGGAGACAAGTAAGATTATCTGATACTCTCATCTCTTTGAGGATTTGTCACATTTTGTTGTGATCCACACAGTCAAAACCTTTAGTGTAGTCAATGAAGATATTTTTCTGGTATTCCCTTGTGAATGTTGGAAATTTGGTTTCTAGTTCTTCTGCCTCTGAAAACCAGCCTGCTCTTCTGCCGAAGATATTTACATACTGCTGAAGCGTAGCTTGCAGAATCTTAAGCATAATCTTGCTGGCATGTGAAATGAGTAGAACTGTTCAGAAATTTGAACATTCCTTGATATTGCCCTTCTTTGGAATTTGGATGTAAACTGATCTTTTCCAATTCACTAGCCTCTGCTGTGTTTTCCAAATTTGCTGTCTTATTGAGTGCAACACTTTAATAGCATCATCTTTTATGGTTTTAATAGTTCAGCTGGAATTCCATCACCCCCACTAGCCTTACTGTCAGCAATACTCACCTTAAACTCCCCCTCCCCTACATGTACTTTGTGATTGTGTATTGGCCTCGTTGTTGTTCTATCTCCTTACTCTTGGCATTTTCATTGGCTGGCCCCACGCCTGGAATTCTCTTCCTCTTTATCTTCACCTCATAGCTTCTCTGGTTTACTCTCAGCTAAAATTCTAGGTAGCACTGGAAGCCTTTTCCTATCTCCCTTATGACTATTTCCTTCCCTCTCTTGATTATGTATTCTTTATATATTTTGTTTGAAAATAGTTGTTTACATGTTGTGTCTTCCATTAGACTGTGAGCTCCTTGAGCACAGGGACTGTTTTTTGCCATTTTTTATATCTCCAGTGCTTCACACAGTATCTGACACATACTAGGAGCCTAATAAATGTTTGTTTTGACTAGCAGGCCTGTGCTGTGGGTATTAGAGGTATTAGTATTTCTATTCTACAGCAGAGGCAACTGAGTCTTAGAGATAGTGTGACTTTCCCATAGTTCCACAGCTAATAAGTTTCCAAGCTGGTATTTGAATCCAAGTGTGCTTGACTCCAAATCCATTAGTTCTAAAAAATACTTGGGCTTTACTAATGATACTTTTACATACAGTCAGGTAAACTCTGAATTCCAAGTTCCTGACAAAGCCAGGGGAGGGCAATGAGAGGCATCCCTGTCTGTTCGAGTTATAAATAAAATGTGGCCATTTTAATTTCCACAAAACTTCAAATTGTTCACTCAGTACAAGAAACAAAAGCTTCTAGTTGAGCGTGTCCCTTAGTGAAATGAATTGACTTTTGACACAGCCAAATCAAACATGCTTTTCCAAGCTAAATGTTGGCCTCTGTAAGCAGAACTTCATAGCATGTTTTCAAAATCCCTCTGGTTTAACTTGCCTACCCTTTTTCTGCCCTTTTCCCTGTGACATGCCTTTAAGAAGACCTTGGAGGCTTTACTGCTATATGTGGCCAACACAGGCTAGATGTAAGAATGACAGAGTACCTGAAAATATGAGCCTACTAGAGCTGTCTGTCATTATCCCAGGATCAAGTCTGTTCAAATGAATGACAGGTATGGGTGAGAGTAGATTTACTTTCACTTAACCTTCACTGGAGACAGGGTAGACACATAGTCTATAGAATATTATGGGATCATTTTTATAAATCTTCTAATTAGGGAAGCATACTCACCCATGAACCTCAAAGATGAGTAGCATTTTATTTGCTTCCCAAAACATGGCTTTGTGCAAGACAGTCTTTTTCTAGTTAGCTTTAATAGGAAGATGCATGCCTTGTTTTTTGGATGATGGAAGTCCCTCACTATCCATATTTGGTTCTCGGTAGTCTAGATTGAAACAATGAATGCTACTACCTAATAGCTAGTTTGTAGCATACACCTCCGGGGTGGTTAAACTAAAATACCAAGACAGATTACAATGTTTTGTAAAATTAGTATCCATAGCCTTATATATCTGTGCCACTAAGTCTCCTGCCTCTTCATCCTCTTTCTCGAATTTGGTTTCTAAATGGCCAGGCCTTGACATCTTTGTTTGACCCTCTCACCTACTACTACTCTCATAGCAATGAGTTTCGTTCTTTTTCTCCCACAAATAGTCCTCAGATTTAAATTTCCATGAACTAGAGGCAGTGTTTATTTATTTTTGCTTTTACAAAGTCCTGGTTTCCTTTTTTCTAGGGCACAGTCCAAAATTAATCAATTCCCCAGACTTGCAACTTATGGTGTGGGTTGTGACTTTAGCTAATAGACACTAAAATGTTGATTTGGTTCATGTACATGATCCTAAGACTTGTGCCTCAAGTCTCAGTAAGATCATTATCATTTTGCATTTCTAGGGAATTTCATGTTTGCAAAATGTTTTGCATTGGTTATTCTCATTTTTCTTTAAGGCCAGTTACCTTCTTCATACTGAATAAATATTACTGTATGTTAAAATTCTTTCATTACAGCAGGCAAAGAGATGAAATCAATTCAACAAACATATTAAACTGCTACTCAATATATGTCACTATATACTTAATGCTGGGGAATACAAAGACCATCATTTCTTGGTTGAAGAGCTCACAAAGACCTGTGATGCAAAGGACAATATGATACAGGCAAAGGATAGGTCCATGTAATGAGAAATCTTTTCAGGGAAAGTTCACTTTTATCAGTGGGAGGAGAGGAAAGAACAAGGAAAGGTTTCTGTGAGGATGTAGTCTATAAGTTGGAACCTGAAGGAAGTGATAAAGATGATGGAGATGGTAGAGTCCCTTCCAGGCAGCGAGCAAAGACATGGAAGCAGGAAAGGGCAAGACAAAAATAGTAGGTTTAAAAATAGTTCACGTTGGATAGAATATTGGATAGTATTCAATTCAATGTAACAGACATTTTGTTTAATATGAAATAAAGCTGAAAAGACCGACTGAAATCAGATTGTAGAAGGCCTTGAATGTCAGGCCTCGTTTGTCTAGGATACTTTACTTGGCAGGTGTTAGAGAACAGCTGAAGGTTTTTCAGTAGTGGAGCAATGTAATCAGAATGGTGATTCAGAATCAGGAAGATTACCAGGACAACAGTGTAAAGGGTGGATAAGGAAGGCATAGACTGGAGAACCAATGGGATTGGATTTGGGGTTGAAGTGAGAGTAAAGGAGAAAATGTTTGGGAGAGATCATGAAGAGGTAGAATCCATAGGATCTAAATCCACAGGTTGGATTTAGTTTTTATTTTTGGCAAAATAGCTCAGCAGAGATATCCAGTGGCCAATTAGAAATGCAAGACAAAGATTCACAATTTAGTGTTTCTTTTCAAATCATGGGTTCCGAATTCAAATTCCAATACACCAGTTACTACCTGTTGGATCTTGGGCGAGTCAATTAACTTCTCTGGGCCTCAGATTCCTCACCTATAAAATGAAGAAGTTGTACTAGATGACATCAAAGGTCCCTTCCATCTCCAGATCTATGATTCTGTGATTCTATGAGAGTAATCTGCAAGGAGGTGATAACTGAATACATGGGAATAGCTATTACCAACATACAATATGCATTCAACATATGTTTTTAAAGCACCTACTATGTTCTAGGCATTGCACTAGGTGCTTGGGGAGATAAGAAGCTTGGTAAGACAGTCCGTGCTCTTTTGGATCTCTCAATCAAATAGTGGCAGTGCTGCACATATCCGAATAAATCTAATAAATGGCTAGGGCCCTTTCCATTATAACATACTGCCTGGATAATCAATGAAACCAAATTTTCCCCAGATTCTAGGATTCTCTGAACATTTTTGAGACTTCTTTCAACACATGTTGCTTTAGACAACTAAAAAGAACATACTGAGAAAGTTAATAAACCTCCTAAAGGTATACATACAGTAATCTCCTAAAAGTGTGACCAAGGAATGAAGAAAATCTGGAACAATGATTCAGAGGAATTCTTTTGACATTGGAATTCTGCAACTGGCAAACTATTTTATGTAAATCAACCAAAGACTCTCGCTATAAAAATTTCTTTTCAAGTAAGTTGTTTCTAAAAAATACCTTTTAAAATCCCTTCCCTTCTCTCATTTGCTAATTAATTTCTTAGGTGACCTTGCAAGGACTTAAGTTTAGTTGTGCAACACTCTGAGCTGATGACAGAGAGGGAGACGTCTGGGAGAGGGCTATGTAGGTCCTAAGAGACATACTTTATAGATGTGCCAAGCTAAGACTGAACACTTTTCTTTCTGAAGGTCAAAGGACCAATAGCACTGGAAATGAAAATCGGCTATTTATCTCTAGGGAGCTGCAGCAAGATTCCTTATAAAAACAGAGCCAATAACCTTAACTCTGACCTCTGGGGCTAAGAAGCACTTCAATCTTTAGACTGATATGTCTTTTAAGCATAGATAAGCAATTGTGTCAAAGTGTATGTGGTGGTGGTGGTGGTGGGGGGGAGTTTGTTTTGAACTAGCACACAAGGGATGGTGCATTTACATCCTTTTAGTGAACAGCAGGAGAAAACTCTTAGTGTGTACATTCCCACATCAACATGGCTAACTTTTACATTTGGGACCCATTTTCAAAGTGAGAAAATGTTTACATATTCCTATAAGGTAGATACTGAGCCAGCATTTACAATGCATTATGACTGTACAAAGTCAAATGGAGAAGGAAAGCTATCATCCAGATAATTTAGGTTCTCCAAAGTTCTTTTGCCTGAATTATCTGGATAATTACTTTGTATTTTTGTTCTCATATAGAAACACAATATATGTTATTCTAACGCCTCCACTGACTCAGGGTGGGTGGTGCCCTGAAAAATAGCTGTGTGACTCAGGCTCCATAAGGGGAAATGACTCCTGATTGGCTGAAAGATTTCTGAGCTTAAGATGTTTCAAAAGGAGTAGGAAGGAGTGAGATGGTTGGGACTCATCAAATGGGAGAAAGACAAGATTTCAAGCTTAACCAACAAGAGACTTTACCAGTGTTCTTGGAAGTCTCTAGGGTGCTGGAAGTCAAGGGACATGTTAAGGGGAATCATGACTGCAGCTCCTTTCTGCCATGTTATTATTATAATAATTCCTTTCCTTCTAATAAATCAACAAACTTAAAACTCCTTCAGTGAAAGTCATTTTGCTCTTAATTAAAGGAAAGTAAGCAGCTCATAGAGCATAAACAATATCACACTCTGTAGGAATCTCAAACTCAACATGTCCAAAACACAACTCCTTGTCTTTTCCTCAAACCTATCTCTCTTCCACATTTCTATACTACTGCCAAGAGTACCACCATCCTCCTACCTTTCCAGGTTTGCAACTTCAGCATCATCTTTGACTCCTCATTCTCACCTCACATAAGCAGTTGCTAAATCTTGTCATTTCTGTCTCCACAATATCTTATATATATGTCCCCTTCTCTTCACTCATGTAGCTATCACTCTGGTTTAGACTCTTCCTGATTCAACTATTGAAATAATAAATCAATAAACACTATTAAGCACTAAGGATAGAAAAAGAGGCAAAAGACAGTCCTTGCCCTCAAGGAGCTTATAATCTTAAGAGGGAGACAACTTGCAAGCAAATATATACAAAGCAAGCTACATAACCTAATGGGTCAATTCTTTCCCTATTCTAATTCTTCCTCTCCATAGCTGCCAAAGTGATTTTCCTAAAGGGCAGGCTGGATAATTCTGCCCACTACTCAAACTCCAGTGGTTCCAAATTACCTCTGGGATCAGATATTAACAGCTCTATGTGGATTTAAAGCTCTTCAAAACCTGGCCACATCCTACTTTTTCAGTCTTCATACATATTATTTCAGGCTATACACTTCCCCAGTCCAGTCATACTAATCTATGTTCTGTCCCTCACACATGGTATTCCATCTTCCATCTCTATGCCCTACTAGCTGTTCTCTGTGACTGTGGGCATTACACTTAATATGACATGCTACCTACCTTCATGGCGCTCACAGTGTAGTAATGGAGATAGAACATCCTCATGTATAAGGAACTATATCATTCTTAGCAACTTGGAACCTTTGGTTTTCTTCAGGACAGCTCAAGTGCCACCTTCTACATGAAATCTTTCCTGATCTCCCTCAGGGTCTGGCCTCTTCCCCAACTACCTTGTATTGATTTTGCATATATTCTGCATATACTTATATACACACTAATATTAGAATTTAAGCTCCTTGAGGGACAATTTCATTTTGCCTTTGTATTCCTAGCACTTAGCATAGCACCTAACACACAGTAGGTATTTAATAAATGCTTGTTGATTAGTTTCCTTATATTAATGAGTTAGGAACAGATAGAATCATTTTCTTCTCAGGAAGATAAAGGTAAATTGGTATGGAGCAAATAGGAATGTTAAAAACAAAACTATTTTGCCATATTAGTATAGATTTAGAGCTGGAAAGGACCTCTTGTCATCTATCCCAATGCCCTCATTTTACCAATGAGGCAACTGTGACCCACAGAGGAAAAATGACTTGTCCAAGGTCACATAGGTACTTCAGGAACAGAATTGGAATTTAAAAATAAGTGGCCAGACTCCAGGTGCAGCCATCTTTTCTCTTTACCTCACTGCCTGTAAATACTGTATGATAGAGTATTTTAATAAGTGATTCATCAACACTATGAAAAGTACACAACTAGTACTCCAAGCATGTTACTTAATTTAAACGAGATGATTTCTAAGGTCTCTTTTGGCTTTAAAGTCCTAGGATTCCATGAGTTTCCCTCTGAGGCACTAGAGTCAATAGGAGTATCCCTAGTCTATTTATAGAGCCAACATGTGATGCACCTCATTTGTAGACAAGGCAGTTTCAATAATGATGCTATGTTATATTTCCTATAAAGTGCAAATGAAATTTTTTAAAAATATTAAGCATATTGTTTAACAAAATGATAATTCCTTTCCTCTGAAAAAACATATAACCCTTTAGTTATACATATTTATATTGATATGTAGTTATTAATAAAATGCATAGTGTTATGACTTTGAAGTTTTTCTTTTGCCCTAAAATATTGATAAAATTAAATTTAAAAGATATATTTAATTCAGAAATTTTGCTGTAAGAGAAAATAAAAGATTCATATCTAGGGCCATTTCCATTCTGAGTGGTCTCTTTAATTTACCTTCCCATGGAGTAGGTATCCCCATCAGGGAAAATTAGGACAATGTTGGCATGTCAAATTTTAATTAACATTTAATTTATTTTGGCAATTTTTCTTACTCTTCAATACAAAGACCTTGTTTGCAGGAACCACCTTCACTGGGTCCAATTCTTTCTACGATATGTTTTAAAAATTGCTATTAAAATGTTCCCATAGAGGATACAGAATAATGTTATTATGACACTGTTTTACTTCCATGCAATTTTACATAAACATTCATAAAGATATTATAGCAGATTAACTTTATTATATGAAATTAAATTCTCATTAATATCTTTGTTTCTTGAAAGATATTTTACTACAAAGTAGCATAATTTCCTTACTTATTTTCCTTTAAGTTCATTTTTGTTTTAAATCTTTTTTATGACAATTTCAGTTTTCTAACAAAATTAATATTTTCCTTTTAAATTATTATTAATTTTAATTTAGTTATATTCTTTATGTAGTCTTTATATATTAGAGTACAGCAAAATATAATTAGTGGCAGCATTTAATTTCCATTATTATTCCTTCTTTAATGGTTATTTTGCACAAAGATACGTATTTTCCTTTGCTCTTAATTAGAATAATAAAGATACTTGTTAAAGAATTGCATTATAAGTATAAGTCTATACTTTGTTCACTAGTCTGGGGCATAAATTATACAACAAATCTGATTAGATGCTACTATAGTATTTATTAACTCCACCAAAATCTTCTTGCACTACCTTATTGTAGCATGTGAGTTACCTGGGTTCTTTAAGGTCATATCAATTGACAGTATAACCTTTCATGCTGTAAAGTCTTGGGGTACAGGTATAGGAATCCTATTCCACCATCATCATGGTCCCCCAGGAAAAGCTCATCATCGGGAAATTCATCATCATGGATATTATATTGGCTTTGGCACTCATATCTCTTCAATAACTTCAGTTATCTTTGCCCTCTGAATCAAAGGTTGAAGGGTGGTGCAAAAACTCCTCTCAAAGCTTCTATTTAAGTGAGGACTCAGAAGCCCAGCCAACTTCTGTTTCTTACCAGCTGTACTCTTGGATTTGACTTTACCATCACTATGCCCCTGGGCTGGGTACCTTCTTTACCCTCCCCCCCAGCATTCCTTGCCCTTTCCCCTTCTTTTCATGTCATTTGTTGTCTTCCCACTTTAGACTGTAAGCTCCTTGAGGTCAGAGATTGTCTTTTTTCTTTTAATTTGTATCCCCAGTATGTAGTACAGTGACTAGCACATAGTAGGCACTTAATAAATTTGTATTATATTGTATTGTATTGCAATATTCTGTGTCTGACTTTTGAGGCCTGGTTTTGTTAAACTGAGGTTGAGAAGACTCACTATCATCAAAAAGTTGACTACCCAGGGATGACTTTATCTTGGCTACAGCAACCCATGAAGACCACCTACTTAAGACATAGAAGGATTGTGATCTGTTTGCATACATTAATCTTTTGAAGTACTAAAGAAATAGTTTTAATTATGTCATTTTCTGCAACCACATTAAAATATATTCATTTATATCTATAGATCTAGATCTGTTTACACACAAAGCCCTTTACTAGACTTTTTACCCTATGTTTATAGGCAGCGACTGAGATCATCATTTGTTGAGCTGAAAATTTCAGTACTTTTCACAATTCACTGTGCAACAAACTGATTCAGATAGTTGAACTGACTAGTTATTTGGGTCATATAGAAGGAGCTTTTATAAAAACAAATCACCTGCTATTGTTTGTATTTTGTAAAGCTATTCTGGATACTAGAGCTAAGATAAGAACCTGGTTGGCTAAATGGCTGCCAGAGATACAGTCTCACAATAGACAATCTGTATTAACCTGTGTTAACCTGTAGCCACAGATTGTGATTACTGCAAATTTGTGTGGGTGTATGGGGGTAGAGGCACATGTCTACTCAGGTGGCATATGTATGAGTGCTATTACTAGGGCAGGGTGAATAGGGCTTTGTTTTAGGACTTTGTCCTAATTTTCCCTGATGGGGATGCTTACTCCATGGGAAGGTAAAAATAAAGAGACCACTCAGAACAGAAATGGCCCTAGATATGAATCTTTTATTTCTGCTTACAACAAAATTTCTGAATTAAATATATCTTTTAAATTTAATTTTAGCATACTTCCTATAGTAGACTAACAGCCTGCCATCTTTGTGCCTCTTGATCTTCTCCCAGGCAGCCATTCATCTAGCTATAGACCACCACCCTCTGTGTACAGCACATCTTCCCCGTCTTTCTTCTCCTCTGCCCCCAATGCGTACCTATTACCTCTTACCCTTTTGCCTCCTTCCATGGGCTTAAGTGTTCACAGATCAGTGACTGTGACACAGGGGCATGGACTCTTGTGGTGATGGTCTCAGATACTTACTAGCTTTGTGACCTTAGGCAAGTCACTTAACCTCTATCTGCCTCAGTTTCCTCAACTATAAACTGGGGATCATAAGAGCAACCTCCCAGGATTGTTAGGCAGACCAAATGAGATAATTATAAAGTGCTTATCACATTGCCTGGCACATAATAAGCACTATATAAATGTTTGCTATGATGATGATGGTCTACCACCTCTCCAGGTATGACTACACCAAAGGCAAACCATTGTCTTCACCTCCACATATTCCTCCTCCTCCTCCCTGCTAAATGAATTCAATTAAGGCTCAAGAATTCCTGATTGTTGCTCTGATCCATATATATGTGGGATCATGGGACTTGAATAGAAAACTCTGGTAAGTACAAGGATTGGTGTATGAATCTATCATCCTGCCACCAAACTGGAATCAGTTGTGTTATTCCTATTATTCATTACTTCAGTGTCATTTACTATTCAAGAAGAACAAAACAGCTCACAGGGCTCAACTTTTTAGAATATTGTATTTGCTAATATATTGTTGGTGCAGCTGTGAATTAGTCCAACCACAGCAATTTAGAGTTATTTGAAATAGTGACTAAAATGTCTATACTATTTGACCCAGAAATACATAAACATCAAGGAGGTCCAATGCAAAAGAATAGTCCCATATATATCAAAGCACTTTTTGTGATAGAAAAGAACTAGAAACCAAATAGGTGTCCATGGATTGGGGAATGACTAAACAACTTGTGGTACATGAATATAATGAAACATTATTATGCTATAAGAAACAATGTGACTGAAGAATTCAGGAAAAAATGAGAAGACCTGTATAAACTGTTGCATGGTGAAGTAAGTCACACCAAGAAAATAACATGCGTGATGATAGCAAAGTAACCAAAAAGGATGAAACTAGAAACTTTATGATGCATAATTATAATGTTCAAGAATGACTCCAGAGAAGAAAGACTTAGGACACTGGATGCCTCTCCTGCCTTTGCATCAATGGCGGCCTATGGCAGTAGAATGTGATGTATTCTTGTCAGACATGGTTAATGTAGTTTGTCTCTTTTGCTTAACTGCTTCCTCTCCCACCCTCACCCCCTTTCTTCTTTAATTTCTATTACAAGGGAGGACTTGCTGAGTATGGAGGAGGAAGAACATATTTAGAAATAAATGTGATATAAAAACAAAAGGTATCCATAAAAATAAGGTAAAAAATTCCAAGAAAATACCAAAGAACAAATGAAAAAAAGAATGTTATACTTGGATATTAATTATTTTAAATTAGGAAAAACATTTTTAATGGCTAAAACTTTTTATTTTTCCACTTGGATTATAGTTGCATGAAGATATGTTCCCATTACATTTAACCTTATATTCACAGCAAATCTGTAGTTGTTTCTATGAAAAAAAAAGCCTCGTAAATGTGTAAGACACTCATTACAATGTGCTCTGCATTGCTAAGAAGGTAATTTCAATCTTCTATACAGGGAATTCAAAAAGAAAAATATAAAACCTTGTTAAGGGCAGTACTGGAAAAAATGTCACTTTGAATTAACCAAGTTTAGATTTTTCAATATTCTTAGAGAACAATAAGGCACCTAGTCACTTGGGGAATAGAAGTTGCTCTAAATTATGCACTATTTGGAATAAATTTATATTGGATTAGCAGTATTTTCCCATGTCTATTTACCTTTCTCTCTGAATTAATTATATTTTATTTTAGTGCTCAGTTTGCTCCATGAAAATATTAGGAAATGAGATGTGTTTTCAAGAAACAGTATGGAATCTCCACTCCAGAAATTTTAGGCCATCAGCCCTTCTTGCTGAGTTGAGCAAGTTGTAGTAGTATGAGTTATGGGTACTGTCAATGGTCAATCTGAATTCTTAGGCAAAGGAAGCAAATGAAATTTAGGAGCCAGTTTATCAGGTGTGGGTTACAAACATGTTTGCAGATTGGAATTCAGGGAGAAACATTTGCAGGAAACAAGTAACAAGGCCAGGCACAAGGGGAGCAGATGCAGGTTTATCACTATGCCCCAAATCAGGAATATTGGAGCTCAGTCAGAAGGATTCAGATTGGAGTAAATGCAGGTATTTAGATTACTAGTAGTGGCATCTCTATTGAGATTTAATTCTGACTTGAGAATGAATCCCTTTGTGCCCATTTCCTTATGGGATCCTGGCAGGTAATTTTAAAATATCTGTTAGATTTTATCCTGAAATCCTTTAAGGGTGATTTTTCATCAGAACAAGAGATGAAATAGGTGACTTGCCAGTGTTCCTTCCAGAGTCTATGAATGTGCTTCAGCAGGTTTTCCAGGCCTATCTCCTTTTCTCTTCTCTTCTTTTTCAGGCAAACCATCTATTCTTCCAAACCAATTGACTTGATTCCTGTCTCCCAATCCCTTGCTCATTTTTATCATCATCCCTCCTCAATTTTAAGGGCATTTTTCATACACAGCTCTTTGGAACATCATGCCTCCCCCTCAGGATAATCTGATCACCTGAAATCTCATCGCCATGCAAATGGACTCAGTTTTTGATACATCTTCTCAACTGCCTTTCCCCTAGGATTGGAAGGCTGCAGCCTGAAGCAATAAACTCTTCCCAAAACTCCCTAAATAGAGAGCTCAGAACTTTTCCAGCAACTCTCCATTTTCCATCAGGTTTTAACTCTAGAAACATCACTCTCCCCCCCTCCAATCCTTTTTTAGCTTCCTTTTGTGTATTGTCTTCCTCAATTACATTATAAACTCCTTGAGGGCAAGGACTAAAAAAAAACAACCTGTAATCCCTGGCATTTGGCACCATGCCTGGCATATAATAGGTGCTTAATAAATGTTTATTGAATATAATTACAGCCTTCTGGTCCTTTGGTCTGAATTGTGTTTTCTTTGTTGTAGTAAGTTTGGGTCAAACTACAATTCTTTCTCCTTTCTCTCACTCTGGGGTTCCTAACTTTTTCTGCATCATGGACCCCTTTTAGCAGTCTAGGGGAGCCTATACACCTCTTCTCAGAATAATGCCTTTAAATGCATAAACTCATATATATTTCATTACAAAGGAAAGTATTTATTTTGAAATAGTTTTCAAAATATTCTTTTAAGTTCATGAACACCAGGTTAAGAATTCCTGTATTAACTAGAGGTAGTATGACAGAATAGATAAAGCACTGAACTCAAAGACCTAGGTTCCAATATTGCCTCAAACATTTATTAGCTTTAAGACCCTGGACAAGCCACTTAACCACTTTAAGCTTCAGTGTGAAGATTACATGAGATGATACATGGAAAGGTGTTTCACAAATCTTAATGTGATATAGAAATGTTAGCTATCATTAAAATGTTTTGTCTTTTGTGGTACTTGGCATAAACCTCTAAATATTATTTCCATTTAGATTGTAAACAGTTCAAGGGCAGGTTGTTTGTTTAGTTGTATCAGGCTCTTTAATGACCTCATGGACTATAGCATGTCAGTCCCTTCTATCCTCCACTATCTCCTGAAGCTTGTCCAGGTTCATGTTCATTGCTTCCATTCAACATTTTTGAGCAAAACTCTTTATCTATAAGCAAAATACAGTGTCTTATTCAATTCTATATCTTCCACAGCACACAAGACATGGTAATAAATATTTGTTGAATGACTACATAATGTGACTCTGTGAGAGTGGACAATCTGTTCTTTTCTGATGAGCCATGATGGCTGGGTTAACTGAAGTTAGGGTACAGTGTAAATCAGGTCTGAGGAACCTGCAGCCTCAAGGCCACATGTGGCCCTCTAGGACCTCAACTGCGGCCCTTTGACTGAATCCAAATTTATAATCTTATGGAGGCTCCCCACCCCTGGCTATAGGACCTTAGTTAGAACTGGATGGGTCTCACAAACCATCTATACCAAATTAGCTTCTGGAACCAGCAGAAAAGTAGAAAGAAAAGAAAATTGAGATTTACTCTTCACATTAAGTAAAGGTAATAGAGAAAAGGTAGCTTAGCCTAGGCTGAGAAGTCAAAGAGATGATGCCATCTACTCCTTGTGATTCCAGACAACAATCATTTAGAAGCTACTACCACAACCTTGGGAGCAAATAAGCAAGAAGATATGTTAAATATTATGGAATTCAGTCAGTCAGAGGTCACTTATCAGTCCTTTGATGATAATGATGAGAAACCTAAAAAGACCAAGGACATGTGTTATCTTACTTTAAATGTAGAAATAGAGCCATTATAAAGTTTCTACATTACTATGATTCTTTCCTAAAATTTTCTTATTATTTTAAATAAATATTTCAAACTGATAGAATAAAAGGCCATGATGAATCAACAAAATAATTTGAGGGTTTTTCTTTTTTTTTTTTTAATGACCAATATTGTGACAGAATAATAGATTTTATTGCAATCTGTAAGGTCCTCTAGTCAGTATAAGTAAAACATTTTGGAGATTTTTTTTAGGACAGAGGACTATGAAAAAGAAAAAGAACCTTTTAGCTGACTAGGGCCTAATGTATCTGAAGTCAAATCAGTAAAGTCAGCAGATTGAACCATTATAAACAAAACATAGGCAGACTACATTGTTACAATAATATATCTCTGACACTCAAAAGCCATTACAAAGTTCATTAGACTTATTATCTAACTTAGAGGCTGTCTATATGAGGTAGAAACTCATCCCACAGAATACTAAATTAGTCAGTCTGGTTCACTGGGCAATTTTCAATAACATCTAAATCAAAACAAGTCTGACATTGCCAGAGGATCCATAATAACCTTGAATCCTGCCTACAGGTAACTAACAACAGGGTTCTGCCATTTGGGCCACAGTCTCCTAATTTTAAGGACCTTCATTCCAAATTGATTATCCTAATGGAGGTAAGTAGTTGTATCACTCATTCAGAAGAACACTTAATGTATACTTTATTTCTAGGATCTTTGGGATGGATTGGTGTGATTAAAAAAAAAAAGCTGTATCTTATCTCTCTATTTTGTTTGGACTCATATTAAAATTAATTTATATTCACTACATATGATGCTGAATAGTTCAGAGAAGTGGTCCAGAAGTTTTCTGTGAAGAGGAAATCCAGCCTGGGATTACAAATTATTAAAAATCCTATGTGGATCTTCAAGAATTAAATATGTAATCATTATATATAAAGATTCAACAATGTATTAGCTTTTGGTTAGTTTTTATCCACATATGGTAATTAATACCATATTTCCTGTATGCTAAATGTGGAGACAAATACTTTTTATCATTCTAATTCTTATTATAAAACTCAATGTAACTTTGGCATGAAAATTAGAAGATAGATCAGTTGATAGACAGTATCAACTGCCAAAAACTGTTAGGGCCTGGAATTCACAAATGTCTAACATGAAATGAGACCAAAATATAAAAGAATTAAAGAACCTGAGAATCAAAATGAAAAATGTCCTGCGAACTGCCCAACTGCAAATACTCTAAGATAAATAGATTTTTCAAGAAACATGCTCAAAAAAATGACTGCTATGGAATAATTTTTATCACTATCGGTTTCAGTCTGCCATCAGGGAAAATAGAAGGAAGGAATGTGAAGACTACATTGAGTGTGATTTCATTGTTTCAGGGACATTTCTAAAATTTTTTAGGAAGTGACAATGTAAATGAAATATAGGGTTCCCACTGTGATATTTTCTGGGACTCTTTTCATAATCTCTAAACTATGGACACTGTATCAAGATCACCCGACCAGAGTTCTGTGGTGTCGTTTACTTTTATATGTAAATGAGGGAAAACCAATTATCACACATCTAGCTGGAGAAATGGTTGTGCTTTTGCATTTCGTGTAAAAATTGTCAATTCCAAATGTCCGAGAGGCATTAATAGAAACTGTAAGTGAGAAAGTGATCAGTATATTCCTTTTGGGGGGAATTGTAAATTAAAAAACAAGGGCAACTAAGTTGGTTTTTTTTAAAAAAATAAGCATTTTAAAGGGGCACACAGAAGAACTATTTTCAAGGATGACTGAAAAATCAGTCATTAGATCACATAGAAAATCTTCATTAGAAGGTATGTGAGTTGACTCTGGGGCAAAGATTACATTAATAAGTGGAACGGTAAGAAAAGAATTTCCAGTGTTAGATCATCATATATAGCATTTACAGTTTAAATTGGAAGGAAAACAAAGAAACATGCACTCTTACAGATGTGCCATCATTTCTATTTGTACTGAGTTTCATCAACAAAGTGTTCCTGTTGAGGGCAGGACCTCCCTTCTAGTCACCCAGGTTCACAACATCAGACACAACTTTGACTCCTTCACACACACACTCTCCCCCCATATCCCTACCCCCCACCACATCCAATTAGTTGTTTTGCCTTGTCAAGTCTAATTCCACCACATCTCATACATCCATCCTCTTCTCTCCACACATGGCCTTGTTCAGGCACCTATTACCTTTCCTCTGGACTGCTATAATTGCCTTCTAATTGGCCTCCTTGACTCTAGTCTCTCCTCTTTCCACTACATCCTCCACAGAGTTGCCAAATATATATTCCTAAAGAACAAATCTGACTGTCAGGATTTTTAGCATCAACCCAAAACATGTGTATGTTGAACTTAGCACAGTTGTTCCTATATTATCCTTCTCATTTTTAATTCCCTCTGATCTTCTTTCTCTCTATTTACTTTGGATTACTGTGATTATTTATATAAATGCAGTCGGTGTATGCACTGTCCTTTTGGTTCTACTTTCTACACTGCCACCCCATGTTTCTTTGAATTCTTCATATTATTAATTTCTTATGGTACAATAAAATTGCACTGCCTTCACACAATAATCTCTT
>NW_020954953.1:26262191-26262258 GCF_900497805.2 Vombatus ursinus | reverse complement strand
CAATTTTTCCCCAGTCCTCTGGAGGACTGTCTTTTGATGAAAGATGCCAAATTTGTAAAAATGAAGG
>NW_020954953.1:26252537-26262153 GCF_900497805.2 Vombatus ursinus | reverse complement strand
AAAAAAAGGGGCTATTCAAGAGTACTATGAATTATCTTTCTACTCCAAAGTTCTATTCTGGTGCCTCATCTTGGCAGGGTGGTGACTTTGGATTCTCAATGGTTATGTTAGTGGAACATGAGCTTTCACAGCTTCTACACCAAAGTAGAAAGGATTTCAGTACAGAATTTTCATGACAATAAATACATTAAGTATTTATTATGCAAGAAACAACCTAGCTAAGTGAGGATTATCATCAAAGTGCTGGCCACCAGGTGATGAAATCTTTTTAGCCCTAGTAAGTCATGAAGACAAAACAAGTAAGTGGGGTGGTTATGATTGATTTAAGTGGTGGGCCCACCCTCACTAATAATCTTTCAACGTATCAAAAATCAAACTCTATGGAAATTTGATATGACTTTTGCCTGTACTCCTCATGTTCATCTTGATTCTATAGTACTACCTGAGAAAGTACAATGGTATACCGGCAAGAAGGTTGGATTTGGGGCAGCTAGGTGGTGCAATGGATAGAGCTGCAGGCTTGGAGTCAGAAGCACCTGAGTTCAAATCTGGCCTCAGACACATAACTCTCACTAGCTGTGTGACTCTGGGCAAGTCACTTAACCCCAATTGCCTCACCAAAAAAAAAAAAAAGAAGAAGGGTGGATTCGATGTCAGAGAACCTGGATTTGGATTCCAGCTTTTATACTTGGTACCTGGAAGTCATTTAACTACTCGAGGCCTCAGTTTTCTCATTTATAGAAGGAAGTGATTGGACTCCCAAGATCCTTTTCAATTCCTATGATATTTTGTAGGACATTGCTTTTACCTTGACACTGATGCTGACCAACAAGCATGGAAGATTTTATATGCTATTAGTCTAAAGTCTAAACTGCATATAATACATAATTATATATATATATATGTATATATGTATACATACATACATAACATGATAATGATAGGCAGCATATATAGTATGTATAGCAATATAGTGTGTAAACTATATGTAGCATAAAAACTATATATAAACTATATATAGTTATAGATATCAACTACATATTATATGTGTGTGTGTGTGTGTGTCTCTCTCTCTCTATATATTAACATATAAGAAGGGGAAGGGAATAAGCATTTATATAGTGCATACTGGATTAGGCACTGTGCTAAACACTTTACAAATATTATCTTTTTTGATCTTCACAACAACCTAGGTGGGTAGTTATTATCCCCATTTTGCAGTTGAGGAAATTGAGACAAAAAGAGGCTAAGTGACTTGCCCAGGGTCTCATAGCTAATAAGTGTCTGAGACCTTGTTTGAACTCATGTCTTCTTGACTCCAGGCCTAGTGTTCTATCCACTATGGCACTAGCTGCCCCTATTATAACATGTAGTGCTACATATAACACATATAGTATGTATGGTACATATAATACATAGTAATTATATATCACATATAGTACATATAGTATAGGAATAACAATCTATATATAGCACACAAAACTATATACAATATAATTTTATATAATGCTATATATTATATATAACTACAGTTAGTTATATAGTTAGGTATATATAGCTACATATAAATAAATATATATATATACACCTAACTATAGTTACATATATTATATATACAACTATATATTAATATACCTAGATAAGTTGATAACTAGATATATTTTTACTTATATCTATATAGATGTATATGGCTTTATCTAGGTATATCAGCACATGAATTATGATTATATATTATACATAATATATGTATATTAGACTTTAGACTAACAGCACAGATTTTAAACCTATTTGGGAATAATGAAGTATCAACCTGTCACTGTCAGTCACTTATTCCACATTGTTGGAGCAAGGATTACATAACTAGCTTTTTCAGTGAAGAAAAGGTTTCAGAAGCTTAAGCCTAATATTAAGAATTTGGAAACTGCTTAGATTCAGTACAATAGTGTAAGTTAAAAATGTTCAGGCCTTTGATGGTCCTACCATTTTCCATTGAGGAGACTGACAATTGAACTACTGATTTGGAAACTTTTCATGTCCATTCTTTACCAAGATTAATGTTTTTAATATTTAAGAAGGGGGCTTATGTTAATTGTCATAGTTTTGTTGTTTTGTTACAAAAGGTCCTTTTTACAAACACAAAAATTTTTATAGCTTAAACACTGTTTATACTCTGATGCATTACAGAACACTGTTTCATTATTACCAATGTTATTATGCATAGTAAACAGAAATGTGCTTCTTTATATATCAATAATAAAATATGCATTATTTTCCTTAAAGCAGCAGTACACTCTAATATTTCATGACAATAAATATTTATGGATAATTCACACCACTTTTATCACCCATACCAATTGTAACAAATGTGAGTTCATCACTCAGTCTAGAAGATTTTATAAACCAGTGAGTGATGAACTCCCATCCATTCCAAAAGACATGGACTATAAAGTAGTGTGAATTGTCAGCAAATACTTATTTAGATGAAATATTATTTTCACCCCTCCACTTTCACAGAAATAGATGATGTTTCAGAAGTGTACATAACTTTATACATGGAAGTGTATATACATATATATATGCATATATATAATATACACATATATATACTTAAATGTGTTACATGAAAGAATCATGTCGCATAGTATGCCCCTTCAAATTCAGGAATAAAATCAGGACATGTAATGAGCTATATGACAATGGCAGTCTGTGTAAATGGCTAGATTCCCTGTAGTTTATAATCAAATAAAATAAAGCAACTATGTTCAAGGCACCATGATAGATGTGGTCCAGAATTATCTACTGAGAAAGAATGTAATTTAAAGCATTGTCACATACAATTGCCTATATGTGACATGACTGACCCATGGTCTGCCTTTTGGAACTCATGCTTCCTTTCTGTCAATGACTATGATTCTATCTGTCTCTGGCCTAGAAACTGTGAGCCTTCATCTCTACCTAGGTAGAGGGTCAGGTTATGGATTCCATGTTTGACTCCATTCTAACTCCTTGGACCAAGCCCTATTTCCCTCTCCTTCATGCAAAAATAAGATCAGCATCCTCAGAACAGAGAATGTCCTGGAGGGAAATACAGATTTTAGATTTGTATTGTCTTTTGTTTTGTTTCATTTTTTGATAGTGGGAAGGACAAGGAAACAGAAAAAGAGTGGTACTATCTATCACATATAATAATTCCATCAAGAAGCTAGAAGATATGGACTTGTAAAATTAATAATAGCTATGAGAACTTGGGCAAGTCACCTCTGTTTACCTCCATTTCCTCAACTCTAAAACGGGGATAACAGCACCTGCTTTGCAGGGCTGTTGTGATGATCAAATGATATGTTATAAACCATTTAGCACAGTGCCTGGCACATAGTAGACACTATATAATTGCTTGTTGTGTTTCCCTATGTAAAGAAAAGGAAATATACCATGAGGGAGGGTGAATTAGATGACCACTTCCAGTTCTATAATTATATTTTTCTTCCTGTTTTTACAGAAAAAAAAAAACCAAAATGGCAAATTCACTTGCCTATAGTCACATACCTATTTAATGGTTAGTCAGTCAACTAGCATTTATGAAACACCTACTGCATGCCAGGCACTGTGCTAGGCTCTGGAGATACAAAGAAAAGTAAAAGACAGTTCTGCCCTCAAGAGGAGCTCAGTCATGGGGAGAGGGAGGGTGGAGGTAACAGGCAAACAACTAGGTACAAACAAGCCAAATGCAGGATAAATTGGAAACAATCAACAAGAGAGAAGGCACTAGAACTAATGGAATCAGGAAAGGCTTGCTGCAGAAGACAAGCTTTCAGCTGGGACTTGAAGGAGGTGGAGACAATGGTGAATTTGCTACTAAATCCAGCAATTATTTTCAATGAGATTTTGGAGATGGATGATACCATTCACTTCACAATGCTGCTGATTATGAGAACCCATAAACACGTGAAAGGAGATGAGAGTCACATCTTTAAAACAACTTAAGAATTGAAGAGAGAAATTTCACAACCATGTAGTAGGGTGTCCTGACTTTTAGCTCAGTACTCCTTTTACTAGGTCAGTATTTCCCAGCTACTAGTCTAAGGCAAATTTTTACCATTCTTATCATTTACCAAACCATCACTACCAAAACTCCTTACTTTTTAAAACCTGGAGAATTACAAAACAAATTCCTCCATCTTCTCTTTCATTTCCCTGTATCTTGCCAATCCTACCTCCTTCCTGGCTTCTACTTTGTCCTCAACTCCTTTCTTCTTCCTGATCCCTGACTTTAGCCCTCAAGTCACCCCTGCTATTCTTTCCTCTCTTCCCCTCCCCCACTTCAGACTGTAGAAGGCAGTATGGTCTAAAGTAAAGATTTAGAATTTTTTTCAATTTATGTAGGGTTTTAAGTCAGAAACATGGTATTAGATGATGCTACCCTACTATTCAAGGCCCTAAGTATGGTGAGTACTGGTATAGGGCACCAAGAATAATATGATAGATACATGAATTTGAAATATTTGTCAAGATCACATTGTCTGTCAAGTTAGTCTTATGAATACTCCCTTGAAACCTTGGAATTCCAGGGAACATAATTTGAAAATTATAGCATTAGATATTTTTCAGTGTTCTTTGGAAGATTTCACTCACAGAGTTAATAGCATGGCACTAACTAGTTTAAATGTTAATTGGTGTTCCATAGGCACCATCTCTAGGATCAGTATTCTTTAATACATGAGTGACCTGTGTAATGATGAAATGGAGAATATGTGATTTAATTCTAGCTTGGAGAGATTGCTGGTACTTCCTTAGGAATGCAAGTTGTCACTTCAATAAAAGTAGTAAAGTTTGTTTATAAGGATTTTAATTTACCAAAATTGAATTACTATTTAGAAAGTGCTCTTAAATCTTTGCATAACAGATATGATAAGTGCCAAATTTAACACCGTAGTATATTGTGGACTGACTTTCCAATTCATTGGAAATAAACCCATCACTCAAAATTATACAGTTTATTCCATGTAGATCACAAAATAATACAGTTTTAGTTTATAATCTGATATAGTTATGGGAAAATGCTATGTCATAAATGCAAGTTCATTTTGATTTTTTCTATTCACATGTCAATAACTAATATCACATGTAAATATTTATGGTTGTTGCCAATACAATTCATTTCTTTCCCAGACTGACTTTTATGAAAAGGAAAGATCTAAGTTTAAAAAATGACTAGTTAAAATGCATACTTGGAGATCTTTGATTCTATAATAAGGAAGAAGCTGTACAATGTAGCATAATAAACACTGGTATAATGGACTAAACACTCAGGCAGGTATTGAATTCCTGAGCTCAGTTTCCATTTGAGCCAACACGACTCTGGGTAAGTTACTGCACTATGTTGGACCTCAAAAATTTTCTCATCTTTAAAATGAGAGGTTGGTCTACTTGACCCCCTTGGTTGAAATTCTTTGATTCCATGGATTTATAACTATTTAAATGACTGATATCCAATTTAAAATGAAATTAAATGACATTGGTTATTTATTGAATTGCTTATCTTAGTGTTATCTTTGTTGGAAAATAAACACATTTCCATTCAACTGAAATATGATACAAGACTTTAAGCTAAGATGTCCAATAGAAGCAGACCACCTAGCTCTCACACAATGACTACAGCAAAACCCCTAACAATTATGAATAAATCCAATGAGAAATTACAGTAAGTGACTTCTTCCACCCTAGAATCATACAGAAATTCAGCCAAAAACACAGAGGCAATAAGAATAGTGGTTGCCAACAAGCTGGTAGTCCCCCGCCTCTCCCCCCCCAGCATGACCAGGGACAGGTGTGGCCTGCATGACTTTGTGTTCAAAACCAGAAGAGAGGCGTCTCATGGAAAAGCCCTAGGGAAGTTGAAAACTGGATGTTGGAAGACCCCGGGAAAGATAATTGCCTTCGAAAGGCATGTAGTGGTGGTCAGAGTGGGACAGCCCACACACCCAGTGCCTCAGAGGTCCTTAGTACTCTATCCTGAGATGCCATAAAGTTCCCCGAAGATACAGAATGCTGTTGTTCAATGATTCAAAGGAGGCCCAGCCCTAGGAGGTAAAAGCAAGAACCCAGGTGACCCATGGCAACACCAAGCAGAGGTGACTACCTTTGCCAAAAGCACAGCAGGAGGGAGAATTTGACACTAGTACAAAGCCCCAGTTCTGGAACTAAAGCTGGAGAAGTGAATAAACCAAAGAAGACACCAATCAGTATGGAAAATTTTTATAGATTTAAAGATATCCAAAGAGGCCTAGAAAGAGTAATTTCATAATAACTGTAAGGAGAGAGGCTCAAAAGAAAAAATAGGTTTTCCACAAGTAATATAAGAATACCCAGGGGCAGCTAGCTGGTGCAGTGGATAGAGTACGGGCCCTGAAGTCAGGAGGACCTGAGTTCAAATCAGGCCTCAGACCAAACACTTGACACTTACTAGCTGTGTGACCCTGGGCAAAGTCACTTAACCCCAATTGCCAAAAAAAAAAAAAGAAAAAGAAAGAAAAAAAGAATACCTAGAATAAATGAAGTAAAAGATTAAAAACAGGAAATAAAAACTCTGAAGGAAAGAAATAGAAGAAGAAGGAAGAGTTTATAAGAGAAAGTCAGCCAGTCAATAAGCATGTATTAAGTGCCTATACTATGTGTCAGGTTAAGCACAGCAAAAATAAGAAACAAACCCTCAAAAAAAGTGATAAACCTACCCAAGCAATTGATTCCCTGAAAATTAGAATAGAAAAATACCAAACAAAAATCACTGATTCCATGAGAGAGCATGAAATATTAGAACAAAATCGATGACTGAAAAAAAAAGGAGAAAAATAAGATATCTGAAATAAAAAACAAACAAACAAACAAACCACCAGCTGATCTGGAAAATGGAAGGACAAATAATTTAAGAATCATTTGATTCAAGTCCTGAGAAACCTATTTGACCTAGATCAAATGTAGTCAAGAGAGTACGACAGCAATTCACCCATTGGCTATATTGCATTTGGAAGTATATTTATTTCATAGAACCCATTCTTCTCAGGGCCTGAGGTGATAGATTAGAGAATATAATTCCTATTTCTCCCCCAACCCCACCCACATTCAGAGGAAATGCTTTGTAATTTCTGCTCTTCCTATAGCTTTGTAGTAAACATTGTTTTATAAAAAAAAAAAAGCTAATTGATGTTAATTGGTTACATGAAACTGGGATGCTAATCAACGGCAGTTAACATTGGAGAGAACAAACTGGAATATGGGGGTGGGGGCTAGCCAATAGCATTAGAGAAAGACACCCATCAAGGATACCCCTAGAACCTTGAGGGGTAGATGTAGTTGGCCCCTAGGAGAATGAATGCAGAATCTTGTGCCGCTAAGATTTAAGTGACTATTTTGTTTTAATGTGTAAGAAAGTCAAATAACATTTTCCCCCTTTCTTGGCCCCTAACTGCAGTGATCCTTCAATCTAGACTCAAAAGTACCAAACTGCATCATTTTATACAAAAGTTACATATGAAGCTAGAAAATCTTAAACATTTAGTATCTGCTACCATTACTGAAAACTAATAAAGGAACATTGCAAATCAATATTTTAAAAATTGGACTCCCTGAAAATTATTATAAAAAGAGCCTTGACACTATATTTTTAAAAATTGTAAATAAAAAGCTTTGTACATCTGCTAGAACCAGAGGGAAAATGAAAACAGGATCCACAGACCACCTACCAGAAGAAATACCAAAAGGAAAAGGCCCAAGAATACCATAGCCAAACTCCAGAGCTTCAATATTGGAGAAAAAATATACTGCAAACATTTAGAAAGAAGCAGTTCAAGTACCATGGAACCATAATTAGGATTACACAAAACCTGGCACCTTCTACTAACAGAGGAGATCTTGGAATTCAAAATATTTGTAATATTAAAATAATATACAATAAATATAATAATAATTATTAAATAAGAATAAATATTTTAATATAAACAAATATATTGTCAAATTATTGAATTTTTAAACAAAAAACAATATTCAAAAAGGTAAAATATGTAGGCTTTACAAAATTGACAATGAGTATTTTCTTTTTTTTTTCTTTTTTTTTGGTGAGGCAATGGGGTTAAGTGACTTGCCCAGGGTCACACAGCTAGTAAGTGTTATGTGTCTGAGGCTGGATTTGAACTCAGGTCCTCCTGAATCCAGAGCCGTTGCTCTATCCACTGTGCCACCTAGCTGCCCTGAGTATTTTCTAAAGGAGAAAAAAAAGGGGGATTTTTGTTTTGAGGCAATCAGGGTTAAGTGACTTGCCCAGGGTCACACAGCTAGTAAGTGTCTGAGGCTGAATCCACTTCACCACCTAGCTGCCCCTAAAAATGGACTTTAAATTGAATAGGACTTTTTGATTTCTGAAGAAGAGAATAGGTAGAGTTGAGTAGGAACTTTGAAATGCAAACACCAGATTCAAGAGAAACCCAGAAGGGCAAATTTATTTGACCTCCTAGAAGGTGCCAAGTGATGATAAGTACTAACATTTTAAGAACCTTAATGACTTCAATTAAGGATGTTAACAAAGAAAAACCTAGGACCTAGGAAGTGGATTGGTTCTGTTCTGAGGGTTTTAAGAAGGAAAAGAAAGAAAAAAGTGAAAGGAGGGATATAATCTGGTAGAGGAGGGAGATATCATTAAGGGCTATTAGGTTCTTACAGGTACCTAGGAAAAGAAGACTCAGGCTAAAGCTACCCATTGTAAGTACTTCTTCAGAGATTGAGGGAAGTTCCAAAAAGAGGTCTGCTTTTCCTCCAACTCCTCCTCTTTGTGTCTGTTCAGTAAAAGATTTTATAATATAATCTGCTCACTTTTTTTGCATACATGTTTCCCGTATCCTGACTTTTGCCTCAAATGTAAAGATGCCAGGAGTTTGCTAGAGGTAAATAAAAAATTAAATTAGAACAGAGAGCCAAACCTCTGTCAATATGCAGGGAAAATTCCTCCTAAATGAAATTTTCCTAAATGGGGGCTCCAAGCCATTGCAATTGTATTACTAACTTTTTGTCTGATATATACTCTACAAAATGGAGAAAGAAACCATTATATTTCCCAATGGAAAAAGAGTTACTCAGCCTAGTAGGCTGATTAAATCTCCAGAGAGAAGTGGGGTAGGAAGGAGAGGGCAATTATCAGAGAAAAGATTGTATCCTAAGTCACCTCCCCAGTGGAGGAGCTAGGAAAAATCTGGGAAGGACTGAATTCCACTCATATCCATCGAGAAGCAGGGAGCTGAAAAGACTGAGTTCCAATTGGCCAACTCTACCCTCCACAGCAACATCCACTGGTGTTCCATTAATTTTATTAGAGTGTTGGAAGTGAGATTTTTATTGGGAGTAAACAACAACAATAACAATGACAACAACATACCTATGCTGCATTTTCTTAGAAAAAGCAATGATTTTTCTTATAACAAAATTATTCAAGGCATTCACAATATTCCTTTTGTTCGCAAAGGTTTCATCAACAATCTTTCTAATGTTTTTGAGAAGCTGATCTGTTTCTTTTGGATATCATACCCTTATAATTTGTGTTGAACAGTTAGATTTTTAAATACACCCTTTT
>NW_020954953.1:26248693-26252430 GCF_900497805.2 Vombatus ursinus | reverse complement strand
GGAATACTGTTGTGCTATAAGAAATGATGAACAGGCTGACTTCAGAAAAACCTGGAAAGACCTGCACGGACTGATGCTGAGTGAAGTGAACAGAACCAGGAGAACACTGTACACAGTAACAGCCACATTGTGTGATGACTAACTTTGATAGACTTAGCTCTTCTGAGCAATGCAAGGATCTAAGACAATTCCAAAAGACTCACAGTGGAAAATTCTGTACACGTCCAGAAAAAGAACCATGGAGTCTGAATGCCGATGGAAGCACACTATTTGTTCTCCTTTTCTTTTGTCGTTTTGTTTCTTCTTTCTCGTGGTTCCTCTCATTAGTTCTAATTTTTCTTTACATCATGACTAATGTGAAAATATGTTTGATATGAATGCATAAGTAGAGCCTATATCAGACTGCATGCCATCTTGGGGAGGGAGAGAAAATTTAAAACTCAAAATCTTATGGAAGTGAATGTTTAAAACTAAAAATAAATAAATAAATTATAAAAAATCAATAAAAAATAAACTGTTTTTCAGACAGAGAGAGAGAGGGAATACTATAGTGCTATATTGGTTAAATTTAATTGAATTTAAAATATATACTAGAAATGAAGTCTTATTTCTTTTCCTATATTACTAAATTACTAGATACAAAGATTAGGTTTGGCACAGTCTGACATGAAGTTTATTTCAGTTTTGTTTATCATTATTCTAAGAATGCTTGTTTTACTTAGAACTGATAATGAGAGAATAAAAGCTAGAAGTTAAAACATTTTTTAAAAGGATTAATGTTATTTCACCAGAAGCAGCATTTTCTGAAGAGCTCTCCATAGGTTTCTACTTTGGGAGTATAAATGTGGGTTCCACAAATCAAGCTTTGATTTTTAGCATCTGCTGATTTCTATGGTATAAATGCTCACAATGGTAGTTCTCAAGCCAGTCTGAGCTGGCTCCAGCACACCAGTGCCCCTTTCCCCTTTGGTCCTGTCAAATTAAACTCATTGTCTGAGTCCCACATAAAATCTCACCTTTCCCCATGAAGTCTTCAATTACTGTAGTCCAGGCTGTGTAGTTTAAATGAAAGAATGCTAGGTTTAGAATCAGAACTCCAAGATATTAACTTGATTTCTGCTACTTAGTGCCCATATAACCTTGATCCTGTTGATTAACTCTGGCCTTTAGTCTGTTCTATAAAATGAGGGGATTAGACTAGCTCATATTTAACACTTGGTCTAAACTCAAAGTCCATAATTCAATATTCCTTTATTGAACTCATTTTAGTTACTGTCTATTCTCTAAAACTTGCTATTAAATATTGCATTGTTATTTTCTCTAATACTTTAAATCTTTTTTGCATTTTTGTATGTTCCCTGGTGCCTATATTACAGGATCATATATTTAGAGCTGGAAGTACTTGGGAGGTCATCTATCTAAATGCCCATAGGGGTGGGGAACTGTGGTCTCAAGGCCACATGTGGCCTTCTAGGTCCTTGGGTGCGACCTTTTGACTGAGTCCAAGTTTTACAGAACAAATTCTTTTATTAAGAGGATCTGTTCTGTGAAGTTTGGATTCAGTCAAAGGGCTACACTTGAAAACCTAGAGGGCCACATGTGCCCTCAAGGCCGCAGGTTCCCCACCTCTAAATTATTCTAGACCAATGCCTTCATTTTTGACTGAAGGCACTAAGAGAAATGTTGTGACTTGACCAAGGTCACCCAGTTAACACTTGATTGAGATGAGACTGGAACACAGGTCATCTGAGATGAAATATTAGGATATTCATATTACTATCATTTTATTTACCTGTAGTCTTTGAATGCTTATCTAAGAATTATAATATTATGCATTTTTCCCTTGCTCAGTGGCCAGAAGAAATTTGACAACTGGTCATTAAAAAATGTTACCATTAATATTACTATCTATCTTAATGGTATAGATGGGGGTAGGGGATTCCCTAATGTAAGACAGATGGCAAGTTTACTTTATATTGAAATACTTTTCTTCCTTTAAGGCCTAACTCAGGAAGAAGTATTCTCTATTCCATACAACTAAAAATCACTCCTCAGATTTTCACAGAGCACTTTCTTCTCATTCTTTTATCCTTATTCCCTTCTACTTTGCATCCTATTTATCAGGGCACATATATCCTCCCTATTAGAGTATAAACTCTTTGAGGGAAAGGACTATATAAGCTCTTTCCTCCTTGAAGCTTTAGCACCTTGCACATAGTAGGTGTTTAATAAATGTCTAGAAGTGAATTAGTTCAAATTAAACATTCTGTTTTAAATGTTTTAATCAAAGATGACTATTAAATCAATTAAACGCAAATCATTTTATATAAATTGGTCTATTACTGGTTTTTTATGAGAAGATAATGAAAAAGTGAACACAGACTGATTTTAATGCTAAATAATTGGAGACATACTAATATCCATTTAAATTTATGGATCAAATTACTATGCGCAGAAGTGAAATGTATAGTAGTCAAAATATTAGTTCATTAGTCCTTGATTCAGAATATGGAATTATTCTATTAGAGTGAATGCCAAACATCAACAGTACCTCCTCAGATGTTTTTTAATTTATTAAAGCAAAGTCATCATGGAATTCTTAACTTCAATGACAAACATGCCACTGGTAGCTACTCAGAGGAGTGACTGCTGGTATAAGGGAAAGTAGGGACACTTGCACTGGAGCAGAACTGAAACATGAAAAGATTAAGGAATTATTTTTCTCTAGCCTGTTAGACTTGATGGAAATAATTAGAACCTCACAGGTGACATAACTTATGTTACCAGTTAAGATAAACTATAGTCCCCAAGGCCTGATCTTGGTAATAGGAAGGTCTCAGATCGTCATTCAGTTTCCTCCTGTGGTGGCTTTCAGAAGGGAATGTGATTGATGACACTTTCCATTTTCTAACACTTCTGATTCTCTTCTTCTATCCACACGGGGAGAGCTTATTAGAAAGGTATACACGGATACACACGCAATGTCCTCCTACATGCTGATCACAGGGTAAAAGGATGATTCTCCCCACTCTGGGGATACTGTACAGTCCAGAAAGGGATCATGGGGCAATTGCACAAATCCTTTGCAATCTTCAATATGGCTCACTCTTACTCCTAATGGCCTTAGAAAATTGTATCTGGATATAATCCCTAGGAAAAAAGATTCAGATGAGGCCCATCTGATGCTTAGAAAGAGTACTTGGCACTGTAATATAGTGTGATGATAAGAGGGATGCCACAAAGTCCCACCAGCCTCTAAACATGTGGCTTCTTGTAATATATGAGGTTTCCATCATCTGATTAATTCTTTTCTGTTCAAAGCAGAAGGTTCCTGTTTAAATGCATGTATTTCATTTATTCATAATATCTGAATCATATCTATGGCTCTTAAGGTTAAGGTTTGGTTTTCAAAATCTACTTCCTCCAAATAGCCTAATGATTCTATCACCCAGCAATTCCATTCCTCTAAACATTTTTTAGTACCCACTATTATCTATACCATTTATTTAGCACTTATCTCATGCTTGCCATATGTGGTTACTCATCTCTTCATGGAAGTATGTCATCTCCCCAGCTACACTATACACCTGTAAAGCTGTAGGGTTTATGTCTTGTTTTCTTGGCCTGCCTCATGGTGCCTAGCGCAGACCTTGTACGTGAAGGCCCTCAGTAAAGATTTCTAGATTACTTGAGCAACTGATTCTAGGAAGAGAAGAAGAGCTTGGCAGTGACATTCT
>NW_020954953.1:26248562-26248670 GCF_900497805.2 Vombatus ursinus | reverse complement strand
ACTGGATTTGGAGAAACAGTAACAAGTACCATTTTATATTAGGTTTCCAGTGATAACTCTTCTAGGAACCAGATCCTAGAGCAGAGAAATGATACCAGCTTGCATCTG
>NW_020954953.1:26247077-26248521 GCF_900497805.2 Vombatus ursinus | reverse complement strand
ATATTACAGCAACATCACTGCTTGTTCTCTGCATGGGAACATGCTCCATGTGCACATGATCAGGAGCATCCAGCATGACCCAGAATGACTCCGGCCAACAGCATCATACAATGGAAAGTACACTTGATTTGGAGCCAGAGAAAATACTTTGTACTTTACTACCTGTGTGGTCTTTGGTAAGCAACTTATCCTGAGTTTCCTTCATCCATTACAAAGAGGTAGTTGAATTCAATTTTTTTCCTAAGGCTCCTTCCAAATCCAATTCAATTATCCTGTGACAGTACCTCTAATGCTCTACGATTAGCATTCAAGGAAAAGAAACCCAAAGTGAAGGCACCAGTGTGCTGCTTCCCTATACACCTCTTCTCATACCTGATAGCTCTCCACTATGCAATCTTTTCATGATCTTCTTATGTTCAATACATGACCACTGACTCTCCTGTAACTCTCTAATGCTACCAAATTCTGTCCACACCAATGATGGTCTCATCCTATTCACCACCATCTGTTGAGTGCCAGACCTCTGTTTACTTCCTGTGGCACCTAAATACTTAGTTGAAACTGCTATCTAGAGCTCCTTTCCTCAGCTCCATCCACAGGGGATAAAACTGTGGAGGAAACTTTCCTTGTGTGCTCCCAGACGCCTCTTTGCTTCCATGTACTGAAGGATGCTGGTAGTCTCTTGACACTGTGTGAATCAGGCTGATTACAAAAGCAAAATACTGGCCCTACCAAGCCATTTCCTTTTACCCAAAGCTCTGTGAAGAATCTTCAGAGGCTCACCCCCATTTAATTTGGACACTAAATTGCTAGATATAAAAAGCAGTATTCCCTAATGATCTGAGCATAAGGTCTGATTTCCAAGCAGCCTCAGCTAGAATCCTGTATTCCCTGTGACTGTCTGTATAATTTGGGACAAGTTGATTCACTCCCTTGTGCTTTAGCTCCACATCTACAAAATGGGGATACAAACATCTCCTAGGGGTTAGGGAAATTAATTCATTCTGATTACTAAAGTTCTTTAAAAAGTGAAAGTACTCTTTTGGAAAAGATTTTGTCACTACCAAGAACAATATGATAAAGACAGAATTAGGCACTCTTAAGAAATGATCTGTCCACCTTTGTTTTTATCTGTCCCTAACAGCCCACCAAACAGAGTAACATACTCATATGTTTGAGTATAAATGTGTGTATGTAATACTGTTATTCAGTCATTTCAATCATGTCCAACTTTTTATGACATCATTTGGGGTTTTCTTGGCAAAGATATTGGAGTGGTTTGCCACTTCCTTCTTCAGCTCATTTTACAGATGAGGAAACTGAGGCAAACAGGGTTAAGTAACTCGCCCAGGGTCACACAGCTAGAATGTATCTGAGGTCAGATTGGAACTCAAGTCTTCCTGACTCTGGGTGCAGTGCTCTATACACTGTGCCACCTAGGGGC
>NW_020954953.1:26239366-26247032 GCF_900497805.2 Vombatus ursinus | reverse complement strand
GTGTGTGTGTGTGTGTGTGTGTGTGTGTGTGTGTGTAATGCCTCTCTCTGGAAATATGTAAATCCATTAAAATTAATTTTCCCTAATACCACCCCAAACAGTAATCATATTAGTACCATTCATAATACACTAATAACATTAACACAGCTACATTCAAATATAGAATTGCTTTTGTAACGAGGTAGGTTTTTTTCTTAAATTATTGCAATGATGATGTCATTTTTTAGAAAAAAATTTTAGTAAGCAGTTCTAGACACTGCAAAGGAAATTTGTGTGTATGATATGAAAGCTTCCCCATCATTACTCCTATATAAGAAAACACGTGAAGCAGTTTTGGGGAGCTAAATAAGGAGAGTTTGGGATGGGTTTGGGGATATTTCTAAATATACCAATATATTGCTGCTTTCAGTTTAGCTTTTGCTGAAGTTGAATTCTGGCCACTTGCACACATGCTCACTTGTGATATAAGGAGAAAATGTGTGTCATGGTCTACAGAATGAGAGCATCTATATATATATATATATATATATATATATATATATATATACCATTTGCATAATAGTAGATCTTACAAGAAAAGTATTGTATATCATTCCCCTTCCCTCCCTCTACCCCCAAACATTACCCAGAGCTATTTTCTTGTAAGAATTCATTGAAACTACAGGCCATACAGACTATTTCCTCAAAGAGTTATCTGCTTTGGTGAGGGACTCCTCAAAGACCCTTGACACAACTTTTATGCCAATTCAAGTCATGTGTTTGCTAAGACTCAAAGGGCTGGAAATAGAAACAAAGTCTTTTGGCTCTAACAGTAAAAGCAAAGAGCAGGGTCTTGATTCTATTATGTAAATCTAATACTTTTGGTAATGTTAGGGCAGATTTGTAATTTATACAGGCCAATGATTCCTTCTTCCCTTGAGAAATATGTATTGAAATTATTGACTATTTTGCCAGTATGAACTCTTACAAATTAGGCAAATTTTTAATGAAAATAAGTAAAAGGTATAGAATAATTGATATACAGATGGCAATGTTTGACTGATTTAATTGAACTATACATCATTTTCACAAACACATGTCAATTTGTAATATGTTTCTAAATGGAAAAAAGGGAAAGAAAGCCATATTCTAACTGTTAGACAAAGCAAATTCCTTTTTATCAGATCTACATGGCAAAATGCAGCAATGATATTTGGGTCTTGCTGAAAAATTACAATAATACCTTGAATTTACACAGGGATTTTTTTCTTAAGAAGGTCAACATAACTCATATGTATTACCTCCCTTATTTTATCTTGCCAATGACCCTGTGAGGTAGTCAAGAGAGCAGTATTATTATCTCTGCCTCTTAAATAAGTTAATTGCTTTTTCATATATTTTTAGCCCTTCAGAATACAAATGATGTTTCAGGAGAGAGTTAGTTTCTCTCTCAGGTTCAGAATGATACTGTGAAGCAGCAGAGAATATTAAATAATATTACAGTGGTAAAATTAAAGCCAAGTAGTTGAAAATCATGGGTTATGGTCATTAAAATTTTTTTAATACTCTCTTCTTTATTTTTTCTTAAATTTGGATGGCCTAGAATTTAGAGAATTCAGTTGAAAATGTACAGGAGACATTTCTGTAAATCTGCAGGAAACTTCCCCTAAACTTTGAAAATATTAGCGAAGGTTAGATCAAAATCATAACAAGGAAGTCGTCTAAGGCAGGCTGCTACAATCAGATGGGAGGGAAGAGGGAGTGTCTCCTCTTGTCCTATCATTTCCTTAGTCATTATATAGCACTGTATCATAATTAGCCCAAGGTCTATTGACCTATGACATTTCCAGTTTGACCTCCATCTTAACTTTTCACTTCTGCCAGAGATGAGGTTATGACAAAGCAATCCTAACTGTACCCTCCATTTTATAGGCATTATAAACACTTAACATGTGGCTGAAACTACTGTGAACAAGGGATTTAAATACAAAGTGTAGTCGGTTGCTTTGTCTTTGAAAATCATACTTGCTCAGGGCAATTATAACATTTTGGGAAAGTCTAGAGGGTTGGAAATGTTAACTGAAAGAGACTATGACCGATGGGAGAGGGGGGAAAAGAAAATATCCTGCCAAAGAAAGTGTGCTGAGGGTAGGGAGTGAGTTTAAAGAGATCATTCATGGGTAGGGGATCAAGGAATTTATGGACTTGACTGGGAGGCCCTAAGGGACACTGGTATTTAGAAGATTCTAGGAATGGGATTCCGGCAGGGGTTATTGCAGGATGTAGTTTTTACTTGAACAGAGAAGAGAGAGAGAAGTAACTGTTGAACTCGAGTTTAGCAAAAAGAGGGGAGCTGTTATTACTAAGGACCTAGACTTGAGGTGGTTATAATAATGATGATGATGATGATAAAACTAGCATTTATACAGCACTTTAAGTTTTGCAAAGCACTTTACAAGCATTACCTCATTTTATCCTCATAACAACGCTGGGAGGTAGGCGTTATTATTATCCCTATATTACAGATAAGGAAACTGAGGCAGAAAGAAGTTAAATGACTTGCCCAAGGTCACATAGTTAGTATATGTTTGGGGCCAAGTTTGAACTCAGGTCTTTCTGATTCCAGGTCCAGCATGCTATTCACTCTGCCTCCCAGCTCCTTAGCTAGATTAAATAGGTTGAAATTGGAAAAATCCTATGTTTTAAGTCATAACCAATCAGATTCTAAGTGTAAATTAAAGGACTGTTTGTTTGGTTTTTTTTACAATCCTGAATAGAGATTCTTCCCAGAGATGCCTCACAATGCAGCAAAGTTGTTTCTATATTTTAGTGACTTAACAGGGATGTGCTGATGAACAATTAGATCTGAGACCAGATATATAGCAGGATGGTGAGGCAAAGAAAGTGTAGTCCCAAATTTATGGTTTAAAGAGGAAGACACTCATAATTCCTTGGGGCATGGCAGAAAAATCCATGGGGAGTAAACACAGGGAGCTTTTCCTTTGAGAGTATACTAATTTTATCATAGAAATTTAGATATAAGTTAAAAGACTGATAGTATATGTGATAGCTAAAAATTCAAGGTATTTTAGTATTAAAAGTCCACTCTTAGTTTTCCTTTGTTCACTTATTCTCACCTCTAGAAGAGAAGTATTGAGATCCATCAGGTGCAGGAAAGGTCTAGTACAAAGTAAACACCTAAGCACCAGTAAGTAATCAATGACACCAACATATTAAAAATCTATCTCAGCTTTGTGCCACCTGCAAATTATGTTAAGCATGATGTCATTCTAGTCCTTGACAAAAATGTAAAAAAAAGGAAAGAGGCCAAGCACAGAACTCTTGATCATTTTTCTGAATACCTCTCTCCAACTTAACATTGATCCAATAAATTCTACTTGCGTTGTCTGGCCATTCAGCCGGTTATGAACACATCTAATACCATCGAGTCCCTATCTCTCATTCATATCCACAAGGATATTATAAAGGGTTTCATCAAACAGCCTGATACAATACAGTTGACTACCTGAATACATGATCTAATATAGTAAATCTATAGAAAAGGAAATGAGGTTAGTTAACCTATTTGTGCAGAATCCATATTGGTTCTACTCAGGCATCACTTCCCTTTCTAAATGCTCAAATACCGTTTTCTTCAGATTTAGAATTGGGCTGGGAATTAAAGCCAACTTCACCAGCTTACAATCAAAGAAACTACCTTATCTCCTCTTTCTTCTACCTTTTTTTTTGTTTGTTTTTGAAAATTGAGACATTGTCCCTCTCTAGCCCAACAATCATACCTGATAGTTCTCTCAATAACCACAGTAAGGCAATGTTAATTATTTTTATTGTTAAAAATCCCTAGAATTCCAGAAGTAAGGTAAAGGCAGAGAAGAGGATCAGAGAGCACGGCACCCAGAAGATACAAGTGAATGATGAACACTGAGGGACATGAGAGCAAACCTGTTCTCTTATGATCTATCAATATTTCATCAGTTTTTGGTCTCCAATTAAAGACACAAAGAGTTTTTTCAGGTAATTGGAATGCTTTGTTCAAGAGGTGGGCAAGTCACATTTTTTTTGAGCACATTTGAACCCATTTGGTAACCAAACAACTTGTGTTATGTGATAAATGGACAATTTTTATTTTGGCTAACATAACATTTATTTGATCAATTGTAAATCCTTCAAGTGACACTGAACAAATCTGGTGGAATTTAATTTCTACCTGAATGGAACGTAGACTTCTCTTGCTGTGCACTTATCAGAAAGAAAGAATTTCAGGATCTCCTTTTACTTTTTCTCTCTTTTTAGTTCTAATTTTCTCTCAGTCGCAAAATTTCTATCACCAAACATGTTTAAATTCTTTTGTAATTAAAAAAAAGTATTTCCAAAGAAGACTCTGAAATCAGATGTTAGTAACATTAAACTTAAGGTAGCTTAAATGTCATATGAATTTTTGTTTTAGAACTTCTTTTTGGAACTAGAAGCTTTAGACTGCTTTTGAAATCACTGCCTATTATACCTGTCTGCTGGGAAACAGGCAGGGCCAGACCTGAGCAATATTGTGCAGGTGGTAAATCTAGTCTTTGGTGCCACATCCCCTTTATTTATGCACCCTTTTCCAGCTATCATGCCTTCCCTTCCATTCCTCAGGTATTCAATGTCCTCATGGCAACAGCTCACTCAAGCTCCTTGGAGAATATTCTTTATCCCAGAATTCTCATTGCTCCTTCTGCCCTCCCTGAACTAAAAAAAAAACAAAACAAAAAACCCAACCCCATCCACCTTTTTCTTCATTGTGTTCCAGGAGAATATAAATTCCTTAAGAAAAGAATCTATTTGTCATTTTGTTTCCATGACCCCAGCATGTAGTACACAGTGCTTTGTTTAGAAAAATGTTGTTGCCTTGGGATTGTAGACGTCATCATGGTTCCAGACAAGATCTCCAGGTTCAGAATACCCTAACCATTGCTACATGTGGACAGCTTTTTCTTCTTATTACCCTATCTACAGCCCTGCATCTTGCCATTCCTTTCCATCTTCTCTCTCAGCCCTAGAAGGCCTGCTTTGCTTACCTCTATTTCTACGATCTGATTCCCACCACTCAGCTCTAGCTCTCTCTGTCCTCTATCTCCACGCAGCTTTCCTATCCTCTTCCATTGCAACGTTTGTAACCCATGAAATAAATTCCTAATTCTGAGGCAAGGTTTCCTAGGAGAGTCCCATGTTGCAGACTTTCCTTTAATGAATCATCAGCTTTGCTGTCTTCTAACTACAGGCAGCTAAAGTCATACTAAGAGCATTAGTATGCCCATTAAGGGTGGAGGTTATTTCTACCAATATTATACCTGCCAATGTAATTTTATAAATACAATTAAAAATTTTTTTTTGACAAATATTACATTTGTGGAATGGAACCAAAGGGACCATTGCCTTGTAGCCATATGTCATGAATACTTTGAGAAAAGAATATTGATGGTACTGAATGCGACATCAAATAACACCACAAAAAATAAGACTATATCTTAAGACAGAAAATGACTAGTTACCAATGTAGGCGTAATTGCTAAATCTTTGTTTAGTCCAACCATTAACCTGTTAAAGCAAAGATCAAATCAATATCAACTTAGAAGATTAAAAATAAGAAGAAAATAGGGCATACAATTAAAATAGCTCCAACTAAATCTATTAAATCAAGTTACTGACACCAAAAAATGGAAATGCATTACAGAACAAACATCAGCATGGACTCTCACCATTTGCTACAGAGGTTTAACTAACATAAAACAATAGCCACAATCAAGAAGACAAAAGGGTAGAAACTATCTCAGCCAATAATCACAGTCTTAGTCAAGAAGAGAGATATGATAACCAAGGGCAATACCAACTTATAACATGGACTTGTTCATAAAATCTTAAGGGGGTGGTGGTGAAAGATTAAGAACAATATTGGCTTATGGAACAAAAAGGAAAACTGAGTTTTTGGAAAGCTTTGTGAAAGCCCCAATTAAGTCAGATACCACATGGACAGCATTTAAGGATGAAACTAGAAGCACAAGAAAGAGATAAAGAATGGGAAAGAGTTGTTTAGATTTTTACAATAACCTATTTTTCTCCAACAATGACAAAAGATGTTCAGAATTTGTATTTTAAAAGTATAATCCTCAACTTGGAGAACTAAAAATGGCACTAAAAGCAAAGACAGGAGAAGGAGCTGGGCTAAACCAAATATACACAGGAAGACTGTGCTATATAATCCAGCTTTGAAAGAATTAAGGGTTTATTCTCGTGATTCCTGAAACAGGGTAAGATTCCAAAAAATACTATTAAAGAAAAGGCTACTGGAAATATATCAATAAATTCTGACTCATGCCTATTTTTCCATGTGTATAAAATCTTTAAGAGAATAATCTTTTATATATACACTGATTTTCACTTGAAAAAAGAATTTGGAGTGAACAGTCAAGCTTTTGCAAATAATAATCTATTATGTGGTCTACAGCAGACTACTACTTCAGTCCCAAGTCAATTAGTGAGACAACAACTTATTAATCCTTTTTAGTGTGCCAGAGACCTAAGTACTGTGGAGATATAAAGAAAGGTAAAAACAATGTCCTTGCCCTCCAGGAGTTCATATTCTAATTGGGAAGACTACAGGTAAATAGCTATGTGCCTCCAAGACAAATATGTGGGGGGCAGGGGAAGAGGGGAGGGTAGATAAAGGACTGGTGGAGAGACCAGAGAAAATACTTTAACTGAAAGCTGAAGGGAAGAGAAGATTTCAATGTATTTATTTATAAGAAAATTATTTGGCAGAGAGAAATGTGGCTTTAAAGGATCACCTCCAATAAGATGTTTCCTGTGCATATGCTAAAATTATAAAAGATTCCTTGAAATATGAAATAGCAGATATAACCTATGGTCAGTGATACTCATTATTTATATCAAGTAAGGCCCCAAATAAGGAGATATATGACTACCTAATGTGTTTGCTATTGTCCTGCTAGATATCCAGAGCAGAGCTCAAATGAAGAGGGTTTCCTTATGTGTGATGACATATTCCAGTTACACACACACACACACACACACACATGCACTCCAGATGCCCCTTTTTTGCAGATACATTGGATTTATCAAACTCCAGGACACTGTGGAACTTTTAAAATGAAATTATATTCAAGAAAAAAATGAAATCATACTCATTCACAAGAATTTGGCTTATTTGAATAGGAAAAACTAAGTGCCTGAAAAATATCTATTTTCTAGATCTGGGGTGGGGAACCTGCAGCCTCAAGGCCACATGTGGCCTTCTGGATGTTTGGGTATGGCCCAACTCCGTGCCCAAGTTTTACAGAACAAATCCTTTTATTAAAGGGATTTGTTCTGTTAAGTTTAGACTCAGTCAAAGGGCACTTGAGAACCTAGCCACATGTGGCCTCAAGGCCATAGGTTCCCTACCCCATTTCTAGATTATGACATACAGTTGATGGATAGCTCATAGAAAAGACCCATCAGGCACTATATCTTGGAAAAAAACCACTGCAGATGATAAGAACTGGGCCCACAACTGAGTAGGATAAAGAAAGTAGGTTGGATTGCATTTGGGAGACTATGAGGTCCTTTAAGGAGTCCAAGCTTTTCCTTGAAAAAAAAAACACTTTGAAAATATGAATCAATTTCTTTC
>NW_020954953.1:26225773-26239334 GCF_900497805.2 Vombatus ursinus | reverse complement strand
GAACTCAGATCCTCCTGACTCCAAGTCCAGAGCTCTATTCACTGCTCCACCTAGCTTCCCCCTGAATCAATTGCTAATGATGCTTACAGCATGAATCATGGAATAACACAGTGCTAAAGAATTAAGTTATAGGTCACTTAAAGGAAAACTACCTTTGTTTTTTGTTGTTGTTGTTGTTGGGCAATGGGGGTTAAATGACTTGCCCAGGGTCATACAGCTAGTAAGTGTTATGTGTCTGAGGCTGGATTTGAACTCAAGTCCTCCTGAATCCAGGGCCGGTACTCTATCCACTGCACCACCTAGCTGCCCTAGGAAAATTACCTTTGAAGAATGAAACTGAAGAAATGGCACAAAAGATATCATCAAAGAGATACTTGATCAGAAAAGGAGGTGAAGAGGGGATGTGAGATGACAGTAAAGGTGTTGTGTTGGTACCTACATGATTCCTAGGTTCCCAGTAGTTTAAGCCAATCTTTTGTGAACGGGAAATCATACTCAAGAGTCATAGAGGAAAAATGAGTTGCATCACGGCGTGGAGTGCCTGCGTTAATGAGACCACAATTCTGTCCACATACTGAAGAGCTATCACAAGAAATATATATTTTTTCATAATCATTGCTTTATTTAGATATCTCAATTATGTGAGGTTCTAAAATTCAGCAGAGGCCAAATAAAAAATGAACAGGCAGATAAAAATATTGTCTATATTGCCATTTATTTTTTCTTGGCCTGAAATCACATCTGCTATTACCTTTCTGACCTAGTCCATTTCTTTAAATTAATGCTCTACCATTAACAGACAACAAGCATTTATTAAGTGCTTATCACGTGCCATTGTCTAACCGCTGAAGATTATGTTGGGTCAGTGATTATTTATGACATGCTAAGAATAGGCTTGTTTTTATTTTTAAGTTTAAAATTATTTGCTTTTTACCAACCACCCCAAAAATATGCTACAGATTTTATGAAATTGAAAAGCTTTTGGACAAACAAAATCAATGTAGTTCAAGTAAGAAGAGAAACTGTCAACTAGGAAAAATTTTTGTACCATATATCTCTGATATAGGTCTGAGAGAGAGAAATATTGTCAACGATTAGTGTGATATTAAAAATAAAAGGTATCAATAAAACCCAGAAATTTTTTGAACAGGAAAAAAATCTGTTATGGCTAACTAAAATGGTTCTGAATAGACTCTTTGATTATGGCATTTGAAGCTATTAAAATAGAACACTTAATAACTATCTCCAAGGAAAGACTTGCAACAAGAAAAATAACAGAAATTAAAAAAAGATTTATATAACTCAGGACAAAGAGACATCTTTATCTAGTGGGAAGAATACTTGTTACAGACTCAAAAGGCCTGGATTTGGGTCCTAGGTCTGACATTTAATAATGATCATATTAATAGTTAACATTTACATAGTGTTTGCTGTGTACCAGGCACTGTGCTAAGCACTTTACAATTATTATCTTCTTTGAGTCTCACAACAATCCTTGGAGATAGGTGCTATAATTATCCCTATTTTACAGTTGATGAAACTGAGGCCAACAGGTTAAATTTCTTACCCAGGGTCACAAAGCTAATAAAATAGGATACATTATTAGCCTAACAATATCAAGGAAAGCACTTCATAAGGTAGTATGTGTATATACACTGTGTATATACGTATATATATATATATGTATGTATATACATATATATATTTATGCATTAGTATATACATATGTTATATAATATATTAGTATATAAATAGTATGTACAGGGGCAGCTAGGTGGCACAGTGGATAGAGCACCAGCCCTGGAGTCAGAAGGATCCAAGTTCAAATCTGACCTCAGACATTTGAAACTTACTAGCTGTGTGACCCTGGGCAAGTCACTTGACCCCAATTCCTTGACAAAAAAAGAATGAAATGTTTACAGCTATAAACGATTTTTTAAAAAAAAATAGCATGTAGACATATATGCATATATATTTATGTATGTATGTTAAGTACATGTGAATCTGATGGAAGGGGAGAAAAAGTACAATTATAATAAATGTTTATTGAATTAGAATTCTTGTTGAAACTAGTATGTTCTGTTGTATGGGATAGTAGTTTCAAGATTAAAGTCTCCAGTTTATCTGACAATGGTTTGGTCCTGCCTTTGGTCCTGCCTTGTTTTTAACTTCATCTCTTATTCCCTAGCAAGCAAGTTTTAGAAAAATACTTTGGGCAAAATCATGTAGTATAAAATTTAGAGAAATGGGATGAGCCTTCATACCCACATCAAAGCTCCTGAAGTGATTATTTAATATATTTGTTATCAGTGGCTTTTGGACTTGAGGGTGAGTTTTGGATGCCTTGGAATGCTTAATGATTATATTCAGATGTTATATTTTAATGTCCCCTGCTAGAGGTCTCAAGACCATAGCATAAATTAGCTAACATCTCTACTGTTACAGATGAATTCTTTAGGGGTTTAGACAGAAAGTTAATAAGACATTTTGGAATGCCATTAAAGAAAACCCTCAAGATCAGCTTACCTGATAAGGCTACATATAGGACTTTATTATTATCTGTGAAGACTACCTTAAAATCAGGCAGACATCCACCAAAAAGGAGAGCTTTAAATCTATGAATGGCCCCTGTGTTGGTCAAAAGGGAGTAGACCTGGACCCCATGAAGTCACTTATACTCCAATTTTTTTTTTTAAACTTTGAACAGAGGATGTTCTTCATGGAAAGTCCTTCTAAAATTAAGATAATAGTATCTTGGTTCTTGCTTCACATTTGTACTTTTAAAATTATGGTAGTTGAATTTTTTTTTCTCCCTTACAAAATGGATAAAAATGCAAAAGGCACAGTATTTATGAAACAGCAGATTCTGGTTAATGCAAGGCCCTTAAGCATTTAGACTGTTAATTAATTTATTGCTAAAGCATTGTTACAGTCTGTCTCATTACCAGGCAATCAGTAGGCTAAATTTTTCCTTTTAATACTTCCTCATTTTTCAGTAGGCAGTGGTTTCAATGTAAATCCGTCTTACTGCCTGTTTTGGTAAAGTAGATAAATGGGTATTCTGTTGCTTTGTGGGCTCTCAGCTTTTAATTCACCAGAACTGTGTTGCTTCATTAGCTTCCATTTGATTATAAGAGATGGTTAGATTTGTCATAAGCATACCAAACTAGGTGGTTATAGTTTCTGGCAACGAACAATATCAAGATTAAAAAATGTATCTGCCCATCACTTTATGACCACTTGGGAGAATGCCTCTCATTATTCAAGAGTAGTGGTGCTGGATTTTTATGTTGTAAGGGGTTTGTCATTTATATTCTCTGTGGTCGAAATTGCATATGGGGAAGGAAGGAAAGCAAGTGTCAGCTGGTTAGCATTTGTGAGTATAACTTGCCTCATACCCACCAGCTGGCATCACTTCCCTTTCGAGAAGAACAGAAGAGGATTAGTGTTGCTTTGACGAAAATGCCGTACTTAAAAAGTAACTGCTTTTCCTAACCTAAGCAAGAGTTGGTTTGATTTTTGTTTTGTTTTGTTTCATTTTGTTTTTAAATTAAAAAGCAAAGGAAGAGGTTAGGAAATGAAATGCTTAGTGTTTTACTACTAACACATGCAAGGTTGCAAGACATAATAGACTTCTGCTGCTGGGAAACCACCAAATCTTGTTTTGTGTTGCTAAGTCAGCTAAGCAAGGCATCTGACACGACCTCTGTGGAACACTGACATCATCTGATCCCATGGAACTTAGTGATAGTACTAAAAATGACTAAGAACTTAAATAATGAATGCAACCACAGGATTTTATTTGTTATTCTCAGGATGTGACTTCCCTACCAAAGAATTAGTCTGAACCTTCATTAATCATGATTGCAATGCAAAAGTTCTTATAAAATAAGCTCATCAATTGCTCTGGTCCAAATTCAGTCAAACAAACATAACTCAATATCCATCGACTAGAGGTGGCAGATGGTTTGTTTTTAGTCTACAACTCCTGCCTTAGCAAAACAACCAGTGTTTATGAAGCATCTCTCTAACATTAATCATTTCTTCTATATGACACTGAAGCCTAATGACGAACTTCAGCTTAACTGTAACTTGCCTTCCACAGTTGTGACATATGGAATTTGAGGGATTAGTGCAAAATCACAAAGCAAATCAGTGGTAGAACAGGAATAATCAAGTGGTGCTTTCTAGTTTACATATGAGCCCAAAGAAGTTCACATTTTCAAAAGAAAGTATCCAGAACAACTTTACTATTATACAAATAAATGTCTTCTTTAGTTAAATGGTACTCAATCCCCAACATCTAGCTTTTAGTTTTTGTTTACCACTACACTGAAGCTGCTTGCTCCAAGAAAATCTTAGCTTCATTGCTAAATCCTTTTCTTGGTCCTTATATTTCTTTACCTTTCTGAAGCATTCTATAGTGGTAACTAAGATCTCCTTCCTTGATTCTTTCTCATCTCTGGTGTCAATTCTTGTCTATCTAGAGACCTCCAGGGTCCCAGCAGTTCTGAAATCTGGGTTATGTCATAGTATGAATGTTGTTGGAATTTCTAACAATTAGAGAACATTTGGATGCTACTTAGAACACATGGCTCTAAGTTTTGGCAACCTGAACAATTATTATTGGTATGAACCATGTATATGACAAATGCCATGAATCAATTAATCACAGCTCCGGGTAAACAGTCCAGTGATGACTGAGCAATATGGTGGAGGTAAATAGCTAGGATTGGCTAATTCTAAATGGGGAGAGAGAGACAGAATCAGGTACTATAAAAATTGCATTGTGTAAGCATGGGAGACATAAATAAGGTACACAAAACACTAGTAGCCTGTTGTATAGGCTATAGTATAGTAGTATATTATAGTATAGTAGAGAGAGCCCTACTGATGTCTACACAATGCTAATGACAAACAATCCAAACAGGGGAAAAAAAACAACTAGGTGGATAAAAATGTCTATTGTCCAGTCTACGCATGCAGTTGGAAGGCCAATCAACCTAGTTGATAAACAATAATTATAACATTTGATGTTTATATATTGCTTTAAGTTTTGTAAGTTAATTAACAAATATTATTCATTAACTCTCCACAATAGCCCTGTAAAGAAATCACTGCAGGTATTATAGTGCTCATTTTTCAGAGGAGGAAACTGAGGTTCAGAGGGGTTAGCTTACTTATTTATAGTCACAGGATCAGAGGTGGTACTCAAATTAAAGTCCCACTAACTCCAAAACCAGCACTCTTCTCACTTCTCTGATTCTTCCATGACACGAATTGCAGAAGGACGAACTGGATCCAGAAGTGAACAGTAGAAAGAGAGCAGGTTGGATTAAATTTGAGAGATTATGCTTTCAATGCTCCCGAGGTGCTCTCCAGCAAAAACAAAAAAAATCCTTGTTTTGTTTTGTTTTTTAAATGTTTTCTGAGTGGTGTGGCATGGTTGAAAGCACCGGAATACCACAATCTACAAAGAATCAAAGTTGTTAGGGACTCACAAGTCAAAGGAAAGATGCCCATTCACAAACATCAGTAGGCGATAATGACCTCTATGCATGAAGAGTGATTATCATTAACGAAAGTAGGTGAACCATTCACGTAGTAAAAATTAAAGATAGCAGATGGACAGCCTGAGTACAGTATTGTTACTAATGAAATACGAAAAATAAGGAGAGAATGACCTCTCTTGGAGGTTTGATGGAAGAGCCCAGAAGAGAAATGCCCAGGATGAAGAGGTGTGGTCAAGACTATGCTCTGCACTGGTCAATGAAATACAAAAATGTGATCCTAGATCCAAGGAAGTCTGGAAGTATACGGTCATTTGTGGAGGAGTCTCTTCCCCCTTCTAGGGGATAAGTCCACTAAGACTAGAGACTGTTCAACTCTTAATATTTTCACCCCCAACACCAAGTTCAGAGTCACAGAGGACATAGTAGGTCCTAAATAAGTATTAGCTGAATTGAATTGAGACCCTTAAAAGTCTTCAGATCTACTGCTTTAAAAATATGCTAGAGCACTCAATCTTGTTGTGATGTGGCAGGTAGTCATGAAGTTCCACAGGAGCTGACTATATCCCATAGTGTATTTAAGAATATTAGAAAATCTAATAGTTATCAGATGTCAAATCGATTTTTGGATTAGATTTGGCCCTTTCCCGGAAACTGGGGATTCTGCAGGTTAATGGAGCAGAGGAATCAGTGATTACAGCAGCAGCAGCAGCAGTAACAACAGAGGCTCATTCTTATGAACTATTAAATAACCTGGATAGTAAGTGATGCATTTTGCTTCTTATCATGCAGTCAGAGAGTTTGTCTACATTCTGAATGACTATTTCTATTTATGCCAAATATCAGAATGATTAAGGAATGCAGCAGTAAAAACATCCATTGATGTTAGACAAAGCTCATGTAGAAAAGACAGACACGGGGGCATCTCAAATAAGGCAGTGAAGTGAGCACAACACAAAAAGCTTTTCAGTACAGGATGGTCATTTGTGTGTGAGCTACAAGGAATCCTAGGAACAATGGCAATTACTAATGCATCACTCTGATTCTGAAACATGGCAGCTGAAAAGGAAATCAAAGGGAATATTTTTCTGGTGGGGCACATGACTGTGACAGCCTCCCCATCCCATGATATAATTTAAGAAACTAATGATTAAACATTAAAGGAACAATCTGTGCCAGGTACTGTGCCTATCTTTCTGCCCATCATGCTTTTGCCTTTCTGAAACTAATCAGAAGTGTTAAGGTCACTGGTTAGGCTCCTGGGGTACTTTGGAGTCAGCCCAGGGCTTCTTCTGCCTGAACTAGTCTGTTCTCTAACCTGCTAGAGCTGGGATTCTTTTAGAAGGAGCATACTGTGGGGCCATGCATGCTGCTTTACAACACAGACAGAAGTCTCTCAGGCTTTAGCAAGAAGGGTTATACTGGTGATAGGAACAGCAACAAAAGACCTTTCGTTTTCTGAAATATTTGCATGATTGTTTCAAATTTTTAGAGAACTACTTCCCTTTCAAAAAAATTCCATTTTTAACTTCTAGAAAACAAATCGTTTTATAGTAAAGTTAATAGAGGATTTCTCTGATGTAGTGGAAAGAGCACTAAGCTTGGGGGGTCAAAATATTTGTCACTTAACTAGCTAGATGACCAAGAGAATGTTACAATGTCATTGAGTCCATTCTATCCTCTGTAGAAAGGGGATACTACCTACCGCAGAGGGTTCTTTTGAGTGGGGTTGGTAGGGTAGGGAGGGAACTGATAAATGCAGACCAGCTCTTGAAATATACAAACACATTCCCTTCTTGTTGCCAATCCTACCTGCGGAACTTAGGGAGCTATCCATAATGACTGGGTATAGTACTGGGAGACTGATGAAAAGCCTATAATTGACTTCAGAGCAGGAAGTACTGAGAGGGCATATAGCCAGAACTGGGTTCATATACAAAAGGATCAATATCCCCACTCCCTCAGCCCCTTTTGTATGTTTTTACCCTAGAAACAAGCAAGGAGAGAAATACTGGCAACAGCCAATTTGAAGGAAGTAGAACTGGGCCCTTTTATCCCCTCCCCACCCAGCTGCCTTGTGTCCCAATAGGTGCACATCTCGCTTACTGCTTTTGGGTTTTGTTTTGTTTTTTCCCCTCCTGATCTTAAGGCAATGAATAATCAGAGATAGAAGTGAACATATGTAACCTATGAAACTCAAAAGCTTCACAGAGTCACCAGAGATCCTCTCAGTAACCAAATACAAAAGCAAAAACCACTGGAGTACCTTTCAGTGTTGTTGTTATGATATATTATTATAGACATTCTGTATATTGTTCTGGTTCTGTTTTCTTCACTCTGTATCAATTAATCCAACATAACAAACCTCATTACATTATATACCACCATTGAGTTAGATATTGCCTAGTCAATCAGCATCTTCTTTGTTTCCCATTTTTTAAATAAAAAATGCTGCCATGAATATTTTGTTATATATGTAACCATTATGTCTTTGACCTGCATGGGATATATGCCGAATAAATGGATTTCTGGATCAAGAGGTATAAACATTTTAGTAACTTTTCTCAAATAATTCCTAATTGTTTTTCAGAACAGTTACACCAATTTATAACTAGTAATACAAATGGTAAAAGTAACTAAAATAAATTATAGATTTGGTGTTATATCAGTAAAATGAGTAAGGAAACATTTATACAAGTTTAAAAAAATGATGATAAAGATAATTATTGTACCTGTATGCTCACAGTTCCTTTAACAATGACTATTTAAAAAAATATCTTTGTCAATTTGATGGGTGTGGGATAATACCTCAGTTTTAAAATTTCCATTTCTCTTTTTGTTAGTGATATATATATATATATGTATATGTATATGTACATATATATATACATATATATATATTTTTTACCTGTGGGTTTGATAGTCTGCATTTCTTCTTTCGAAAATGGCTTAAATCTTTTATACCTACTATACATATATGTATATATATACATATATTATACTTAGCTATAAGGAAATGGTTCTTAAGTCTTACACATTTGTGTCCATTCCCTATATATCTTGGATTTTTGTTGTTGTTTAGTCATTTTTCAGTTGTGTCCAACTCTTCATGGCTCCATTTGGAGTTTTCTTGGCAAAGATCCTGGAGTGGTTTGCCATTTCCTTCTCCTGCTTATTTTATAGAGGCAAACAGGGGTAAGTGGCTTACCCAGGGTCACACAGCTAGTATATACCTGAGACCAGACTTGAACTAAGGAAGAAGAGCCTTCCTGACTCCAGGCTTGGCACTTGTATCTACTATAGCTGCCCCCATATATGTTACATACCAGGCTTTTATCAGAAATATTGGATACAAAGAATTTTTCCCTGCTTGACACATTCTTTTATTATTCCAGTTGTACTAATTTTGTTTGGAATAAACATGTTCAATTGTAAAGAATTAAAATTGTTGATTTTGTTTCACATTATCTTCTCTATCCTCTTCTAATTTTTTAATGGTGTGACTTTTAAAATTTAGATCCTAATTCCATCTGGAACTTTATTTTACCACAAGTGCTAGATGCTATTTGAATCCTATTTTGTGCCAAATGACTTTGCAGTTTTCTCATGGTATCATAGGATCAAATGATTCTAGATTTAGAGCCAGAAGAGGCTGTAGAAGCCATCCACTCCAATCACTTCATTTTACAAAGGGGGAAATTGAGGCCAAGAGAGGTGAAGTGAGTTCACCAAGGCCACATGCATAGCAAATGACAGTTCTTGTCAAACAGGGAGTCCTTTCCTTAACACTTTGTGCTCTTGGGTTTACAAAATACTGGACTATGATATTCATTTGTTTTTAGGTCGTCTGTTCAAGTGATTTACTTTTTTTATTTTGAAATTTCTACTACATGCTTTTAATGAGTACTACTTTATAATATAGTTTGAGTTCTATTAATGATAGGTCTTTTTTGTTTTCATTATTTCTTTGAAATTCTTGACCTTTCATTCTTCCAAATGAACTTTGTTATTTCTTTTTTACTTATAGAAAATAATTCCTTAGTAGTTAAGTGGTAAGACATTAAATCTGTAATGAAGTTAGGTAGTATGATATTGTCATTTTTATTAGAATGATGTGCAAATATATTTTACAGACTGCTAATTACTATGGATTCCTAATAGAAATGATATCACCTTTAAAATGAGCAGAAAACTGATAGTACAGGAGAATGGCATCTTAGCTCTTCAAAATTAGGAAGGCATATCTTAGTATGCTCCAGCACCTAGCACAATTCCTTATCTGTAGTGTTAGTTGAATTTTAAATGAGTTAAATATTGTAGATTAGATCTGGGGGAAAAGTACACTAAACACAGCATGTTTGTGATAGATCACCAAAAAAAATACTACTTAGAATTTATGTGTTATATAAATACTGAAGATGAAATAACTTTCCAAGTCATGACAATCCTCACAACTTAATTGTAAATATTATTCCCATTTCACAGGTGAGGGAATTAAGGCAAGAATTAAATACACATAAACAGCATAACTGAGATAAAAAACCTCTATGAAACAAATATAATAATAGGCTTATGCTTTGCTAGAGAATAAAAAATGTAGAGTAAGACTAAGTAGAAAATTATGATAGCAATTTCAGGGATTGTGTCGTCTCTGATGTTATATTCCACTGGGCAAAATAATTCTTTACTGGGAAAATCTAATCAAAGTAATCTTAAACTGGAAAGGAAGGAGAGAGAAAATTACCTATATACATGCACCAAGCTGTATACTATTAAGGGTTGGTACAATGTAGGAAGAGGAAAGGCAATAGCAACATCCAGAAATTCTTAGACACAATATGAGAAAGGAGCCAGTAATAAAATCCATGATCTCAGTTGCTTATACAGAAAAAGAGAAAGGAAAATAGGGATCCTAATCCAAGGAGGCAAATTTAACCTCAAAGGTAAACTGATACTTGGTAGGATAAGATCCATAACTGAAATATTATTGCTTTTCCTTTACAAAAAGAGCAGAATAGGTACAAGTGCGTGCGTGCGTACGTGTGTGTGGGGGGGTGCGTGGGCAGGGGTGTATGGAGCAACTCTGAGGAGATACAATCCTGGATCACTGCCTTGTTATGGCAGAGCTTAATTAAACTATGAGATATGCCATACAGGGTTACCCAAGATGGACAGGTCATAGTAGAGAGTTCTGACAACAGGTGATCCACTAGAGAAGGAAATGGCAAACCTCTCCAGTAACTTTGCCAAGAAAACCCCATGGATAGTATAAAAGACAAAAACTGTGGGGTCTTAATTGAAGTAGAAGAGATTAAGAAGAGGTGGCAAGAATTCACAAAAGAACTATACAAGAAAGATCTTAACATCACTGATAACCACAATGGTATGCTTATTGAGCTAGAACCAAGCATCCTGAAGAATGAAGTCAAGTGGGCCTTAGGAAGAACTGTTAACAGTAAGGCTAGTGGAGGTGATGGAATTCCAGCTGAGCTATTTAAAATCTTAAAAGATGATGTTGTTAAAGTGCTGCACTCAATAAACCAACATATTTGGAGAACTCAACAGTAGCTACTGGATTGGAAAAGATCAGTTGACATCCCAATCCTAATGAAGGGCAATGCCAAGGAATGTTCAAATTAATGAACAATTGTGCATATTTCATATACCATCCAGGTTGTTCTTAAAATTCTGCAAGCTAGGCTTCAGCAATATGTGAATCAAGAATTATCAGAAGTGTAGGCTGGTTTTTGAAGAGGCAGAGGAATAAGAGACCAAATTGTCAACATTCATTGGATTATGGAAAAAGCAAGGAAGTTCCAGAAAAACATCTACTTCTGTTTCATTGACTACACTAAAGTCTTTGACTGTGTGGATCACAACAAAATGTGGCAAGTCCTCAAAGAGATGGGAGTACCAGATCAACTTACTTCTCTTCTGAGGAACTTGTATTTCAGGTCAAGGAGCAATAGTTAGAACCAAACAATGGAACAACTGATTGGTTTAAGACTGGAAAAGAAGTATGACAAGGCTGTATATCGTCACCTTTTTTATTTAACTTATATGCAGAATATCTCATGCAGAATGCCAGGCTGAATGAATCAAAAGTTGGAATTAAGGTTGCTGGAAAAAATATCAATAATCTCAGATATGCAGACCATACCATTCTGATGGCAGAAAGTGAAGAATTAGGAAGTCTCATGATGAGGGTGAAAGAGAAGAGTGTCAAAGCTGACTTGAAGCTTAACATCAAAAAAAAAAAATTAAGATCTTGGCAACTGGTCCCATCAATTCCTGGCAAATAGAGGGAGAACAAATGGAAGCCATGTCAGATAACATATTCTTGGCCTCAAAGATCACTAAAGATGACAACTGTAGCCAAGAAATTAAAAGATGTCTGCTCCTTGAAAGGAAAGCTATGGCAAATCTGGACAGCGCATTAAAAAGCAGAGACATCACCTTGCCAACAAAAGTCTGTATAATTAAAGCTATGGTTTTTCCAGTAGCAGTGTATGACTGTGAGAGTTGGACTCTAAGGAATGCTGCGTACCATGGAATCAACGCTTTTGAATTTGTGGTTCTGGAGAAGACTTCTGAGAATCCCTTGGACAGCAAGGAGATCAAATTAGTCAATACTTCAAGAAATTAATTCAGGCTATTCACTGGAGGGTCTAATACTGAAGCTGAAGCTTAAATACATAGGCTACATAATGAGAAGATGGGACTCACTGGAAAAGACCCTGATGCTGGGAATGATTGAAGGCCAAAGGGAGAAGGATAGACAGTGTCATGGAAGCAACAAACATGAGCTTGGACAGTCTTTAGATAGTGGAGGATAGAAGGTTCTGATGTGTTATGGTCCGTGGGATCACAAAGAGTTGAATACAACTGAATGACAGAGCAACAACAAAATTTATGTCAGGAAATGTCAGAACCGGAATGAGAGAAGCATTATAATGCTTGATGAAGATCAGTGGGGGCAATACTTTCACTGTAGTTTCTTCATAGCTGTTTATATGCTGTCTCCCCCATTAAACTATGAGCTCCTTGAGAGCAGGCTCTCAAAAAATTGTTTTTTTTTGTTGTTGTTGTTCTTGCCTTTCTTTGTATCCCCAGTATTTAGCACAGTGCCAGGCATGTAGCAGGCACTTAATAAATGATAGTTCATTTAATATACTACAGATGATGTGGGTGAAAAGAATAAATAGAACAGAAGCTTTAGAAACAGTATGCAAGCCTGGTCCAGAGGAATGAAGTAGATGTAATAGGGTGCTTTAAATATTGTGATATCTGATAGTATCTTCTCTCTGCTCAAAGCAGACAACTTAATTTTTTGACTTACCTTAATAATAACTTAATTTTTCAAAAGGTAGAGAAACAATGAGGGGGAACTCCTATTCTTGTTATGATTCTTAAAGATAAGGAGGGACGGTTACCAGAGAATCATGGGAACTTTAAGGAAAAATGATTCCTCCATCTTAGGAATTGTGATAGAGAATAGTCTGTGGCCACAATTCATATACACCCATGGATGTGTTTATTTCTTCTCTAGTAAGAGCCAGAGTATACAATTAGCTCAAAGTAAAGGCATTTAATGAACTAGCATAGGATGAAAAGTTGGAATAGAACATTTCCTCCATAAACGACAGCACAGCCTCCTATAAAAATACACACCATCATTGAGGACAGTAGGATATTTAGGGATCACACATGAGAGGTTCATACATAGGAAATATTTATGACCAGAGCAGACATTAAAAGGACAACTCATGCTTCTAATGCTGTAAGACCACTGATGTATTCTGATGTCATGGTGGTGCTCTCATTGGGTCGCTCCCCTCCAGGTGTCCCATCTCTGTTGCACTTATTACTGTGATCCCTGCTCAGCCATGTAGTCTCAACTGAACCCTGCTCCATTGGTCTCACAGTGGTTCATGGGTGTGGCAGTCTCTGCTTTGCATTGCTTCATGCTACTAGATTCTAGACTCATTTCTTCAGAACTACTTGTTGGCTATCTCAGCTCTACTCTACAAGTGTACAAGTGGTTAGAACCT
>NW_020954953.1:26220596-26225755 GCF_900497805.2 Vombatus ursinus | reverse complement strand
CTCCTAAGAAGTGCAGACTGAGTCTCCTTAGTCATTGTGATCATACCCACCTGAAAATAAGTCAGGAAGAGTGACCCTATGCTTAGATTTAGTCTTTTCTTTTTGACCCTTACGTCTGAGTGGAGATCAAAGCCCTCTGTCGTGGATATTCAATTTAAGATTAGACAAAATAGGTGGCCCAGTGGATAGTGTCCTGGGCCTGGAGCCAGGAAGACTCATGTACATGAGTTCAAATCCAGCCCCAGACACTTACTAAGCTGTGTAACCCTGGGCAAGTCAATTAACCCTGTTTGCCTTAGTTTCCTCATTTGTAAAATGAGTTAGAGAAGGAAATGGCAGACTACTCCAGTATCTTTGCAAGAAAACCCCAAATAGGGTCACAAATAGTCAGAAATGACTGAAAAAAAATGACAACAAAGTTCTCAAGATTTTCTCTAGTTTAACATACAAATAAATTTGAAATTTGAGCCAGAACAAAATACAATCCAAGGAGGCTGGTTCACTTATCTAGTCTTCATTCCTGCCTTTATTCTGCTGAGCACAACCCATATATGATCATTCATCTCTTTTGACCATGACAACTCATCTTTACAGACATTATTGTCTACATTTTACAGATGAGAAAATTGAAGCTTAGAGAAGTTACATGATTTGGTCAATGTACACAGCTAGTTACTGCTTGAGACAGGATTTTAACCCAGTTCTTAAACTAAGCCAGCATTCAATCTACTACATGAAGCTAGATTATTGTCAGTGACCTTGCAAAGATGGTGGATGTGGCGAGGGGTAGAGGGGATGGAAGGGAAGTACTGCAAGATGAGAGAGAGGCAAATGTCCCAATTTTTTGTTTAAAGGAAAAGGAATTAAGTTTACAAATGATAGGTCAATGAGTTTGGCTTTAATTCTTGGCAAAATTTTAGAATTTATTGTTAAAGATCCTACTAATGAATATGTAGAAAAGGAGGCAGTGATCACAAAGAGCTAAGATTTCAAAAAAAACAAGTCATTCCAAATTCAACACATTTCCTTTTTTGATGAGGTTTTTAGAATGGTGGATAAGAGGAACGTTGGAAATATAGCTCATGCAGACTTTAGCAAAGCATTTGTCAAAGGCTCTCATGCTATTCTTGATGAAAAGATGAACAGAGGTGTGCTAAGCAATAATACAGTTAAGTAGATTCAGGAATTGAGCAGGGAGACCTAAAAAAGTAGCTATTAATGGATCAATGTGAATTTGGAAGGTGTTCTTCTGGACCATACCTCAGGAATCTGTACATTTTTATCACTGACTTAGATAAAGGCAAAAATGACTGGTTCATCAAATATGAAAATGACACAAATCTGGGAGGAATAGCTATAGCACACTGTATAACAGAGGCAGGATTCCAGAAGACATGGTATAAGGGACTCAAATGAGTAGGATAAAATTTGATAGGGACAAATGTAAAGTCTTACCCCTTGGGTTCAAAAAATCAATTTCACAAGCAGAAGATGGGAGCCAGGAAGCACTTTGTTTGAAAAAGATCTGTGGATTTTAGTGGACTGAAAACTGAATGTTAGTCAATAATGTGATATGTCAGCTAGAAAATGCTAACACAATCTTAATTTGTACTAACAAGGGCATGGGATTTTGATAGCCCCACTGTACTTTGCCTTGAGCACATCTGAGTTCATTTTTAGGGCCACACTTCAAGAAGGAAGGTTTCTGGAGGAAGGCTGCCACAGTTATTGTTATTGTTCTCAATAACAACTCATTTGAGGACTGGTTGAAGGAACCAGGTATATTTATACTAGAGAAGAAAAAGACTGGGAAGGAGGGGACTTTATTAGATTTCTTTAAGCATTTAAAGGATTCTTGCATTAAGATAGATTAGAATTTCTTTGTTTGGCCTTAGGGTGCAGAACAACGGTCAACTGAGAGAAATTGTAAAGAGGCAGCTTTAAGCTTGCTGAAAGGTGAAACTTACTAATAATTAGAGCTATTAATGTGAAATGGGCTGCTTTGGCAGGCAATGGGTTTCCATTTGCCAGAGGTCTTTAAGCAAAACGTGTATGGCCACATGTCAGGTATCTTTTAGAAGGGATTCCAGGTTAAGTATAGGTTGGACTAGACTGTTTCTAAAATCCTTTCCAAGTCTGAGATACTATGATTCTTTTTGAATGAAAAATGTCATAAAGACCCCTGACTATTGACTGGTTTACACTGGCATTTCCATCATGTAATATTTTCCTTGAATTACTAAAAATGCTTGAATTCCTTGCCCTTATGCTTAATTTTTAGAATGTCTTCAGACTCTTGTACTGACTTCACAGCGTTAGCAAGCAGCTTCTCTAAGAAATAATCAGATACTGTTAAAAAAAAGTGCCTTAACAGCCTTGTCCTATACCCATGCTTTATATAAACTTTCATTTTTATAAAAGGTGCAAAGGTCATTGTTAAGGACAAAGGTGCCTAAATGAAGTCTTTTTAGAAGGTTTACCTACAATTCAGTTTAGTCTCCAGGATGGGACATCTTCATATAAAAATAGCTAGCAGAAATCAGATTCTACAAAATTACGGAGACAAAAAATGTAGGGAGGGAAACGGTGGTTATCCCCTCTCTGATACTAAGGGAGATTAACTTCTCTGAAGACAGGTTACTAAAGAGGGAAACATAATAGAGACTTTATTTTCTACTATTAAAGCTTCAACTATACTTTATAGCTGTGAGATTTCTTAGTGGCTAAAATACTTCGCTAACTTTAAAATCTTGGTTTCTACCACAATAACTGTTTGCAAAACACTTTCATTTTATTGTGGCTGACTTTTATGCTCCCAATAGATTACATTGAAATGAAGAATTAGTTTGATAGTTGAATGAATTGTTACCTTTGGTGGGTAGATGCAGTGAACTGGTATTAGAAAAATAAAGTAATATACCATGTGCTCTAGCAAATAGCCCCTCAAAGCTACAGTTGCTTTCGGACTTTTCCAGTGCCCTTATTCCCATCTTATAGCTCTTGGCCTAATCAGGTTGAACCCTGGGGGAGGAAATATAGTGAAAACTGCAGACCCTTTTCTAAAATATGGATCATAAAAAAACTAAGAATTTCCTTAGTAAATGGAGGTCCATGACCAAGGAATACAGGCTAACCTGGTGACAGAGGTAAGCTTAAATTCTTTATTCAAAAGTGAGGCAATTAAGTGTGTTTTTAGTTTCCAATATGTGCATTTTACATGTTTAGTTTGCCTAGCCCAAAAGTGCAGAAAACAACAAATGATTCAAGATACTTGTTTAAGCTTACATAGAATCATGCCATAAATGAATTCTATGGAGCCAAAAACCAAAAATTAAGGAAGTGACTCTAAGAAAGACTTTTCTTGTAGGAAAACCAGTTGAAAAGAGTTTGATAGTGTTAAATGGACTGTCTCGTCCTTTAAAAATGCAGCAGGGAGAATATTCTAGAATAGCAAATCATTTTGATTTGTTTGTAAGACAGCTGTGGATGGTACTGAAAAGATACATCTCTACGGTGGTGATAAGTGAATCAATGAGTTGTACACACAGAAGCAAACATAGACGTTAGAGAGAAAAAAAAAACCCACTATCAAATAGAAGCCTATAAACACAAGGATCCTTTGTTAGACATTTATATATTAGACTAAAAAACTCCTATTCTGTTTGCTTAGATAGTTTGACTATGCTCAACTACAGACATCCTGTTCATACACAGACCCCAACATTAACACACACAGTCTCTGTTGATTTAACTAGCAAGAGATAAGTTTCTGCTGGTTTCAAGGACTAGTTCTGAGCAGCTGCAACTCTAGTATCCATAAAGCATTTTTGATATTATAAAGTTGTAAGCTCAGGATCCTGAAAAAGCATTTAATTGAGGGAATCTGAGTGATGATTAAAGAGAACCAGGGAAAGTGAATCAAGCTAGTTACCTGAGTCCCAGAATTAGATGGCAAATTTCTCACGTAAAATTCCTCATCATATACTCATGGAAAAAACAGAAAGATGAGGATGGATGATAATACATTTATGTGGGTTCAGCGATAGACTCAGATCAAGAGAGTAGTGATTCATAAACAGATATTGATGAAGGAAGATCTCTTGTAGAATGTTCAGGTTTTGTGCAACATTTTCATTACTGTCTTACATGAAGGTATAGATATTTATAAAATTTGCAGATGACATGAAACTAGGAAGGGTAGACTAGCACTGGATGACAAAGAAAAAGAGCCTGATAGGTAAAAGTGTGTTAAAGCCAAAAAAAAAGAAAGAAAAAGAAATTTAATAAGGATAATAGTAAAGACTTGTATTTTTAATAAGGATAACAGTAAAGACTTGTATTTCTAATAAGGATAACAGTAAAGATTTGTATTTTTTTTAAAGTCAACTCCTGAAGTGCAGAATGGTGAAGACATGGATAGAAAGTAATTCATGCTAAAAACTCCTATGGGTTTTGGTAAATTTTGAGTTAGTAATGTAATATGGGAAATAAAAAACCTAATTTTACTTTGTTGTTTGTTTGTTTGATTTGGACCAATGATTTCACTGGTATGGTGAACTTCTGATGAAAACAATCTCTTCACCAATGCTGATTGGCAACTCTTCTGAAACTTGTAGCCTTAGAGAAGAGCAGTCTAGGACAGTTGAAAGTTAAATGATTTGCCCAGAAGCATGTAGTACTGTATATTACTGAAATAGGACATTGAACCCAAGTTTTGCTCACCCTGAAACCTGCTGGCTTTTTTCCCGCTATTTCCCACTGAACACCTCTAAGGTTGCATTAATCAAAGGAAGGTTCTGTTGCAGTCAATCCCTTTTAGACCACATCAAGAACATTGTGTTCAGTTTTTGGCATTACATTTTAGGTTAGACATTGATAAAGACAGGATGATCAGGATAATAAATTTGAAAAGATGACACAGAAAATTAGTTGAAGCAACTGGGGATATTTAACCCAGAGAAGAAAAGACAATGAGATGATATTGATAGGGTTGGGATCTGGGCCCCAGAAAGGAAAAACTCTGGACTTTCCCATAGGGCCAAATCTTTGGTGTCCCGAGGCTATAATCCCATCAACTAGCCTTTCATTGTGGACCTCCCTATGACCCCAGGCCATTTCTCCATTCTCCCTTGGCCACGAGGTCCAGGTCCCTGGAATTT
>NW_020954953.1:26218263-26220484 GCF_900497805.2 Vombatus ursinus | reverse complement strand
TTCCTCCCATAGTCTTTCTGTATATAAGGTCCACCTTGTCTCCATTAAGATGCTGAGATTCCTAAAATCTTGCCACTGTTTAGATTCTTATAATCTAGCCAATAGCTTACTAATGTTCAGATTCCTTAAGAGTCTGCCCAATATAACGGATGTTTCAATAAACCTTGTCTTTGGCTGAAAGAAGGCTTAGGTAGAGTTCTTTCAGGCAGGACTCACATGTTGTGATTTTGGGGTCCCAGCACCCCTGAACCCCTAAATCACATCAATATGACAATGGAATTTAAATTTTTGAAGCATTTTCTTATGGAATCTCCACTAAAGTACTATTTCACTGCCTCATCATGGCATGGAGGTGACCCTGTGTCTTTGAAGCTCTGGCAGGTTTCATCAAGCTACAGGAACTTCAAATATAGACACATTAAGGTATACTTGTTGTCTGAGTATCAGTCTTACTAAATGCAAACCTATCATCAGCAATTTGGGCACCAACTGGTGAATGTTTTGGTCACACCAATTCATAAAATGTTGAAGGATCATAATCAGCATCTTGAGGCTAGGGGAGTAATCATACTAATGAAATCCCAGATCTTTATACCTGTTCTGCTTGGCTCTAAAGGCAGAGCTGGAGCAAATGGGTAAAAGTTAATGGCAGGCAAATTTTCATTCATTTTCGGTATCAGCAGCAGAAGCAATAGATTCATTTCCAGTAGATAAGAGATTGGACTCTATTGCCCAGCACAGTGCCTAGCTCATAGTAGGTGCTTGTTAAGTGCTTGCTGAATTGAATTTAATCAAGAAAAATGTCCTATTTATTAGACCTATTTAAAAAGCAATGGGTGACTTCACTAAGCCATGAATTTCTAGTCATTGGAGGGAAGTCTTCAAGAAGAAGCTGGATGCTATAAACATGGTTTATGTAAACATTATTAGATGACCTTTGAGGTTCAGTTCAATTCAATTCAATTCTATGGATTGGTTGGAAATTATTGGCACCAAGGAAAACTACATTTTATAAGTAACCCTTCCTGGGTACACACTTTATTATTGGCAAATATCAAATACAGGTGAGGGCTGAAAGGTTGATCTTCTAGAAATAATTCATTAATTCAACCAACAACCCTTCTTTGAAAAAAATGTAGTAGAAAGTGACTTAATCAAGTATGCACAGTATTTATGGGGAGAGACAATTGGGTTCAGACTAAACTATCAACAAAACAATGTTTATTTCCACTGCAATTTGCAATTCATGATTGAATCCCATTTAAATGTTAGTTTAGGTTGAAACTCATTTGGACACAAAAGAAACAATTCCCTGCAATATTTGGAGACATCATCTTCTTTTAGAATAAAATGAACAAATAATTTTCTAAGTTGCATCCTGAAAATATATATAGCTATAAATGATACAATTCAGAGTAAGTAATATGTTATGGATTCTAAAGGTGCCCTGACTTATATATATTTAATTTTTCTGAAGTTACTTTATTAAATGAATCTTTTGAGGCCCAAACACATTAGATGGGACATACTAATGTCCTTAATTTGTAAATGTTTGCTAAACCATAGGGAAATTGTTATTAGCACATCATCTTTAAGGCATGTGGGGGTAAAAGTACTGTTTTTCACTTTTTTTTTATTAGAAGAAGAATTTCATATAAAAGAGGAAAGATAATTAGGACCTATAAATCATGAATAAAATGCTATGATGATTGTATTTTACCAGTTACCAAATAGCATTTTCCATAATGCATTTAAAAGGAACTGAGAAATCCACTAACATAGAATATAGAGCCAATATTTAAATGATTCCCTATAAAGACATTTGCATTAGATGTACATAGCATATACTGGCATTAATTAATAGAATAATAGGGCTGATACATCTGTTAGAAATTAGCTTTTACTACAATTCATCAGACACTATCCAAAGAAGGAAAATGAGAAGAATTTTGCTCTGTCTAATGCAGAATAGCACCATCTAAAGAAACAGGAAGTTTTGTTGAAAATGAGCTAGATATCATATCAGAATCTTAAGTCTACATCTGCTATTCCACAAACTGAAAAGGGTTTCAAATTTTGGCTCAATGATACATCCCCAAAGATGTTAAAATAATATCTAAAGCTATGGCTAATACAGTGTGAGTTAGCTCATCTTTTAGCCTGGTTACCAAAAGTCTACAACATCTAATGGTTTCAGTCTCCCATATAAGTACTAGAGAGG
>NW_020954953.1:26217994-26218106 GCF_900497805.2 Vombatus ursinus | reverse complement strand
AATGTGATGAGCTATTTTTGTGACCTAAGAAATGAGAAATGAGGGATGGCTTCAGAGATTCCTGGAAGAACTAATGCAGAGTGAAGTGAGCAGAACAATTTGTACAACAAAT
>NW_020954953.1:26207499-26217946 GCF_900497805.2 Vombatus ursinus | reverse complement strand
ATCACACAGAAAAACAATTTTAAAAGACTTGAAAACTCAATTGATCAATGCAATGATTAATGATTAATCATTAATTCCAGAAGACCTGATGACAAAACATGCTACCCACCTTCTGACAGAAAGGTGATGGAATCAAGATGCACAATACGACATACATTTTCAGACAAATTCCAATGTGGGAATTTTTTTTTTCTTGTTTGACTATGTATTTGTTACAAGTTATTTAAATTTTTTTTTTTTCATTTAGGGTGGGTGGGAAGATGGGATGGACATGAAAAATAGAAAAGGAAAGAAAAGATGGTTACTGAGGCACCTTTTTAAAAAAACATAGAGAAGCCAAGCATGCCTATGGCTATGCCTGTAATTTCTGTTATTGAGCTAGTTATTGTAGCTAGTGGATTGCTTTAGCTCAGGAGTTCTGACTTGTAATAGGGATAAACCACATCAGATAATATCAGATGTTAGCACTAAGTCTGACACCAATTTGATGAGATCCAAGAGGGTGTTTGAGATCCAGGAGTCAGGGTAGGGCAGCTAAGTGGCACAGTGGAGTCAGGAAGACTCAACTTCCTGAGTTCAAATATGGCCTCAGATACTTAGTAGCTATATGACGCTGGGCAAGTCACTTAACCATATTTGCCTTAGTTCCTTCATCTGCAAAATGAGCTGGAGAAGGAAATGGCAAACCACTCCTATATCTTTGCCAGGAAAACTCCAGATGAGATCATAAAGAGTAGAGTACAACTGAAAAACAATTGAACAACAACAAGAATCAGGGTACCACAAGTGGCCTTACCAAGGGAGAACCAACCCAGGTCTAACATGGAGCAGTCAAAGCTTCTGGATCAGTCAGCAGAAGTAACAGGCCTATAAGCGGCTGCTGTACTTTGGCACTTCCAGCCCAGGTGGGATATGGAGACCCAGTATCCAAAAAAAACAGAAACAAAAATTCTTCAGAAGATAAAAGAAAGAAGGCCAGACAGATGTTCACATAAACAAGACATTTCTGAAAACTCCAGGTTGAATTTATTACATACTTTAAAGAAGAGTAAGCAGTACTTAGTAGAGATCTCAAGTCTCATGTACAATCTTCTTTTTTATGTTCTATTCTGCATATGAAAGATTCCATTTTATTTGGTGTTTGTTAAATTCAGAATGAAGATAAAATTTAAAAAGAATATTTAAAAACAACAACAAGCCATGAGCAAGTATTAACCACCCCTTCTTAGTTTCCAAAATTAGATGGGATCAGGTATGTTCTTCGATGCTTCATTGTGGCATAGAAGTGACCCCAGGCACTCAAAGGTTATGCCAGCAGCCAGCATGTTGTAGCAGGTTCTACCTACTAAGAGGGCAAGGTTTTGCATATGGTTTTAGTGACAGTGTCTGAGATCCAGCCCAACTAAGTTCAGAGGCTCATTACCATAAGGTTGATTAATAGATGATTACTTTTTCTTAATAAAGCAACAAAGCAAAAGCATTGGGCCGTAACATTTTTGTCACCTTGTGCTGATTTCTATTTCTCTCTGTCCCCTCAACAACCCTTTCAAGTTATGTACATTTGGCAGTCGGCTATCATCTAAAGGACTTTGGGATTGGTTTTGATCCTAGCAGGAAGTCTATATGCAGTTTCCTGGCTTGGCAGACTTGGAATCTCAAGTCAAGATCACCTTGGTAAAGGTGCCTCTCATCCCTTCTTCCTCTTGTCTTATCCTGCTATCCTGATTCCAGTGGTTTTCCTTATTTTTTGTTTACCTATGTCTCTTGTCATCTGTTCTGCCTTTTTAACTCTTCTGGAGAGGCAGTGGAATGGTGAACAGTTGAGGCAGGGAGGAAGCAGGTGTGGCTATTGTGCCTGAAGACTATAATGATGGTTCTGGCTCTACTGCACTTGCAGGTAATCAGTACATTTAAGAAGAAGCTGCAGTGCTGTTATTGTCTGAAGATGGACGATGACCCCTTACAATGTGGATGAGAAAAGAGCCTTACCATTACAGAGACAGAGGGAGAAAGGGGTAGGTAAGATTTGAGCTACAATGAGATAGTGCAGTATGGCTGTGAGGGTCTAGTATCCATGAGATATCTGGGTGGTGCAGTGGATAGTGCTGAACTAAGTGCAAATTCTGTCTCAGACTCATGCTAGCTGTGTGACCCTGGGCAAGTCACTACCTCTCAGCCTCAGCTTCCTCATCTGCAAAATGGGGATAATAGTACCTCACAGGGTACCTTAAAGTGCTAAATAAATGCTATTAATAAATAAATGCAATTTAGATGGTATATTAAAGTACAAACCTAAAGTGCAAAATAAATGTTATTTATCATTAATCCTAAGTATTTGCTTTTTGCTGTGTATGGCAGTTATGCTTGTGGGCCAACCCTTGGTGAACACAGCCAGAATGGCTGGTCGAAAGGGCATATTCTTTCCCAGGGTATGTCTTATAGTCAAGTTGGATGGAATCTTGTTGTGGACATCATCTAATCTCTAAGTGGTTGGTGATGATTAATGGGATCATAGCATTATGAGTTGAAAGATGTTCCAATTTCCTCATCTGAAAAAAAAACAAACCAGGCACAATCCTATCTTTCTTGCTGGATTGTTTTTAAGGAAAGCATTTTGTAAACCTTGAAGTACTCCATAAATGTGAACTGCAATTATTGTTATCTCGTCCCAACCCCATCCCCATTTTGCAGAAGAAGAAAGTGAGGTTTAGGAGGGATTAAGTGATGTGCCCAGAGTCATACAACGATGAAGCGCTACAAGGATCCAAATCCAGGCTCCTAGATATAGTTCCAGTGCTTTTTCTGTGACACAACAATGTCTTGTGATTCAGCAGAAACTGTTTACTTACTAAGACTTTCTGAGACTATTTCTGCCATTAGGGCAGGCCTTCTATGGAGTAGGACTGTGACATTATTTTGGGGATTCCCCTGACAGGTTACCTGGGTTGTTTTGTTTTTTTATACCATTTTGCTTTGGCCTGTAGTAGCTGTCTACACTTCAACATCAGATAATTCACTGACCTGTGGCTCTGCTGTAACCACATGGTCTACTAATCACTTTGCTAGGTCTGGCTGACACCCAGGCTTGATTCCCTACCTGGTGCTTCCGGTCAGGTTTTGCCCAGGTTCTGAGTTCTGGCTCCTGGCCCTGTACCTCAATTTTCTTTTGGTCTTGACAATGACACTTTTTTACCTAATGAGGTGATAATCTAGATGCCTGCCCTTAGCTATGTTTGCTGCCCAAACAAAGCTGGCCAAATGATTAGAGGAGAAGTAATGACATACTTTGAATAATGTCCCAATTCCAATGCCCACAGAGTCTTTGTGTATTTGCCTGTCTGGTAAGGTTAAGTTGTATTCTTTCTGGCTTTTTTTTTTTTAAGAGCTTGGCTGTTTTAGGACTGAGAAAGCAAGAGTAAAAGAGTGCTATAAATCTACTAACTGTCCAGATGGATGTTTTACTGATTTTTCCCTGATGACAGCAAGTCATAAATTTAAATTAAACTGATAGGATTCTATTGGATCAACACAAGCTCTTACTTCTTTCCCCATGATTGAGGTAATGAAATTTAGATGGCATATAAAACCTTCTCTCTGATTAGACAACATGTTTAAAAATGTTGTGTAAAACGAATGTCTTTTTTTTTTTGTATATGCTGATTATATCAGAACCAATCCACTTCATAATTTCCCTAAGGAATCGAAACAAAAAAAAGGGGGGGAGAAAGATATCAAGCAAACAGACTTAACATGTGTCTCACAGGAAATTTGGGGAAAAAATTAAAAATAAACATGTGATATTCCTTTTTGTGTCATTTTAGATCGAAGGCTATGAAAATATTTCAAGAAAGGGAGTACTTATATGGCAATGGGACTAAAAAAAGACAAAAGCCTTGAAGGCTTTGAGGCAAGCCTGCTACAGCATCAATAATCTGAATTAACTTCTCTCTGGTAATCACATAAGATCCTTCTGTACACAAAAGTTACTTATTTGCACAGGCAAGAAAAATTCAAAAGAAAATGTGGATGATTTAATTAAAATTATCAGACTGCAATTCTACTACCTCCATAGAGCCATACTCAATAATTCCAGCCAGCATTCAACATTCTCTTCGTCAACATCTCTTTGGCAGATACCACTTAATATTTATAACCAGCCATAGTGATACTCTGTTATATTTAACAACGGTGTATTGTAAATTGTTTTGCATTTACTAAGTGCCTACTAGGTACAAAAACAATCTTTGACCTCAAGAATCTCACTATCTAATTGGAAAGACAGAATATAAACGAGTCTTTACAAACAAGGGATATAGAGGATAAATTGGAGGTAATCTCTGAGGGAAGACACTAACATTCAAGGGAAAGGTAATTTCAGAGGGAAGGCACAAGAATTAAGGGGGACCTTCTTAGAGAAGGTGGGATTTTGGCTGAGTTTTGAAGGATGTTGGGGAATAGAAAAAATGAAGAAATTAAGAATTCCAGGAATAAGGAGCAAGATCAGAGTGCCTACATATTGTTGTTTGGTCATTTTTCAGAAGTAACTGACTCTTCATAACTCCATTTGGAGTTTTCTTGGCGGAGATAATGAAGTGGTTTGCCAAAACTAAGGCAAACAAGGTTAAGCGACTTTCCCAGGGTCACACAGCTAGGAGGTGTTTGAGGTTGGATTTGAACTCAGGAAGAGGAGTCTTCCTTATTCCAAGCCCATTGCTCTATCCACTGTGCCAGCTGCCCACCTGGAAACTGGTAAGGTGTAAAATGACTAGAAAGATGGGAGGGGGCTAGGTCATTAAGGGCTTTAAAAGTCCTCTAATCTTTAATTATTTCATGTTAAAATAATTGTTTTCTTCCTAAGAACACTCTTAAGTCCCTATTTTTCTCTTAATTCTTTCTCATTACCCTTAGTAGCTTAATTTAGTTCCAGTCACCTAGTACATGCTTTATCAATTCTTTCTGAATGAATGAATGTTTTAACCTAGGAAAAAGACTGCTCAGGTTTATGGTTCTCACACCCAAATAAGCAACTTTTTATTATTCTTAAAGGAAAGAGAGAAATATGAAAAGAAAAAAAATGAGAGAATGTTAATCTGCAGCATATTGAGACTGTCTCTTTCGGAGAGAATGTGAGGTATGTGGTGGGAGCAAATGTCCTATCCCCTTCCCTCACAACAAGGTTGGACTTGTTCTTCCCTGAAGGGTGAAGAAGCTGCCCCTGGAACTGAATAATCCTGGGGACTCAGGCTCAAATTGCTCTTTCTTTAACTCTGCTTCCTTGTAGCTTCTGGCCATTTGGAAGTTTCTTCCTGGTCACCTAGGGGCATAGAAAGGTCCACTCACCCACCAGGAGCTGGAAGCCCTTCAACCTAGGTGGATAGCCCTGAGGCTCTGTGATTTGCCATACCCTACCATAGCTTTCCATATGAAGCCAATGAAGACCCAAGTCTACCCTAGCTAACTGGTATAGTAGCTTTGCTGAATATCATTCTATGCTATGGATAAATAAATCTCCTTTTGTTAACTGTTGAATGACTTAGAGGGCCTTATTTAATTCCACCATTGAACCTCAACTAATAAGGAATTTTGCCCTAAATCAGGCCCATCTCTAACAAGGTAAAAATGGTGATTTGTTATGATAGAGGTAAAGGAAAGAGCAGACGCAAAGATGACTCTAAGGGGAATAAGAAATCTAGTGGTCATCCAGAGAAAGAATTATGGAGTCTGAATGCAGATCAAAGCATACTAATTTTTTTTTGTTTTTTTCTTTCTCATGATTTTTGCCTTTTTCTGATTTTTTTTTTTTTTTACAACATGACTAATGTAAAAATGTTTAATTTGATTGTACATGTATAGCTTATATCAGATTGCTTGGATCTTGGGGAGGAGAGAAGGGGGAAGAGTGAAGGGAAGGAAGGAAGGCGAAAAAAATGGGGATTCAAAATCTTATAAAAATGAATGTTGAAAAAAAAATAAAAACATGTATACTAAAAAAAACTAAAATTAAAAAAAGAAGAAAATGGTCCCACATTCCTGATGGAGAATCTTAAAGATGAACAGAATCTTATCATTTGAAAAGTTTGAAAATAGTTACTTGGAATAGCAAAGTGTACATAGTAGATTTACAGTTTCATAAGGAGTCATCTTTTGTTATTGTACTATGTTATGGAAATGCTTGTTTTACTCCATGAATTAAAAAAAGAAAACAAATCTAGTGGTCCTACTGGTAGTGATGGGGATGGGTGTGGCAAAAGGGACATGTTCTTTTTCTGATGAATTTAGTTTTAGATGTAGCAAGATGTCTACATAGAATTAGTCTGTAGATAAATGTTGTTCTGTTGAAACTGAGTGGTGATGACTAGAAATGTAGATTAAGAAATCATGTCATAAAGCTAGTAATGTAAAAATATGGGTAAGCTCATTAAGAGAATGATCATGGTGGGAGGGAGGATAAAAGGGGAAAGTAGAATGAAGAGTAAACACAGTGTTTGAGTGACTGATCACGTTATGTAGATACATACTACAGAAAAACTCAGGACTATTCCTTCACAGATTTTCTACTAGTAGCAAGCTAACAAGAGAAGAAAAAAAAAAACTTTGAAAGGAAACAGGAGAATAAGGAGGCCCAGAATGACATGGAAGTCTTGAGGCTAAGAGAATTAAGGAAAGTAGAACCATAGACCTGAATACTAAAAGAGGACACATTTTCAAGCTTTTTGCATTGGGCAAACATGAGAGATCTAAAAATTACCTTCTATACCATGGAAAAAATTAAGATTAAAGTCAATAAGCCTCAAAGAATAGCTTTTAAGATCTGAATCTAAGGCTCTGAAAACCTTGGATAATGAGTGTTGAAAGAGTTCCTTCTTTGTTCTGTGGTTTCAACAAAATGGCAAAAAATACTCAGTGTGATACTATGAGATGAAAACCCCTTTACTGATCAGTGACAGCTGAAAGAATTTATGTCATACCACATCTTCCATCATTGTCCTAAATCTTCACATGAAGATTCCTTCTTTCATAAAAATTAGATCCAAATTCTATTCTATTCTAGTCTGCAACTTTTTTCTTTCCTGAATTTGATATTGTTACAAATGAAGTGATTGGCAAAATTCAATCTCAAGATTACATATATAGATAGTTACCCACCTACAAAATGTACTTAAAGTTCTATAACTGATCATAGTTTCATGTTTTATATGAAATTCACTAGTTGAGAGTCTGAAACTTTTCTAACTCATTGTGTATGTGAGATGGAAAGGGAGGAAAAGGAAGGTGTTTATTTTAAAGCATGTATTTTATTTTTAAATTTTTGATAGCATTAGTCATTCTTAAATACAGAAAATATTAATAACCTGGTCATGAATTTAATACCAGCTCTGGTACAGTGTGACGTAGAGTAAGTTATTTACCATATAGGCTTTTGGTTTTCTCATCTGTAAAATGAAGGGTATGGATTAGATAATCTCTAAAGTCCCTTCCATATGTAAATTCTGTGATCCTAGAAGAGAGGAAAGTTCTGAAGCTAGTCTCTAATGCAAACAAAAATTTTCTTTACCATTCAGGAAGGGAATTTAATTAGGTACTTTTTTTAAAAAAAGGGTTGGTAAAAACTAACTTCCATGGATGTTATTTAAAGCATTAGTAATATTTCCTTCATTTGCTTGATCAATGAGAGGCTGACAGAAATTTTAGCTGTGTGTAAAATGCACACATTTTCCAGCAGAAATAACTAAAATCTGAAGTAACATAAATAACACATCTTCCCATTGATGTCAAATGGGACAATTGTGGCTGGCAACAGCTCTCTTTTCCTAATTAATTGGCTTAGAGCACTGAGCAAAGCATATAGCAATAATTATTAAATTTAATAGTATAAGCCAGTTTGTAGTAGAATTTCCATAAAGACAAAGTTTTCAAAAGAAGATAGGTTTTAACACAATTAATTTTTGACCCTACACTATTGTAATTTGGGGAACCTTAATCCTTTATCATAAAAATATCTTCTGAGAATAGAAACATGGTGTTTGAGACAGCAACTATCATGGCAAAGAAACCATTTCAACCTAATTCAGCACATAAATGACATTAATATTTTCATTTTTCTTGCATAACATTACAGTTAGGTTAACATTTTACATAATCAAATTTTTTTTTTGTCTTACCTTGAGCTGAAGCCAGATTTCCATCCTGCTTAATAATTTCTGGTGAAATGAGCTATGCTGATATGCAATATTAAAAGGTGGGGCAGCTAGGTGGTGCAGTAGAGTATGGGACCTGGAGTCAGGAAGACTCATCTTCCTGAATTCAGATCTGGTCTTAGAAACTAGCTGTGTCATGTGACCCTGGGCAAATCACATAACCCTGTTTGCCCCAGTTTCCTCATTTGTGAAATGAACTGGAGAAGGAAATGGCCAACTACTCCAGTATCTCTGCCAAGAAAATCCCAAATGGGGTTGCAAAAAATCGGACATGACTGAAAAAATGACTGAACAACATGAAAGTGGGGAAAGTTGTCATCAAGATACAAATCAATTTCTATAAAAGAGCATCTATTAAGGAGACAAAGTCACTGCAAAATGGCACATCTATAAATCTTAATAAATATGTGAAATAATCCTATGATAGAAATAAAATCTTTTTTGGGGGGAGGGTTGGGCAATGGGGGTTAAGTGACTTGCCCAGGGTCACACAGCTAGTAAGTGTTATGTGTCTGAGGCCGGATTTGAACTCAGGTCCTCCTGAATCCAGGGCCAGTGCTCTATCCACTGCACCACCTAGTTGCCTCCTAGAAATAAAATTATTAAAAAAGACGTGTGTGGGGTTAATTCTACATTTAAGGGTTGGATGAAATTCCTGTATTTTTACTTATTAAAGTTGTTCTTGCAATGTTTTATCTTAAAAGTCACTTTTCTATAGTCCATCAGCCACTGCAAGTACTCATCATGAAAGAGCATGGAGCAAGAAACCAGAAGACCTTCATTTTAATTCCAGTGCTGCTGATACTTCACAGTATAACCTTGGACATGTCACTTATTCTTTCCAGTCTTTAGTTTTCTCATCTGTAAAATCGGAGATATGGGACTATATTACCTTCAACACTCTTCCCAAGTCTGTGATCTGTGATAGTTTACAAGCATTTATAGAATTCTCACAAGGTGCTGGTCCTGCTCCATATGCTTGGAAATACAAAGTTTGAATTAAGTCTCTTCTGTCACAGAACTTAACTTACAACTGGGGAGAGAAGACAAACTCAAATATGCACAAATATCTTTACTTTACATCTCATCCATCTTTTTAGCCAGCTACCTAGACCATCCTGTTATTGAATCTGCTACAAATGTCCTACTTCTTCTGCTTCGACCAGTAACCATTGTGCCTGTCCTCCCGAAGTACCTGGGGAAATTAGTCCATTGTATTATGGAAATCCCACCCTGAAACTGAACTCTCCTGATTGGAGCCAAGTGAGTACACACTCACAAAAGCCCTCTATGTCTAGGAACCAGTAATTCTTAAACTGGGATCCACAGACCCCTGAGGGTCCTCAAGACACATTCGGGGGGTCTGTAAGGTTAAAACAAATTTCAGAATCATATTTAAAGGTCATTTGTCTACTAAAATACTTCTCCCCTTTCCAACTTCATATCTAGGTGAGACTGGGTTTTTCTTCATATGCTTTGACCAAAATAACATAATGAATGTAGAGGTAGATATTAGAATCCAACTGTATTATATTAAGCCAGATATTAAAGACATTGCACAAATATGTAAAATGATGGTACTTCTCAATAAATTTTATTTTGTTTTTGAAAACATAATTATTTTTCATTTAAAATGTTATTTATGTTAATATGATGGCTTTATTATTGTTATTTTAAAATGAATTAATAAAATATTTTTAAGATTTATCAGTCTTAATTCCTAATACAGTAAACATTGATAAATATAACCCATATAAACAAAAGACATTTGGGATCTTCAATAATTTCTGAGTTTTATTCTTAGCTATTGGGCAGCAGTTGGTAGCTCATAGGCAGTAGTTTGCCAATCCAGATCTCTGGTAGAACACGCTTTGCTTCTCACATCCCACCTAGTAGTCCTTTAAGCTTTCCACCTCTTGCACTGGGCATAGAAAACAAATCAATAGTATTGCTGTTTTGGGAAAGGGTGTGTCAGTTGATTGATAGCTCTGTGAATCAACTCATCTCTCTGACTTTCTGGAACAAAAAGTGCCCCCTGGCTTTTGTTGTTCAGTGGTTCAGTTGTGTCCAACTCTTCCCGACCCTATGGACCATAGTGTTGAGGTTCACAGGTTTGGGGGTGCTGGGACTCCAAAATCACAACACTCGGGTTCTTCCCAAAAGAATTTTACCCAAGCCTTCTTTCAGCCACAGACAAGGTTTATTAGAACATTCATCATATTGGGCAGACTCTTACGGAATCTGAGCAG
>NW_020954953.1:26203756-26207464 GCF_900497805.2 Vombatus ursinus | reverse complement strand
TAGATTGTAAGAATCTGAGCACCTTAACAGAGACAAGATGGACCTTATATACAGAAAGACTGTGTGGGATCTAGGAGTGGCCAAGTAGTTGGGGGGTGGGGGGGACTGTGAGGTACTAGAACTCCAGAAGCCTGGAGCCTAGCTAGGATTAAGGGTGAGAAATGGCCGGGGGCCATAGGGAGGTAAAACAATGGAGGGCTAGGCTAGATTAAGGGTAACAGAGAATTGGGAGATTGGGTGTAGGCCAGTTGATGGGATTATAGCCTCAGGCAAATGCCAGAGATTTGGCCACCTGGGAAAGTCCAGGGTTTTTCCTTTCTGAGGTCCAGGATCCCAATCCCATCATTAGCACACCAAGTCTTTCTAGCCTCCACCATCTCTCGAAGTCTGTCCAAATTCATGTTTGTGTTGCCATTTCATCCTGTCATCCCCTTCAATTTTTCCCAACATCAGGGTCTTTTCCAATGAGTCCTGTCTTCTCATTATGTAACCAAAGTATTTAAGCTTCAGTTATAGTATTTGACCTTCCAGTGAACAGCCTGAGTTAATTTCTTTAAGTATTGACTGATTTGATCTCCTTGTAGTCCAAGGGACTCTCAAGTCTTCTCCAGCACCACAATTTGAAAGCGTTGATTCTGTGGTGCTCAGCTTTCCTTATAGTCCAACTCTCATAGCCATTGCTACTGGAAAAAAACCATAGCTTTGACTCCATGGACCTTTGTTGGCAAGGTAATGTCTCTGCCTTTTAATACGGCTGTCCAGATTTGCCATAGCTTTCCTTCCAAGGAGCAGACATCTTTTAATTTCTTGGCTACAGCCACCATCTGCAGTGATCTTTGGAGCCCAAGAATATAAAATCTGATGTTACTTCCATTTCTTTTCCTTCTATTTGCCAGGGAGTGATGTGACAACCCCTCTAGGGGTTGTGAGGGAGTTGCCAAGATCTTAGGTTTTTTGTTATTGTTGTTGTTGTTTGTTTGTTTGTTTGTTTTTTACGTTAAGCTTCAAACCAGCTTTCACACTTTCCTCTTTCATTCTCATCAAGAGGCTTCTTAATTCCTCTTCAATTTCTGCCATCAAAGTGGTATAGTCTACGTATCTGAGATTGTTGATATTTCTCCCAGTAACCTTAATTTCAGCTTTTGACTCATCCAGTCTGGCATTTTGCATGATGTATTCTGCATATAAGTTAAATAAAAAAAGTGATAATACACAGCCTTGTCCTACCCCTTTCCCAGTCTTAAACCAATCAGTTGTTCCATGTTTGGTTCTAACTGTTGCTTCTTGACCTGCAATACAGGTTCCTCAGGAGACAAGTAAGATGATCTGGCACTCCCACCTCTTTGAGGATTTCCCACATTTTGTTGTGATGCACACGGTAAAAGATTTTAGTGTAGTCTATTTAGCAGAAGTAGACATTTTTCTGGAACTCTCTTGCTTTCTCTATAATCCAGTGAATGTTGGCAATTTGGCTACCATTCCCCTATATATGTTTCTTGCATTAGAATGTAAGATCCTGGGGCAGCTAGGTGGCGCAGTAGATAGAGCTCTGGCCTTGGAATCAGAAGGGCCTGAGTTCAAATCCAGTCTCAGACACATGACACTTACTAGGGCAAGTCACTTAACACCAACTGCCTCACCAAAAAAGAAAGAAAAAAAAGTAAGATCCCTGTGGGCTTATGCAGAATTTAGCATTAGGCCAGGCACTTAGTAAACATTGACTAAACGTTTTGTCATTCACTAATTCAATTAAACCCAATTGAAGGTCCCTCCAGGCCAATTCTGGGCCCTCAGAAGAGTTGGATCAGTGGCTAGATGGCAGACTGGGAAACACTGGTTCTTATTGGGCAAATTGCCCAAAAGAAGTGACACTGAAACATTAATATAAGGAAAGCAGCCATATTGTTTGACAGTGGAAAGAAGGTGCAAGGCTATTCCACAGAATAAGGTATGACTAAGTCCTAATACTTGCATGGGGTATTACTAGGTACATTTCATATTTACATCAAAATGCCTCCCTGATCCCCCAGGCAGAAACAAAGACACAGATTTCTAGATACATAAATGTACTGAGATTAGCTTTTGCCTTTGGAAGGTAGATTTGAGGGGTTGTCCAATGCCTTTTCCTCCTAAACAATATTCTATGATAATAAAATCCCATCAAGTTAAATGTAAATTGACTTGCTAAGAGCAGAGTATAAAAAGGAAATGTCATTATTTTAAGGACTTCATCAGAGGGTATTTGTATAGAGAAAATTTTAAAACCAGGGAAAAACCTCTACTATGGAGATTTGAAAACATTATAAAATGGAGAATTTTCTTCAGAGTGAAGCATGTAATATTTTTACCTATGAGCGTAACAGAAATCTACCACAGTTTCTCTTGAGCTCTTGCTACTACTATATTTTACTGTCTGGCTTATGAGTTGTCATCAATTTGGTGATTTACTAACACTAATAAAAGAGGAAGGAAGGGATGGTACAAAGGGAGCCCTTTTCCTAAGGAAGAGACCCTTCTCCAGGGAAATTTGGAGGCTGGTAACTCATATTACAGGAGTGAAGGAGAACTGCACTCATGAGGACTAATTTTTTAATCACAAAGAATACCTCACCAGACTCACGTTTAAGAGATACTTTAGCGAAAGTAAAGTACCTTGATAAAAGGCAGCTAAATAGAGTGGAGGAAATGATAATTTATTTGGATGTTGGCTGTATATCCTCAGAGGCTATAATTTTTTTTAAAAGAGAGTGGCAAAGATAAGTGCTTCATGACAATTGTTAGTATATAACCTGATAATGGGCTAAGTGAGCATCTTTTAGGAATTCTTCAGTGCAGCATAACAATTTGGTGTTTCTAGAGTTCCAAAAACATGCTTCTAGATCAGCCTTCACAGTCAACATCTGAGCAAGCATCTTCTGTGGAGAAAGGGCCATCCATCCATCCATCCATCCATCCAAATGGCAAACAACTACCACTCACAGGGTAGGCTGACTAACCCAGCTGAAGCAGTTAAGGCCCTAAGACTGAGAGATGTGCCAGCATAGGCCAAGAAAGTCAAGCCACCACCACTTTGACAACCATTTCTCTTCAGACTCTGATGGAGTCAGCTCAGGACTCTAAACCCAAAAGCCCCAGGAACAGCAATGCTTTCAGCCACCTGTGCTTGGCCATCATCATGGGAAGCAACCCATGTGAAACCAAGAAATTGCTCTGGCATATGCTACAGCTATAGCTTTTGAAGGCCCAGGAAAAAAAATGTCCACACTACCTTGGACTAACAAATGAACAGTTCAACATCAGAAACTGATCTGGCTTCATTAGCAGAAATAATAGTAAAGAAGAAGCATTGCCATCTGTTTTCCCAGTGACCCTAAGGACCATCTGACTTGCAGCTGAAACTCTCCCTATGTGTGATCTCTCCCCCACTAAAATGTGAGTTCCTTCAGAGAAGAGTTTGCCTTGCTTTTCTATTGGTATCGCTAATTTTTAGCACAATATTTTACACATGATTAGTGCTTAATAAATGTTTTACTTTTCTATTGGTATCCCCAGTTTTTTTTTAGCATGATATTTTACACATGACAAGTACTTATTAATCTTTTATTCAATCACTAATTCACTGTCCATGCACATGATCCAAAAAGAACTAGCATTTATATAGCATGTTAAGGTTTGAAAAACATTTGATGAATATCTTATTTCATCCTC
>NW_020954953.1:26203632-26203697 GCF_900497805.2 Vombatus ursinus | reverse complement strand
ATGATAGCCCTGGGAAGAGAAACTTTTATTATCTCCACTTTGCAGAGAGAGGTTAAGTGACTTGC
>NW_020954953.1:26192400-26203575 GCF_900497805.2 Vombatus ursinus | reverse complement strand
CCAGCGTCATATAGCTAGAAAAAATCAGACTGGATTTGAACTCATGTATTCTTGACTCCAGGTCCAGCGTTCTATCCACTGTGTCACTTAGCTGCCTCTAAATGGGATTCAAAGGTTATTTCTCTTAAGACTTCAGTTGATTAGAACAACTAGGAAAAGTTGTAGAATCATCATGCCCTTACTGAAACTCTACAGAACTTTAGAATTAGCTTGGAAACATATGTTTCTCTCTTTTGGACTGGGCAGATTCCCTCAATCCTGACTCAGAACAGATGGCTTCCTCTGGGTTATCGTTTGGGAACAATATAATTGGGCTGACTCCAAAGTGTGAAGGGCTAATTTTCTGAAGGTATTTATGGTGATCTTCAGATTTTTTTTTTCTTTTGAGCCTTTGTTATATGTCCACAGTGTGTAGAGAGATTCCTGTTCTGAGTTCCATTTAAGAGGACACAGGTTCCTCTGTACTATAAAATTCTTTCAGTTTCTGAATTAGCATGTCACAAAAGTGCTCAACAAATACTTTGGTTGATTTAAAAATTAAGACTAAAATAAATCAACTAAAGAGTAAAGTAAATCAATGAGCATTTTTAAAATGCCTACTATGTGCCAGTCATGATGCCTTAGAATGAGGAAAGATGAGACCCAGGGAAGCAAGTAGGTGTGTTAATCACATTGCTAGTTGCCAAGAAGACACAAGAAAAATAAGACATACTTTTTGTGCAGGAGAAGCTCAAAATCAAATTGGAAAGTATAAGATTTATGTAAATGAAAAAAAATTAGGAAATAATATAACAGTACATAATAAATATTCTAAGGGGTTGGTGCCCCACAGTGTAAAGACAAATTACCTCATGCCTTTGCTCTGTTCATATAGGAATAGGTAACCTCATGCTCTGAAGTAAAGTATTGCTGTAAAATGCCTTTTCCTTCCTGGAAGTATACCACCTAACATCACTTTGTCTTACCTGGCCTAGAGCCTTTATAATATCCTTGCCCATCCAGAGACTATCATTGCCAGTTGCCCAGTGGTCCTACTTCCCATCACGACTGTTCCTCTGCTCACACTGAAATATTCCCAGCTCAGGACCAATTGTCTCAACTAGCTTATTTGAGAAAGATATGCATGCTAATGTAAGTATTAAGGGACAATTCAATATGGACATTCTAGATGCAATGCCTCTGCCTTTATTATCTGAACTAAAGGAATAACTCTGATAATGAGTCATATAAAACATGGAAGGCCATGAAAGAAAATATTTTTAGATAAATGGGCCCTAAATACCATAGCATAGATAGCTATATATTTATTTGTTGTGTTGGCCTTGATAATATCTTCTATTAAATATTTTAAGACTTAGAAGTATTATTCCATAGCAATTAATTTAATACCACATCATTAGTGAATGGGGTAAGAATGACTTAAGGTCAAAGACCAATCTGGGGAATAAAAGCTTACTTGTCACCGGTTAACAATAAGTCAGTTAAAGATTAATACTGGTTATTATGATTGACTTGTAAACAGTAAGTTCCATAATGGAAGAGATCTTTCATGTAGTAGATTTGGAGTCCTGATGAATTCAAATATGGCTGCCATGTGGGTAAGCTATTCATCTCTGGACCTACCCTTCCTCACATGTAAAATGAATGTCTCTCCCCAATCTAGCCCCCTGTGATGCCTTACACATATAATAGGTCTGCAATGGATGTTCACTGAGGGAAGGAAAGCAAAATATAAACATATTGAAATTATACATTAAAGTGTATCCTTATAATGTAGTTGTACAAATGAATAGCTACAAAATACAGCAGCAAAGTATATGTCTTGGAAGTATTTGGGTTTCACTAGCTTGGATACAAGTATACCGACTTAGAAAGTTTGTCTTTGTACTTACATTGCCATAGAATAATAACACGTTAGACACAATGCATCTGGGTTCCTGTTAAGCTCTGTCTACATCGGTATCACTCTTAAGTACTTTCTCCCTCTAAATGCTATATGATCCTATGATCTTTTTTTTTTTGCTCCAAGACTATTTCCTAGGCTCTGAGGTTTTGACCAAGAGAGTGAGCCTCAGAAGTGACAGCTATATTACCACCTAGGAGGCAGATTTTTGACTGGTTATCCCAAAAGCAGGAGATAGTTAAGTGGGATAGTGGATAGAGTGCTGGACCCGGAGTCAGGAAAACTTGAATTCAAATCTAGCCTTAGACACTTAACTAGCTGTGTGACTCTGGGAAAGTCATTTAACCTTTCTCTGCCCAAAGACACTACCATCCTTCCAGTCTCCCAGATTCATAACCTTGGCATTATCCTCAATTCTTCTTTCTTCCTCATCCCACATACCCAATTAGTTGCCAAATCTTGCTATTTCTATCTTCACAACAAATCTTGAATCTGCTCTTTTTTTTCCACTCACAGAGCTACCACCTTAGTTCAGGCCCTCATCACCCATTGCCTATACTACTATGATGTCCTAACTCAAATGTCTCTCTAATCCATCCTGCACACTGTTGCCAAGGTGATTTCCTTAAGGGCAGAGCTGACCATGTCACTCCTCTACACAATCTACTCTGGTGCTTTTTGCCTTTAGAAATCAAATTTCTCTGTTTAGTTTTTAAAGCTCTTTACTACCTGGCCCCAACCTATCTTTCCAGGCTCCTTATACATTACTCTCCCTCCCACACTCTGCAGTCCAGTCTAACTGGCCATCTTGCCATTCTTTACAAATGACATGCAATCTCCAGTCTTTGGATCTCTGACCTTTGGCGGGGGGCACCCAATCCCCCAAATCAACAATGAACTGTCTCCTTGCCACAGCCCAGTCTCATTCTTCTCTGTCTGATAGAATTATAATCAAGTTACCATTGTTTTCTGGAGTCTGTCAATTGGATCCTAAGGCTCCACTCACAATTCCAGTGCCTTCTCAAGCCAAGAAGCTCCTCCCTTGCTACCCCTCCGCTATATGTTTAATCTTTCTCTATTAGAACATAAAACCCTTAAGAGTAAGAAGGAATTTGTTTTTTTCTTCATATCCCTAGAATTTATCCCAATGTTTGACATATAGTAGGACTCAATAAATGCTTTTATCCTTCAGTCATCAAATGTTCTCTCCTTTCAATTTCTATAGCATTTATAATCTGTAATTATCTATAATAATTATCTATATATATATAATAATCTATAATCTATAATTTGGCACTGAATGAAATTCTTTCCTTACCTGTTTTCTGATAGTCTCCCTGGCTATATTATGGCTATTTAGACAAAAGGAACTTTATTTTACAGTCTTTCTAAATATCCCTGTAGGTCCAAGCATAGTGCTAACATACTGGAAAGGATGCTATACCCAGGTTCAGAGGACCTGGGTTTTTTTATGTTTATTTCTGACAGTTTCTGGCTGTGTAACTGTGGTAAAAATCACCTTACCCTCTGAAGCACAGTTTTCTTACTTCTAAAATGGGGATGATAACATACTATCACAGTATTGTTATGAGGAAAGTACTTTATAAAAATTAAAATGTAATACAAATGAGAGTTGTTGATTTTTATATTACTGTTATTATAGAGATATTTGGTTCTCTAGGAGGTATCATCTCCAAATTTAGAGAATAATTATTTGCATTCCCATGGGTAAATTGTTCTTGTTGTTCAATTTTTTCAGTTGTATCTGAATTTTAGTGACCCCATTTGGGGTTTTCTTAGCAAAGACACTGGAGTGGTTTGTCATTTGCTTCTTCAGCTCATTTTACAAATGAGGAAACTGAGGCAAACAGGGTTAAATGACTTGCCCATGGTCACAAAACTAATAAGTATCTGAGGCCCTTTTTGAACTCAGGGGTGCCTGACTCTAGGCCCTTGCTCTATCCACTGTACCATCAAGCTGTGGAGTAAATTATTATATTTAATATATTAATTAAATCTATCTTAAATGAATATGGTAAAAAAATGACTATGCTTAAAATGTGCTTACTTCTGAAAAAATGAAAGGTGGTTACAAACGTTGAGTACAAAACCATTCATCTTTCAGAGAGTCCCAGCATAAGAATGTACCCTTCTCCACTGAAGATGTTTACTTTGGAATGAAAAGAAGGACCTTTTCTAAAAACTTTGGAGAAACAGAATTTAAATTTATGACATTAACGGGAAAATCAACAGCAGCTAACAGCCTAACCCACCCATTTTAAGTTTAAATAAACAAAAAGATTTACACCTACCTAAGCTGGAAATAATTTGATAAAGTAGGATATCTAAACCTTAAGATCTTAGTGAGTGCCTTTGGACCTGAAATTGAATTTTTTCACTCATATCACTTGAAGAAAAGCCTTAGAGTTTTAAGGATATAGAAACTGGAAAAAATCTGGGGCTTAGTGATGCTGAGAAGAGATATTCCATACTTCTCTCATTCATCTTCACATGATTATCTGAGAAGAAAATGTTGCTGCTCCAAATGCCTTTTAATATCTGAAAAAGGTTTCCCCTAGAATCATGGGGAGGATCTCTCAGAACATTGTCTTAAAGTGATAAGATTACCACAGGGGAAACTAAAGAAAAATAAACTAACTTTGTTGACCACATTAAAGGGAAGATGGTGGTACTTGAAGATGATATTAACAGTGTGGCAGGGTGAAGACTAAAACCCAGGTTGGAAATTTAAGGGTCCTGTTTGATGCCCTGCTCAAAGATAGTGACTGGCGGAATCATACAACCAGCACTCTGAGGGGGAAACAAAAAGAAAAGAATAGGATACAATTTAATGTACTGAAATTTGGGACAATGGGACCATGGCATAATAGGTTTAGAGCTGAAAAAAAGACCTTAGAGGTCAGTGAGTCAACCCCTTCAGTTTTCAGATGAGAAAAATGAGGCTGAGAGAGGTTAACTGTCTTGTGAAAGGTCACACAGTAAATGTCTAAGAAAGCGAGTAAAAAGTCTGAGAAATACAGGTCTTCCTGACTTCATACTCAGTACTCTATCCACTGTACCACCAAATTGCCTTATATAAATCTACTGCAAATTATTTGGAATACAATTTTTGCCCCTTTCTTATGGCAAAAAAATGAGTTTTTATAAAAATAAAGCCCTTTTAGGTATCTAATCATTTTTCTTAATTTCACAGGGAGAAAGTGAATTGTTTGTATGGAATTTTTTTTTCTTTCTGAAAATGGGGTTGATGTTTTTAGATATTGAATAATCATTTTAAATTTCAAGTAATAAAAGGGCCAATAAAATTTTTTCCCTAAGTCTCCCTTATGATCAGTACATGCATAGTACTCACTCTGATGCTACTTTATCTAATTTCCATTCTGACCAACAGGTCAAGTTCCAGGAGGGTAGGTGATTATTCTCCCTTCAGGGTTCTTAAGGGTAGCCTGAGGGATTATGGGTGGTTTCTCTAGTACTGATGTTCATAAGCCCTCATCTGGAAATAAATTAGCTTTTAGATTTATATGAAAGTGTTACAGTGCAGATACAAAACATCACCTCATAACTGGTGGCACACTCTCCCACAAATACTTACAGAATTTAGGACAAAGTCAATTCAAACTCAGAGCTCATGTGGCCAATGGGAAAGTGTTAAAATTCCTATGGATCCAACATGGTAACCAAAGATATAGTTAGTGGTAAATGGTAAGTAGTTGCTTTTTATTATTTTACATTCTTTTCATCCACTATTTATGAAAACTATCAAAATGAGATGGCATAAGTTTTCTTATTGCTCATGATTCCATTTTAGGTTTTTTCATAGTATTAATTTTATTACTAATATTACCACTCTTATAAGGATTGCTGGGGAGTAATATGGAGTCTTACTTTCATTTTACTTGAGAACAAATCTTTATTTCTTCACCTTTGTTCACAACATTCTAAGATTACTTATGGTGTTCATAATTTTTTAAAATAACAGTTTAAGTAGTATATTCTGGGCTCTTAATGACAGGATGCAGGCTTAGGATGGACCAAGTAATTTGTATACCTAAAAGTTTTTATAAGCATTAACTTTATCTTTTGTCAATAGCTATTTTATCAAGGTCTACATTATGTCCCAATGACCTCAATTTCTTAATTTTTCTTTTTAAGGATAGAGCAAACTAATGAGTTTAACACTTTGGTGCTTTTGAATTACTATCAATTCTATCCCTTCTTCATTTATCTGTGAGCTTTCTTCTTGATGCTTATTAAACTTTATTCTCTGTAATGCTTTTATCAACTCATTTGAATTTTCTGCTACAAAAATTGCTCCTGAAAGTTTAGGTCAATGACATACTCTCAGTGTATGCTCAATAAATACAAACAGATTATGACATTATATAGACCCTTGCCTTTACTTCACTTCTAGAATGGATTTTTTTTTGGATTTGTTTCATTTGTAAATTACACAGAATATTCTTGTTATTTATATTTTGGGAACATCTCTGTGGTGGCTTACTTATGATGGCTCCATGTTTATTTTTCACAATTACGAGTCTTAAAAGTTCTTCAGAGATATATATTTTTAAATTCAATTTTTAAACTTTTAAATTCAATAAATTGTCTTTATATAAGCAAAATAATTTTGTGACTTTTAAACTCAGTTCTTACTCTGTTGAATGGGAACATGTTCAGGTCACCAGGATACAGACTCTCTATTATTTTCAGATTTTCCACCAGCTTTGACAGATCCCTAGAGTTGTGATCAGAAAATACTTCTCCTACCCTAAAGACCCCAGGTGTGCAATTTCATTCACTATGTTCAACATCATCACTTCTTCTATTCCACATACATATGAAACTGCTAAGAGAGACTGTTATATTCACAAAATATGTGTCAGTGAAGCCTGTGGATGTAACAGTCTCTCCTAGCAGTCTGCAAAATGACATTTAACTTCATGTCTCTTCACAAAGCCCACCAAAATCAAGTGCTTAAATTGATCACATAACAAAATTATAAAGCTATTTTACAACTTTGGCCTTCTCTCAACTTTTTTTTCTGCTCTATATTCCTAATGGATCCAAATATCTTTTCCTTTCTGATTCACCGAGAGTAGAGTTCCAAATTTTGCTAATGGTGTGTCATGCCATTTAGACCGGGTGCCCAGATTGGTGCTTCATCTTGGTATGGATGAGAAGACTATACTCAAATGTTAGAGTGGATATAGCATATAACCACCTCCTTGGTTGGCACAGTTGGTTGCCGGGAACACATTGCTCCTATCCCCCACTCACTCTGCTGGGTATTAACTTTCAGGTCCAATTTAAAACATATCCTTCTTTTGGAATTGGGATCTTGGCTGTTCTAGAACTACCACATAGTGTGAGGACATCTTATGCTTTACAGTTTTACAGCTGCTTGTTTACAAGGTGTCTATTTAAAGGATCACATTTCCAAAAAATATGGAGAAAAATGCTTCCAAGATAATGATCTGAATACACTTTTCTAAGATGCATCAGGAACTGAATCAGAGAGATACACAAATCTTTCTTTCCATCTAAGCATTCTTATACTAGCATAGGAGCTCTTAAATTCTCTTCTTAGAGGAGTCACTAATAAAGACAATATGAGCATTATATATTGAGTATATATGTATTTTTTTTTTGCTAGCACAAAAATGTTCATATGAATAGTATCTTCTTAGCAAACATCAATTCTGACACCAATATACATTTACTAATTTACTCCTTTCTGGCAGACTGAAACCTGGAAGACACCTAAAACTTTAAAAGCATAATTCTCTTACTCTAAAACAAGAGTAGCAGTTTTTGTTTGTTATTTTTTAAAAATGTGTATTATAAGTATGTAGTATTATTTGTCTGATTTTGAGGTATAGACCTGTGATCTCATCAGAACAGAATCTCCTTGCACCAATGAAGTTCCTTAGTTGTCTGCAGCTTACAGTCTTATAGAATTATGCTCCTACCATGAAAAGGTAATTAACTTGCCCAGGGGCACACAGCCAGTATATAACAAAGTTGGGACTTGAATTCAAGTCTTTCTGACTTCACAGCAGGCTACTAAACTCTAGCTACCTCTCTAGTATATATTTACAGCAATGAAATGTTTTTAAATACATCTATTGGGAAGATGGAGTCAGAGATCTGATGTTAAATTCATTTTCATTTCCTATGAAAAATAAGGCTATCAAGGGCAACTAGGTGTCATAGTGGATAGATCACAGGCCCTGGAGTCAGGGGGACCTGAGTTCAGATCCGACTTCAGACATTTGACATTAGCTGTGTGACCCTGGGCAAGTTACTTAACCCTCACAAAAAAAAAATTAAAAAGAAAAAAAAGAAAAATAAGACAATCCCTGAACTTCACAATTCCTCCCCCCACCCCACCCCCCAAGTATTACATGATGGTAATCATGACTAATTGGGTGTTTTGAAATATCTTTCAAATGTTTTTAATTTTTAGTCAAGAATAAAGAACTAGGGAACTGACAATTCCCTAGTGGGCAGAAGACAACAGTATTTTTGGTGGACATTTGAGTATAATTAAAGAAGTCTTGGCCTTACCAAATTTATTGCTGCTCAACCTTGTCTTAGAAATCAGTAATCCTGTGCTAATATATAAATTAACTATTAATGAATTAGTGACTTTGTGAATCAGAAGGTCTTAGAATTGAACAATTTTAATGAGGATTCTCATCTTGAGACTATTTGTGGAATAAGTTTCTTTATTTCCAGGTACTGTAAGGTTTCCACAACCTCTGACATAGTTTCAGTGGAGAGCTAAGAATTGTGTAGTGTATAGAGCTCCAGGCCTGGAGTCAGGAAGACTCATCTTCCTGAATTCAAATCCAGCCTCAGATACTTACTAGCTGAGTAACCCTGGGCAAAGCACTTAAAAACTTGGCACTTAATTTTGCCTCAGTTTCCTCATTTATAAAATGAGCTGGAGAAGGAATGGCAAATCACTCAAACAGCTTTGCCAAGAAGACCCCAAATGGGAGCATGAAGAGTCAGACATGACTGAAAAATGACTGAACAACAACAGGCATTGTCAAAGATAGAATTGCAGATCTTGAACAGTTATCAGCTTCTAGACCCTTTGATGTTGTGCCTAGGACTTGAGCAGCTTAAGGTATATAAGATTTCAAAATGGACAAAAACAAGGGGAGAGGAGAATTGGTTGGAACCTTGGGAGAAAGTCTTAAAAGAAAGACAGGGACTTTCTGAGGCAGAAATGAAGAAGGAGGATATCCAGGCATGTGGGGCAATCAGGGTAAAGAAACATCCTTGCCATTTCTCTGACACCTATTCAATTTTGGATTCCATCTAGATGGACATGGTCCATCTAAAGTGTTTAAGATACACATAGTGATGAATAACTTCTACTGCCTATCACAGTCTTGGAGAATAGGCATTCTTATACAACAAGTTTTTTTCCTGTGTGCAGGGGTAGTCCAAACTCTTGTGAATGATTATTTTTCTCATTTAGGTAGCGCTATAATGTCCCAGGGCAGAATGCAATCAATACAGTCATTTGCCCATAGGAGCATCTCCCTCTTCCTTTTGGAATCGGTAAAACATATCCTCTATGAAAATGCCAAATACTTTTACTTTGGTTATCAAATAAAGCATAACATCTTCCTGTGTTATGCTTTGGTATTAATAATAAGAAGGTCAACAAAGTTATATCTGCTGTTGGATCAAAGAATCTTGTGTAGTTTTTGATGGGTGTTCAAATCTGAAAAAGACAAAAACTGGAAGGAACAGCTAACACATTGGGTAACTGAGACAAGATGTAAAAAAGTTCTCGGTAGGCTAGAATGATGTGTGGACACTAATAAAGTGAACCTAATTGAAATAAATGTAAAATCCTACATTTAGGTTCAAAAAAGTCAACTTCTCAACTATAGGATGGATGAATCATGGCTATGTGATGGTTCATGTGAAAAAATATGAGGTTTTTTAGAGAGCTTGATATGAGTCAATGGGACAACAAGACAGTCAATAAATCTCACACAATCATACCCTACATCAAAAGATATAGCATATAAAAGGAAAGAGGTAATAGTTCCATTGAACTCTGCCTTTACCAGACCATATCTGGAGTATTGTTTTGGGGCCTAGGTGCCACATTTTAGAGTAAAGAGTGTGCCTAGGAGAAGCCTGGTATATCCTTCCTGAATCCCTCATATATATATTAATTTTTGGGGGGGGGGAGGCTTACAAACAGGGTTTTTCTTGGAAACACCCTTTTGTTTCTCATGCATAGGTTTTAACAAAAGGAAACAGATTTGAGACTCCTATGCTAGTGCTTAGGTTATCATAAAACTGAATATAGGACAATCCTCATTTAATGTTACATATATGCAAAAACTCATACCTAACCCCATAAACAGTCAAGATGATTTTCTTTTCTTCCTCAATGAATCCTGCTTTCCCCAGAGACCTATATGGCCCTTCAAACTTATCGTATTATCCTAGAGTTGAAGCCTCCAACAAGAGGAACACAACTGTTTTTGCTAGGAAGTCAAGAAAACACATTCATTAGTTCCCAGGAGGGGAAACCTGCACATCTGTTACACCCCTGCAGGAAATCACTTAGTCCCTTTCCTCCTCTCAGTTCCAGTTCTCTCCATCTGTCTGTTTCTGCTCTCCCTTTTAAATGCCAACTGCTAGGATGTAGCTCAGGTGTGGGAACTGGTAATGAATGAATCAGGCCTTCTTAATGGGTGCTAAAGGGAAAAGGGGAAAGAAGCAACCAGGATCTGCTGAGTTCATACATTATCCAAGAGCCAAACTTGTTAAATAATTAACACGTTTTTAAGGAGACACAAGAGGGACTCAGGAGGGTTTATCAGGTTCTTACTAGTCATACCTTCTTTAATAGGAAAGACCACTAACCAGCTGGACCAGACTCAAAAGAGGGCTACAAATGGAATCACAAAGAGTAGGATATGGCTGAAAATAAAAACTTAACCAGGACCATGAAGGGACAAGAGACTCTGTCAAAGGATCAGTTGAAAGAACTGGAAATATTTAACCAGGAGAGAACTTAGGGGCAACATGAAAGTTTTCTCCAAGCATTCGAAGGACAGCTAGTTATATGTAAGAGGAAGTGGTCTCACTCTGCTTGCCTCCAGAGAACAGAACTGGAAACAATGGATGGAAGTCAACTGCAGAGAGTCAGATTTCATCTTCATTGTCTAAAAGTAGAATGATACACTTCAGGAAGCAGAGGGTTCTCT
>NW_020954953.1:26190311-26192329 GCF_900497805.2 Vombatus ursinus | reverse complement strand
GTCATTGGAGTCCTCTAAGAGGAGGGAGGATGATTATTTTTTAGGGATATTACAAAGAGGATTCTGGCCTAAACCATATGCGCTAGATCATCTCTGAGATGCCTTCAGAGATTCTGTCTGAAACAGAGAAGCCCAGAAAGAAAGCCAAGACCTCCAGACACCCGCAGCAGCACAGCTCTGGATCTCTTTTCCTCCTTCAGGTACAAAGCAAGAGGGCAGTGTAATGGAGTAGACATTAAAACACCAGGTTAGGGTCTCTTTTGGCCTGCTTGTACCCACTGCCTCCAAATAGTCTGAGAAAGGGGAGGCTAATGTGACCTCACAGCTTCTACCTAGATAATTCCTACTTGCTGCCCATGCAGTTCAGATGCCCCCAGCTTCCTTTCAGTCTGTTCCCCCAGGACTCCATACATTCTTACTGTAACTTTTCCCTCCCTTTCCTGTAAGTGTTGTCTGAACACGTACTGTCTTTTTGCATTTGTGAAGTCATTTTTTGGGGGTGGGGGTAAGAAAGAGAGAGAGATACACAGAGACAGACTGGGTAGGGGGAAAGGAGGAAAAGGGGGAAGGAGAGAATGAGAGGGAAGAGAAGGAGAAAGGAGGAGGAAGAATAAGGAAGAATAAGAAGAAGAGGATGACATAGAGGGAGGAAGAGAAGGAGGAGAGCACTTTGAAATAGGCTCATAGTTAAGTATAAGTATGAGTCCAGTGGCTCCCCTTTATAATTCCCTAAAGTATGGTCCCCTCATTTATAGCAAATGCGCACTCAGAATACAATAAAAAGGAGCTTATCTTTTTCTCAAGGACAAACTCATTATAAAACTACAGAAAGCAAATAAATAAGATTTAAAGGAGCAGGAAATTCCCTAGCCGATTTACTAGGCAATGGTGAGGTAGAGAAGGGGAAGAAGTAGCAAGGGGATAAATTCACCAGGTTTCAGCGAGGAAGTAAACAGTATCTGAACAAACCAGTTTTTAATCACATCAGTGAACCAAAAAAGGCTCCAAATGCATACGATACATATTCAGTTCAAGATCTTTGCCCTATAATCAGCTGACCACTGGCTTAGCATTTTATCACACCCTGGGCCTCAAAAATTCCCATTCTTCATCCTGTGCAACTTCCATCTGACTTAATCTATCAGTCCTTCCCTCCAACTGGGGAAGAAAAAAATTACACCTCCCTGTCCCCTTCTCATTAGTTCCCTTGCTAATAAGGGGCTACATGTGTATCCCTATTGCTTAGCATAGTGCTTAGTGCACAATGAATACATTAAATGAATTTTATAAAATACCCTAAAATGTGCCAGGGGCCTGTGACCTCTGACTTTACCATGCCCTAATGTAGATAGAAACCCATGTTCATGATAGCTTTTGCTAGTTTTGTGGTTCTGATGTCATTACTGCCATGACCTCTCCAAGTCTTCTGAGATTTTATTATTCTCTGCCACCAAGCTCTCAGGTAGCTTAGAAGCCTAGCTCAGCACACAAAAGGTAACACAAACACAGGCACAAAGGAAAAGGTACTTTAGTGTGCTTCTGTGAAGAGGTCCTACTTAGCTCTCTTCCTTTTTCTTCTCAGCATCATGAAAATAGCTAGGCTCAAATTCCTTCCTTTTATGTGCTGGCTGCAGTCAGTCCAAGAAAAGGAGACAGTCTGTCTCATGGCTTTTTTTTTTGGTGGGGGGGAAAGCTACTGCTTCACTGCTCCTTACGTTCAGGTTCCCTACCTTCCTCACTGTGACGACAAAAAGGAGTGATAATGTAAGAATCTGGAAAGACCCACAAGAATAGAAAGAACAAATATTTTCAGAAAACTATGTATATTTATTTCCTTATTTCTATGCCCTAGCTTATGTATCAATAAAAACAATAAATTCTATTCTGCTAGGATGATTAATTATTTCAGGATACATATACAAATTTAAGTTATTTGCCCAGGGTCACACTTCCTTTATGTTATGTCAAGTCAACAAGGATTCATTTAGCATCTACTATGCACCAGGGATGGGGAACCT
>NW_020954953.1:26147303-26190262 GCF_900497805.2 Vombatus ursinus | reverse complement strand
GGATTCATTCAAAGGACTGCACTTAAGGACCTAGAGGGCCACATGTGACCTTGAGGATGCAGGCTCCCCACCCCTGCACCAAGCACTGCGTGAAGCCCTGGGGATACAAAAACAGGAATAAATAGTCCTTGTTCTCAAGGAGCTCATAGTCTAATGGGAGAGGCAACATGAAAACAACTGTTTACAAATAAATATACATACACACATGTATGTGTATATATGTGTATGTGTACCTGTATATACATATATGTATGTGCATATACATACCTACATATAGGCATGTATATATACCTATATACGTGTATGTTTATATATACACACATATACACCCGTATGTATACACACATACATCTATTTAGAGATAATCTTAGAGGAAAGGCACTAAATGCATTAAGGGGTACCAGGAAAGGCTTCTTTCAGGCGGTGGCATTTTAAGTCAAGGAAGCCAGGAAGAACAGATGAAGAGCAAGAGAATTTCAGGCATAAGGAATAGCCAGTAAATACAATTCTTGTTGGCAGATGGAGTGTTCTATGTAAAGAGCACCAAGAAGGTCAGTGTCACTGAATCAACGAGCACGTGAAGGGGAGTAAGAGGAAAGAAAACTGGACAAGGAAGAAGAGACCAAGGAATGAAGGGTTAAAAACCAAAGGATTTTATATAGGGTCCTGGAAGAGGGAGGGAGCCATTACAGTTTATTGACTTTTAAGCGTTAGAGGTGGGATTCATTTCAAGTCTCTGCCGACTCCAAGTCCATTGTGCTTTACGTGGGCATTCAAGTCAATAGATTAGGAAAAGCTGAAGGAAGAGAGAAGAATGACTGGCACACTCTCAGAGGAAATTGAAAGAGATAGGATTGAGGACACAAGTACAGGGAATGGCCTGGGCAAGACAAAGGACTTACCTTTTCTTAGAGACTAAAACAGAAAAGGAAAGAATGTGGTATAAGACAGAAAGATTTTGAGGAGCAAAGTAGAGAGGACTATGAAACTCAAGGTCCTCTTGCTTAGAAGTTGTCAACATTTATTAGGTGTCTACTATGTGCTAGGTTAGGCACTATGCTAAGTGCTGCTAATACAAATAAAAGCAAAAAGAAAGGCAGTCCCTGCACTCAAGGAGCTTACATCATAAAGAACAGAACACTCACTGGGGAGGTAATTTAACAGGTGAATGGAGAGTAAACATGAATACATGTAGTCCCTCTCTCTCTCTCTCTCTTTTTTTTTTTTTGGTGAGGCAATTGGGGCTAAGTGGCTTGCCCAGGGTCACACAGCAAGTGAGTATCATGTGTCTGAGGCTAGATTTGAACTCAAGTCCTCCTGACTCCAGGGCCAGTGCTCTATCCATTGCACCATCTAGCTGCCCCATGAGTCATATAGTCTCTTAAGGCATCATAAACTCTACTTATGGAAAAATAAATTTTTAAATTAAAATATAGTATTCAAGAAACACTCAATAGGTATTTCAAAGAATAGGGCAAGATGAATAAACATCACTAAATACATTATGTATAAGTTCAGGTTAAAGAACACTTGCATACTTCCAAAATCTGATTTGACTAGTGTCAATACTCTCTCCATTTGTACAGATCATAGCCCTTTATCACAATGGTAAATTATTTCATGAGTTTGTATGGTAGAAAAAATATCCTCAAAACTATGTATGCCACAAAAGGAAGTGGGTTGGCCATATCAGAAGGGTAAGAGAAGGATGATCTATGTGATACATCTTTCCCCTTCTCCTCTCTCCCCACCTTTTCCACCCTATATATCCCCTCTCCACATACAGAAGAAACCAGAGGTAGGCCTCTAGTACACTGGATGGCTCCATCATGAAAGATTTATCAAAAGACACAGACAAAAATTGCACAGGATGAAAAGGCATTAAAGTATTGCCAAATACACTAGTGAAAACACTACCCACAGTGATATAATAAATATGAACAAACACAATTTTACAAAATAACAGAGATAGCTAGACACATAAATAAATAAAAAAAAATAACCAATCAATAAACTTTTATTAAGTGCTTCTATGTACCAGGCACTATGCTAACTGCTGGGGATACAAAAAGGGACAAAGAAAATTCCTACCCTCAAAGAGCTGATGATCTAAAAGGAGAGACAATATGCAAATACACGCACACACACATATATACATATATATATATATATATATATAAACAAGCTAAATACAGGATAAACAGGAAATAATTAACAGAAAGGAAGGCAGAATTAAGAGGGGTTGGGAAAGGCTTCCTATAAAAGCCTATTGAATGAATGAATGAATGAATGAATGAATGAATATGTATTCTTACTTTGCAGACACAAGAATTTTCAGGATGTATATACAGCACAGGATATCTTGGAGAGATAATCTGAGGGTCTGTGCATGTAGTGACGGATTGATTGTGGAGAGTTTGTGGAAGAGGAAGGTAGAAGTCAGGAGAGAAGAGCAGAGTTTAGGAAGAAAAAGGGAGAGAGACGCATTGGGTGATATTGGCACCCCTAATGTATCTTCCCTAGTGCTTGCATTAAGAAATTGCATTAAGTATTGTTGATTGTGGAGATGTGGTATGGAAGGTGTGGGCACTGTGGGTATGGGCTGAATTTGATTTGTGTAAGATCATCCTCCTCAGAGACATTTTCTTTTTCCTTCAGCTTAGCCAAAGGGGGAAGAACTGATTAATGATATCCCCACCCCCTTTCCCTCTTTGGTATCTAAGCAGGAAGTCCCTTCCTGTTTCCTGGAGTCAGAAAATTCTTAGGCTTTTGTGTCTTCCACTGTCAGTGTGGATCAATTCCCCTCCTCAGTGAGTTTTCTGTTCACTGCCTTTCTGTTCTAATTTGTCTTCTCTGATAACATAAAGCTAAGTTAGAGCTCTGGCTTTGTTTATGTTATTTTTTGAGGGGAACTCGAAAGGTGGGGAGGCACCTTCCAGGGCTTGAGTAAATGGATCTCAAAAGCTGGCCCCAGGTGGGAACATGGCAATAGAACAATGGGCAACACCAAATAACTTACCAATTCCCTCTCCCTGGAGCCCACAGCTACAGCTTTCTAAACTGGTCCAAAGTTATAAGCAAGTGAAAGAAAGCTCAGGGAGGGTAATCAAAACCAGAACTCCTCCTAGACCTTTTGTTCCTTAATGAGCCAAATGTCCCAGGACAAGGGCCAAAAAGAAAAGGGACCAGGGCCTGGGTTAGTTTATTCTTGTATCTCCAAGCAATGCTACAAATGTAATTTTTATTTTTAACTGTGGGCCTTCTGAATTTTGGATAAATACTGATTTAGGCTCAATGTCAGAGGCTGAAGGAACACCATTAGTAATCCTGGGTGTCATTTGCAGAGGCCCTTTTGAAAGTGCTTATTTGTTGAATGAAGATGACTATTTCAGAATTCTACTAAATGTGAATTAATTGGGGTAAAAATTCTTAAAGACCCAATATAAACAACCAAATTTAAATAATCAGTGTATTTATATTAATTACTATGAGATTCAATTAAGTGAAGAGGGTGAAAGCAAACAAACTGAATATCATAAAGTGGCAGTATTTGTTAACCACAGTAGAATATTCTAACGCATAGTTTTATTCTTAGGAAGCTGTGCTTTATTGGAAAACATTACAAATTGAATAATAAATGGGAATTATATGGTATTATTCCTGGGAATTACCAAATTATATATTTTTATGAAGTTAGTGTTTGCATTGACTGATTAACTCAGTGGGGCTTGAAGTAGTGAAAAACAGTGTGAATGTTTCATTTTCTCTTTTGCTTGACAGGTTTGTACTTTGGACCCCTTTTCTCCCCTAACCAGAGAATGTTTCTGTAAAATATCCTGCTGTAATTTTTTTCTTCCCCTCCTTGACCTGCATTTCCACTAATTCTTCATTATTTAGCTTGACCTGGTGTTCAAGAAACAATTATATTTTTTCTTATGTCTTTTATGTCATATATTTTCTTATATGTGAAAGTTCCGCAATGCCCAAAGGTCTTGCCATCTACTTTATTTCCCTTTTCTTCCTGATTCTTATTGATGTCTTCTACACCTTCCCTAGCCTCCTTCATTCCTGTTCATAGCAGAGCCAACCTGTACGTGTCAGGTATCAGATAAGCTGGCTCTGTGTGCATTTTAAAAAATGCCCTCAGAATGAACATGAATATTAAAGGAAGACAGACTTAATATCAAAACTGTGGCATGTGGCCACATTATATAAGGTCCTAACCTCATAAGGGAGGAAAGAAAAGTCTATGCGGATTGTGCTGCAATTGAAAGGTTGTGATCTTTTAAATATTCTTCAATTGTTACAGAATCACATAGTATGTGACTAATTTTAGAAAGCATAGACATTAAAGCAACTGACATTATTCAGGCTATTTGAAACACAGCTTCATCTGACTTTCAGAGGCCACTGGGGTGGATGGAACTATATGATTCATCAGAAATATTTTCTATTTCATTTTATTTTTTGTTAGGCACCCAATCAATACAGAGAAAGGAAAAGCATTTAGAGCAAAAAAAAAAAAATCACACAGTTGGAAAATACTTTGATCATGTAGTTATCACCTGAATTCAATTTAATTTCTCCAAATTTTGAAAGCTTAAACAAGTTATCATCTTTATCAAACTGTACTTTATTTTTTATTTATTCATCTATCCATCTATCTACCTGTCTATCCACCTATCTATTTTGGATACTGACATTCCCCTAGATCATCTAGGCTGTAGGAACAGTGGGCCCAATGTCAGTACTGATTGGCATGGAAGCTTTGACCTGCTCTGCTTGTGACCTGTATTCATTCACCTGTCCTTAGGCAGCCTGGTAGCCCTCTCACTCCCAGGGGCTCACCGTATAGATGTCAGAGTTAATACAGGCTTAGTTAGTACTTAGCCGTGTTGCAGCTCGTAATTCCTGAGCTCAAGTGATCCACTAATCTCAGCCTCCCCAGTAGCACGAATTGTAGGCATGTGCCATCATGCCTGACTCAAATTATATTTTAAATTGGTTTTAGTATTATTATTTTTAACTCAAGCAAATAATGATGAAATCGTTTGGGGAGGCCGCATAGCACAGTGAAAGGACTGTTATATGTACATCTTGAGGAGGGTATCTGAGAAAGAGCCTGGCAGCCAACAAAATAGTCCAGTCTCTGTAACGTACCATGGTCCTGGGACAGCATGTTCTGGTTAACTAAATATTATGGTTAACCAAGAATTATCTCATATACCATTTATGGATGATCAGTTTTCAAGGAATTAGATTAGAACAAAATACTATAAACATTAAAGCTACACTTAACACAATTACATATTGCTTTGGTGATTCAGAAATCACATAGACAGAAAGGTATTCAATAGGATTACAGACCTGGAGAAAGTGTTATCTAGTAAAACCCTCTTCCTAATCCCTGTTTTAACTGACTTGTCCAAGGGCTCACGGACAATAAGTAGCAGAGTCAGGACTCAAACTCAGATTTTATCTCTCTGTGAGAACTATAATGACAGAATGCTGGATCAACATTTTTTTAGTGTCTTTCAGAACCACCTTTTTGGGCACAATTTTGGTATGCTATTCCCCGAAAGAGCACCTGGACAAGTTTAAAAATACTATTAAACATTGGATTTGGTGAGTTACGATTAGCCTTAGTTCTAATATTGCACTGTCCTTTTCAGTCCCCGCAGTTTTCCTCTCCTGGCTCCACTCTAGTACTGAATGAGCAAACCCTCAGGTAATGATAATAATTCAACTCTAGGTAGTGAAGGAAAGTTTACAGATTTGTCTTGCTCGCAACAGCACTGTGAGAGAGCTAGCTCAGTCATCATTATCTCCATTTTGCAGATGAAGAAGTTGGGGGGCAGCGATGGTAAGAGATTGCCCATAATCACATGGCTTTCTAGAAGCATCAAACTGGGGTCTTCTGACTCCTCATTCAGAATGTACTGCTTCTCCTAGTCACTGCTGCTAGGCAAGCCTCCTCTCCACCCCGACTACAGTGTGTTGTACAACAAGAGGACTCACGCTTCAAACATTTCAGCTCTTTACAAGATGGCAAAGAAATGTTTTTGGCAAGAAGCAAGTCTTCACTACAACCGATGACACAATGTTGAACAAAATGCTTTTATGAAATATTTTGTTGTTGACAACTGGTTCGTGTGTTAAGACACAGGCACCCATCTCTGCATACTCTAAGTTATTCTCTTCTAAATAGCCTTTCTTCATCCTTCCATTATGTAGGCATGTGCTCAAATGGAATTTTTCCAAGTACTGAATCAAACACAGCTAGAGAAATCTTTAAAAATTAAATCCTGGTTATAGTCAATGAGTTCTGCAAACATTTATTAAGTATCTGCTATTTGCTAGCATTTATATGTGCTTTAAGGGGGATTTAAAGATAGAAGCAGCAAAGACCTTGCTCTGAAAAGGATTGGGGTATAAAAGACCGAAAAACTGGGTGAAGTTGTGAGGTTCATGGGTTATTCGGAAAGAGGGAGAAGGAAATTTTTTTTTTCAGCTTCACTAGCTTGAATAGATGGGCAGCTAAGTGGTACGGTAAATAAAGTGCTAGACTTGGATTCAGAAGGACCCGAGTTCAAATCCAGCGTCAGACACTTAATAGCTGTGTGACTCTCGGCAAGTCACTTAATCCTGTTTGCCTCAGTTTCTTCATCTGTAAAATGAGCTGGAGAAGGAAATGGCAAACCACTCCACAGTGTTGAGGAAAGTCGGATACAACTGAAACAACTCAACAGCAAACAGCAACTTGAATAGATTTTTTAGATTGCTTACAGGTCCTGGAAATAGAAGCTCTAGTGGACAGTGCTATTCAAATCAAGTCCCTGATGTTTTCATCAGACAATTTTTGAATTGTACCCAGGGCTACTAACTGTCCCCTTGAAATGTGAGGTAGTTGTATCATTTGTACGTAAACGTGAAAGAACCACTACATTGCCTGGAAAAGTTTCCAAAACCATGTTAAGAAAAGGTCAGCATGAAGTGCTTCTGTCATTATGGCCCTGTAAAGGGCTATGGGGAATAAAAATGGTAGAGAAATGTTCTGTGATCAGAGTCTATCATGCAAGGATAGAAGAAATAATTTAGGCCTATCAAACCTGGCTTCATTGAAATAATAGAGACTTTTATGACAATATTACTTGTAGTAGAAATTTTTTTTATGTTTTCAGAAACTTCAAGTCTGGCAGCTTAATAAGATGAGAGTATAAAACTGACCAGGATGCTGTTAATCAAGTGTACTCTCTCTGACACTTGCAGTGAACTGCTTTTTGCTTGTATCGATTAACCAATTCATCCTTCTACCACATATTACCACATAATTAAGTACCTACCATGTACAGAGCCCACAGGTGTTAAAGGGAGGGTACTCAGAAAAAGAATAAAGTCATGGTGCTTCATTGACTTACACAGTTTGCTGTGCAACTCAATGTGAATTTTATAATCCTTTGGTTAGACTGTCCCTCAGGCCACTGCTATACAGCAGAAAGAACACTGTCCTCTGAGCGCTGGTTCTGCCACTTAGTTGTAAAGCTTGGGCAAGTCACTTAATCCCTGTAGGCCTCAATTTCCTCATTGGTAAAATAATGGATTGAACTAGGTGATCTCTAAAGCATCTTTCAGACATTAATGATTCTGTGCGGTCATGCTGGGGAAATTCTGTTTTCTTCATTCAAGATTGTGACCCCTGAATGATGGACAGATTATAACTCTATCCAGTAGCAATGGGGCATTGGTATTGGCTTTCCATGTACATGGCACATGCATTAATTTTATATTCTGTGGTATTTCTTGCCTTTTAGAGGTTCATTAACTACCATTTTATGACAAATCTGCTAATATAATTTTCATTGTCATCATGATCAATATTTATTGAGCATTCATCATGGCACCATGCTATGTCCCCTAGGGATTTCGCAGATTATGCACCTGCAACATGCCCTTGTTCTGTAAGAATTTACAATCCAGAGGAAAACTAGAAAGATATATACCCAGAGAGATAAATATATTTGCCACAGCCAAAGATCCATTAATGATTAGCAAATTATGAGATTGTACTTTTCTTGTAATGCACCTCTATCCTTAATTTTATGATTTATCTGTTATTATTTCATTAAATGATATACTTTAAAAAAATAAACAGAAGAACAATTTATCACTCTGGCAGGCTCAACAAACACTGTTCAAATGTGCTAACAGACCCAATGGAGACACCAACCATAACTTAACTAACAATTAGGCTGAGAACAGAGGTGTCCATGAAGGCATAATTTATTAACTTGTTGATCACTGACATCTATTAGTGAAGAATTCTATGCATTCTGTAAATATTCAGCCAATATTTTGTGTAATACATAGTTGGGGTCCAAGGGAGACAGCTTGATGTACTGGAAACAGCCCTCGACCATTAGGTTAGGAGACACGGGTTTGAGCACTGTGTGATCCTGGGAAAGTACCTTAACTCTCAGAGACTCAGTTTTCTTATTCTATAAAATAGGAATGAGACTTATGTTACCTATACTTCACAGGGCAGTCATAAAGAAAGTACTTTGAAAAACTTTTTAAAAGCTACGCAAGTAAAGGCAGCTTAGGTGACATGATGGATAGAATGTTGGGTTTGAAGTCAAGAAGAAATGAGTTTGAATTTTGGTTCAGACATTTACTAGTTATGTGACCCTGGGCAATTCACTTAATCTCTGTGTGTCAGTTTCCTCATCTGTAAAATGGGGGTAATAATAGCACCTACCTCCCAGGGTTGTTGTGAGGATGAAATGAAATAATAATTGTAAAACACTTAGCACAGAGCCTGACAGGTAGTAGGTATCATATAAATTTAACTATTATTGTTGTTATTCTTGTTGTCATTGTCATTGTTATTAATTTTCACTTTTGTTTTTATAGTACCTGGAAAATAGTAGACATTTAATTAATGCTTGTTGATTGTTTGGTTGCATGGTAACTGTGTGAGTATTCCCTAGCTATTGGCTACTCATTCCCAATATCTAGCCCAGTGCTTTGCATCATAGTAGGTTTTCTAGTTGCTGAACCAAATTAAGTAGGGTCCCTGCCCTCAAAGAGCTTACAGCCCCTCAGGGGAGGTACCAAAGATAACTACAATATAAAGCTAGGTGTGATAACAGCATAGGAAAGTGTTATGAGAGGGTCAAAGAAGAAAACATTTACAACTTGGAAGGATCAGGAGTATTAAATTTAGGGGGCTGTCTTCACCTTATTCTACTGAGACAGAGAATGCCTCACAAAGAGGGTAGGTTTTAAGTTAGTTTTAAAAGATGGAAAGGTTATGGGTCATCACTTTCAAATATGTAGTGTGGAGGAGTGGTGGGAGAGGGAATAAACATTTATATAGTACCTACTATGTGCCAGACACTATGCTAAGTACTTTGCAGATATTACATCCAGTAGCCTGTATAAAAGTTTACAGGTAGGAATTTTCTGTGCATGATTTCCTTTGCAACAGTCCCTGTATAGAAAGTTGTAAATAGAATTTGTTGGTATCTTGTGCAAGAATTTACTAGGTTGATACATATTCATTTCATACATTATGAAAAAAATCAATAAAAAGGAAATTAAAAAACCTTGTAAAGATATAATATTCCTTTAGAATAAACATTAGGTACTTGTCTTATTTTGTGCTATCTTCATCTGTGAAATTAGGTAATCTTTGTACCATAACTTGCCAATATTAACAATCATTTATTGTTAATAGTGGATACTCATACTGCTACATCATAATCACTTTTTATAATTTATTCCTTCCCTGAATCCATGTACAAATTATAAGATAAGAAATCAGTTTATGACCACTGCCAACACAATATGCCAGACTCTATCTTTTAGTACTTTCAAAAAGACCCACTTCCTTATTAAGTTAGTATATCACATTAATACTGTTTAAAATTATTCCAATTGCTTTTTGTTGTGGGCTTTGGGGAAAAAAAATCCATTGTGATGAGAAGCTTCATTTCAAATCCACTCTTCACCATATGGCAAAATGCCAATGGTAGTCCACTATTTCCTTTCTTAAACTCCCTCAAATTAAACTCAACTGAGAAGGTTATCAGAAGAATGTACTTAACGTTAAGCCCACACCTTATTTAGTAAATGAATGTGAGGAGAGTTCCTGTATAGATTTCTCCGACTGGTTCTTCTATTTGTAGCTGCCTAGAAACAGAGCTTGTCTTTCCTTTCCTCCCGTTTCTGCCTTTTAAAGGAAGCCAACGATAACAGAGGGGGGAAAATGCCCCCAGTAGGGAGGGAGTATACCTTATCATACCAGCTTATGTCATTTTCTACTTAACAGTCCAACTTATAAAACAATACACAATTATTTTATGGTGGAAAGCTGCCTTCTCTTTCTCTCTCATCTCAACTAGTGTTATACCATTTCTACTAGGAGATGCTAATTCACACAGCTTTATGCAGACATTTTATTAATGAAATGTAAATCTCAAACCATACCTTCCTTCAAATTAGTTTACATTTTACAGCACACAAAGAAAAGTGATTTGCTGAATTATAAAGAATATTTCAGTAGATCGGGTTTTTGTGAAGGTTTTTTGTTGTTTTTGTTCAGCACCAAAAACTCAGGAAGCTATAGTAAAGGCGGTGAATATGAAACTACACCTATCACCAAGGAAGCATTAAATCTGATACTGCATCAAAGGTGGCAGCATAGAATATAGATTTATTACTCTACTTTGGTATATTTGCTGACATTGAAATGGCTTGCTTAATATACTGAATACTAACGGCAGCAGGAAATAATATTAGTTTTGACAGTCTGAGCTAATGATTTGAAAGAAGCAACTTCGGGCTTGAATTTTGATCTCTGATATTTTTCTTTTTCCAATTTGTATTGTTTATAAAATCTTACATCTAACCTTGACAGGTCATAAAGGGTTGGATCTTAGAAAAAAACAATGATCCTCAGCACTAGTCTGTGAATCAAAGCTATCCTGATTCTTCATTCTAGGTTTAGCTTTACCCTGTTCGATAAATCAGATACACATCTGAGGCCAGATTTTGGGATACAAGCTGGATTACCAACATGAATACAACTAGTTTAACCTCATCGAAATTCAAATCGGCTATTAAGTCATACTCACATAGATGATGGCAATAAACTAGAAAACTGTGAAAGTAAAAGGAAACACCACTGAAGGTATACGGACCCAAACAGGCCACTTCCATATGCTTTTAAATGCCTGACAGCTTTGCTGCTGAAATCACAGCTCGCTCTCAGTGACATCCATATGGAATGTGCAGATTTAGAGCTAGCCTTTTCTAAGATAGTCACAGTCTTATTTGGTATGTAATTGCACTGAATATTTGGGAATGGTAATTCATAATTTTATTTCAAATAATGTCTACATATACCAAATTCTCTTGCCCTGACTCTAAGAATAAATGTGAGGATACTGTTTTAAATTTTCATTTGTAGGAACAAATTGCTGAATGCATTTTATTGTAGTAACCAAAGAAAATTAGATCTGATGACAATATATGCTAATAAACCCACTATGTCTAGTAAATTGATATTCTCCATTTAAACAAAACATGAAATTAATATGAAATGGCTCAACTATGCTCTGAATTCTTTGGAAAGGTGAATGATTATTTTATTTTGAACTGGCTCAGGACAAAATTACAATGGAGACAAAATTTGTCTTTTCTGCCCTTTTTTCTCTTCTTTTTAGAATTTCCTGCTCCCCTCTGGACTTCATTTCTCAAATACAGCTCTAACTAAGGTGGAACCTCTGTGTATGTGAGACCCAGGGCAGAAACTTTTGAGGGTAACTCAGGGATACATTTTTGCCTTTTGAAGCCTCCCCTCCCCTCAATATCTGTTCCTCTTCTTTTGCTGGCAGCTTCCTTATTCTAGAACATTCTTTCCCTTCAGCAGAGTACGATCCTTGTGGTGACCCAGGGCATGCTTCCTCCTCAAGTGGGGCACACACCCCACCCTGGTTCCTTCTCCCTCTTCCCAGCAGCTGGCAGTCCTTCAGCATCATAGAAACCCTATATGGTATCCCCAGCCTAAACTTTCTCCTTACGTAGACATACCCCAGGTGAGCTGAGCTCTTCTTCCCACTTTGCTGGTGGTGGCTCTGCCTCTGAGGTTTCCCAATACCTTCTATATTAGCATCTTGCCTGTCTAAGGCACTCCACTGCAATATCCCACGGATAAAGACCAGGGCAAGTCCTAAGCAAATTGGTGAATTTTTGGGGGGTGCTATCAGCCTCCATGCTTCCTACCCTTGCTCTTTCCCAGTCTTCCCCATCAAAGGCATCTTCTATTGTGCCTACTGCCTTTCTACTCTCACCACTCGCTTTCCTATGAAAATCTGCTCTTAGGAAAAGATTGTAAATGGACTCTCATTAAGGTTTAGATGCCTCCCAGGGATATCTGCCTTTAAACAGGAATCAATGTTGAATGTTCACATTAGGTTCACATTAAGTATTACTCACAAAGGGGCAGAGCTATATATTTTATTCAACATTTTATCTTGGCACAGGTGAAACCATAACACATAAGTGGTTGACTAATCCACATACTCAAGGGGTTGGCCCTCCCAATTTTGTTCTCTTTCAAAACTTCTCCATTCTAAAACCTATTTACTCAGGATCCTGTTTTCTCTTCCACAGCAATGGAGTAATTACACAAACTAATGCTTGCTGATTTGTTACTCCTCCTAAATAGCATAATGCCTTAATCCAGTTAAATATATATAATTTCATATTGAGAATCTTTAGGAGTGGCTAGTTATTTCAACCTCTTGTAAGCTACTGAAGTATATAAATTTTCACGTGGCATTTCTGTAATTTTTAAATCACATCATCTAGATAGCTCCTTAAGTATACTGTTCCCCAATTATTCTTGGAAATGCAGATTTAGAGCAAGGGTCAACAATCTATGGTGTACCAAAGGTGATATGTGAGTGGGTTTTCAGTGGCACGAAGGATGGTGTTCACTGCCATGCTTCCTTCTTTATGATTTGGTGATGTTTTCAAGAGCTGTCACCATTAACCAATCCTCCCCACCTTCTCCCTACTTTGGGATGATATGCTTAATTGTCAACAAGTCAAATTTTTGTCATTTCCAACCCACTGACCATTTTTTGCCTCTCGTCTATCTTCTGGCACTCCCTATCCTCATCCTATAAGAAGACCCTTAGTACCTTCTAGATGCTGCCTTTATCAAGTTTCTCATTCATTCATTCATCAAAAAACTGTTCATTAAGCATCTACTATGTGCACAATGCTATGAAGAGTTAGGTTGATTTCACCTAATTTTTTGGAGGAAAGTAATCTCTGGGGTAATGGAGAAAGCAGTATACTTGAAGTCAGTTGGAAAGTATAGGATTTCATCTCAGTTCTGCTATTTATTTACTACCTGTGTGATATTGGAAAAGGCACTTATTTCTCTAGGCCTCAGTTTTCTCATCTGTAAAATTAGAGGATCAAACTAGATGATTTCCAACATTCATTCCAGTTCCAAATCTAGTCATCCTATCATTCCCTGTAAAACAATTCAACTTCAATGTCTGATAGTCCTCCCCACCCCCTACTCAACCTTTCTGGAAGCATTTTTAAATAAAAACAGATGATTCTTATTTCAAATAAGTCTCTAATCAATGGAATTTTTATACAATCTAACAAGATGAAATTCAGAATTTTAGGTAAAGTGGGGAGGGCAACAGACAACCATGCTGGTATTCTTTCAAAGCACATTAAGTAGACAAGTGCCTATTCTTTCCCATGATACTCATACCACTCAGCTTCCACTTTCCCCTCAGGTTGTAATGGCCAAAATAACAGTGCAGAGAAACTTGGCATATCACTTTGGAGAACCAGTTGACCTAATGAAGTGGTGGAAGAAGCAGGGCACTGTTATACCCAAGAAAAGTAATACTGATGTATTTTTGCCTCATTGGTTGTGGTAGTTTGAGTATGGAATCATAATCAAGTTTGACTGAATTTCAATGAAATAATAAATAATGCAGCTAAATGACATCAGTGGTCAGGTAGGTGTGTCTAGCTGAGGTAGAGAAACAAGAAAGAGAAGTTAAAAAGAATGTTTCTGAGTCCCTGGAGCTATGTTTATACACAGTGATATAAAGAAACTTTACTGAAACTTACTACATCACCTTTTAATAAAAGGCAATGTGCTGTAATAGAGGCAGAAATTGACTGAAAGTCTAAATACCTGGGTTCTAGTCCCAGCTTGACTATCTTACTAGCTATATGACCTTAGAAAAATCATTTAATCTCTCTGAACCTCAATAACCTCTTCTGTAAAGTGATGTTGGACCAGATGACCTCCAAGGTACTTCTAGCTCTGACTTTCAATGAGTCTAACTTTTCTCCCACAAGTTAAAGTAAGGAAAGTAAGCAAAGAGTGTGTTTATATCATTTGGAACAAAGTATTTTGATGCACTGTGAGCAATTTTATTTTTCCCCTAAATACAAATCCTTTTATGTGCATAATCTTATTCCCAGGACAGAAATAGTATTGTTTGTTGTTGGGGGGAGGGGCAGGATGGAGAAGGCAAAGAGAAATTGTATTGGGTCTACCTTTAATGGGACTAGATCTGACAATGTGGCATATATGGAGAAAGGCAGTTATATCCATGCAGAACCTACTAGATTTGGAATACAAAGACCTATCTCTGAGTCTTATCTCTGTTCCTTACTGTGGGCAAGTCATTTAAACTCTCCTAGCCTCAATTTCCTCATATGTAAAAAGGAGGACACTATATATTACCACCTCACAGTTTTTGTGAGAAATACGTTGTATGAAACAGTCATTTTGTCTATCAACAAGCATTTATTAAGTGCATACTATGTGCCAGGCACTGCCCTAAGCAGTGGAGATACAGGGAAAAACAGTCCCCGCAGATCTAACAGAGGAGACAACGTGCAAACTTCTATGTATATATAAGTTATACACAGTGCAAATGGGAAATAAATCACCATATAATTGTTAATGTGAGATGTTATTATTAGATGGTCACACCTGTCTACTTAAGCTTATTTCTGTTTAACTCTAACATGATAAGGGTTGGGGAGGAAGGAATAAAATAATTTGATTTTGGAGTTATTGAGTACTTTTTGTGCAAGGTGATACGCCACGGACAATTTGGTAGTGTGCAGTAGTGGTAAGAACACTGGATTTGGAGTATGAAGACCTGGTTTAGAATCCTGGCTATTACTTGCTATTTTGTGTGACTCTAAGCAAGTTATTTAACATCTCTGGACTCAATACCTCCTTAATCTGCAAAATGAGAGATTGGATGGTCTCTAAGCATCTTCCAGCTCTTAATCATATGAACTAGAGAGACTGATTACAAAATAACATACAAACAAGTACAGGATAATAGAATAAAATGTCTTCTTTGGTATTAAGGATGTATGGAGCACAATCATGAATATAATAAATGCATGGTTGGCTTATCCAAGTTAGAGGTACTAGGTTTTACTAAATGATTAGCTTCAAAGTTGACATTGGCCAGTGTTTGGGTGATTACTGGTAGAACAGTTCTAGGATTCAATTTTTTGTCTAAGTCCTTTTGGCTCTGGTTTCAAAGATATATTTTTGTCTAATTGTGTACTTACTGTGCTATCATCAGCCCAAAACTATTATCAGATCCTATACTAGAGTTAAAAGAGTAGCATTCTGGATTCATCTTACTGTACCAACATTAATTTGATATCTTTACAGCAGGAAGAACCATTGTGATTACTTTTATCTTCCCCTTCTATAAAGGAACATATCTGGCCAGAAGTGAAGAATGTCTGAGATCAGAGGGAGCTAGTGTGGTCCATAGGACAGAGTAAAATCTTTATCTGTTTGAGCCAAGTCTTGCTTTTCTCCCATGAGCGGCTATGAGAGAGAACAGTAACTGGGTTGGATAATCACCAAATCCTGTTGTTCTACCTCCATCAATTTTAAGTCATATCCTGTATCCCATCCTTGGTAAGGGCAGTATGTGACTGTGTAGTAGTTCCATCTTTTTTTGGTTAATTATTATTTATTATTACTTAATAATAATAACAATCCATAGGTATACCACATAGGTATATAAGTACACATTTTAAAGATTACATTGAATTCCCAACAATAGCCATTTGACACAGGTCATTATTAAAGCATTGCAAATTCATGTTCAGGTTGTTTTACTGACTATCGCTGTCTTGCTCATTGTTTTTTTTTTTTTTCAATATTCACTTTGATAAGATTTTGAATTCCAAATTTTTTTCTCCCTCCTCTCCCTCCCCCCTCCCCAAGATGGCAAGCATTCTGATATAGGCTATACATGTACAATCATATTAAATATATTTCCATTTTAGTCATGTTGAGTCACACCTTTTTCAAAGGATACTGAGGAAAATTTTTGAGTCAAAGAAAATATACCATATATTATATATGGTAGGGCCTGACTGGTGGTGGTAGAATGGAAAACGTCCGACTGGGTTTCAAATGCCAGTTCTGTTACCTAATTAGCTACATGACTCTTGGGTAAGCCACCTAACTTCTCTCTGAGTCTCAATTTCCTCATCTGTAAAATGGGAATGATAACAACTCTGCTATGTATATCATGGGATCATTATGAGGAAAGCACTTTGTAATTTATGAAACACTATAAAATTGTGAATTACTATCATTATTACTTAGAGGGTATATACACCACTATACCACAGGCTTCAGGGCATTCCACAATGGAGAAAACCTGAAGGGGTGAGCTTAGCTTTTAAGAAGCATACCTCAACCCTTAGCTAGATAGTATTCTGACCCCAGGGAGGCACAAGGACTTTCATTTCTGTTGAAGTTGTTACAGCTAAAAGTCTCCTGGCTGCCATGACAACCGTCCCTCTTCTTTATTGTCTTGCTGTTTTGATCCTACTGGTCGCCATTTTAACCTGGAGGGGCAAACATGTCCCACCCTTTGTTATGGCCAAAATATTAATTCCCTTAAAGCTGAGTTTCAGTTTTATCTTCCAGGTAAGTATGTTCCTTTATTTATGGCAGTCCAAGACAGGCTAGTAGCCCTGTCTGCTTCAAGTAAGCATTATCTACTTCATATTATACATGAAGAAAAAGTCAGTTTTTAAAAATTCGATTCCTTTAGTCATTTACACACTGGATTTTTTAAATGTATTTCTCCTTTAGACCCAATATCTTTATAGTTGAACAAGTTGTTTTGTTTTGTTTTGTTTTTTTTTAATCTAATTCATCCCATACAGAAAAAGGAACAGGCCTTTTTTTTTTTCCCTTTAATGCCAGGTGCTGTAGTAAGCACTTTTGCAATTATCATCTCATTTGATCTTCACAACAACCCTGTGAGTTAGGTGTTATTATTATTCCCATTTTATATATGAGGAAACTGAGGCAGACAGAGGTTAAGCAATTTGTCCAGGGTCACACAGCTTTGAACTTGGGTCTTCCTGATTCTAGGCCCAGTGCTCTATCCACCAGGTCAGTGAGCTTCCCCCACACACAACAGGTAACAGTACTTTGATTAAATTCAAATGGCACTTTTTACTTGCTTAAAGCATAATACCCATCTAAATCTGGAAGATGTATTTGTCTATACAAGTAACACCATATCATTTGTTGGTTTGTGAATCATATTTATAAAGTCACTAATAAACAATATGTTTACCTTTTATAAATGAAAATGAAGAAACTTCTAATTATTTTGGTGTTGAAATAATACTCATATTTTCACAGCAGTTTACTGTTAGCTGCTATTTTAACACCTAAACTGAGTGGGAAGTTAAATTTACTGGAAAGTGTCTGGCATTAGGGAAAATGTGAACATAAAACTTTCAAGGGAGTTTCAAATAAACTGATGTTGAATATTTTCTTTGAAAATCTATTTATACATTTAAGTTTTGAAATATACATCTAGGTTTACTTGCTTCTTGGGGGGATTAGTTAGCTCTTTGTATTTTGAAGGAGTAGGTCTTATTTTTCTCTATTTGGGAAAAGATTTTATAGATAGTGATCATCATTTTAACTGCAGAAGACAAAGACTATAATCTGATTTTTAAATAGTGATAAAAGCATAGGGCAAACACGACTTGTTGAAAAAGAGGCTCTGATCTTTTAGTAAGAGATTAAATATTATGATGACATAGAGAGCCGGAGGGAAGTTTTCTCCTGCCAATAAAAATGATTTCACTTAGGGGAAAAAAAAAACAACACCTCTCACCTTCGAGAAGGATTTAAATAGCTGAGAGGAAGCCAGAAAAATTGATACTTGTTACAAATATCTACTTCCTGAAAGGAAAAAAAAATTGGTATCCTAGAGAGAAATTCAATAGAAAGCAAATCAAGCAAATATCAAAACAAAATGCCCAGTAATGTTATTTCAATAAAATGTGGTGTTTTGGTATGGAACATCAATAATAATTTTTATACATATATCAAAATTGCCTTCCTCTTCCTTCTTACCTCACTCACCATTGATGATACATTCCCTTTTCTTTATCAATAATAAAACCAAATCTAATTATAAGAGATGTACCCGACCAGAGAACCTGGAAGATCTGATCTCAGTTGTGACAAAACCCCCTTTTTTCGTACACCTCAAATACGTTAGGTCTGACTAGTTTAGCTAGTCTCTAGGTCTCTGTTTCAAACTCCTGTATGGATCCATAAATCCTTGACTGCACTGTATTTTTCTCTCAAACTTCACTCAGCTTTTCTCTTACAACTTTACTTTGTTCTCTTTCCACTTTGCTAAGCTCCTTTCGCTTTTTGACCTCTCCTGGGAACTGACAACCTGCTTTGGTCTTTCTGCAGCTGAGGCCAATCTCTATTTTGTCCAGTTTTTTACTCCCTGGCCTCCATGACATACTTATACAGGTCCCAATTTCCCCATGGCCTATATGTGACCTTTCAATGGAGAAGGAAATATGGAATTATGTCCCCTTGTGCTTAGAAATATGTTTAGTAACATTAAATAATGAGAAGAACCTAGAGAGTGAAAGTTTTCAGAATATAGTTCAGCAGAAAATTAAATTCTAAGATAGCATTAAAGTGTTGAAGATTTGGTCATAACAACAATAATCTATTAAAGATATCTAAATAATATATGATAATTAGTTTGATCCTCACTAAGTCACATAGCTATTCTAATGTGATTAAGAGCATCTTTTGAGGGGAATTTACAAAGAGAGTGTTTTTCACAAACAAGAATCTCTCCAATTCCACCATAATTTGCATGCTACATTATTTCAAATTTTAATTTTTTCAAAAAATACAATTTATCCTCGATATTCTTTGAAATCAGAAAATCTATCAAGAAAATATATGTATCTATACATATTAGAATTTAGTATATACAATATATATGATATGCTATATATGCTCTTAGAATTTAGTTATGTAATTTATACTATAAAATATAGACTATATAACATATAATCTAGGTAATATATAGTATATGTAATATAGTCTATGTAATATATAGTATATGTGCATGTATGCACAATATATCACATAATATGTATATATACTATATATAGTATATATGTATGTATTGTGTGTATACACACACACACACACACACACTCCCTTTTAGTTTCATTTAAATCAGGAGTTCTCGACCTGAGGCCTATAGATCTCCAAGGCTTCAATGAATAGATTTCAAGGGGGTCCCTGAACTTGGAAAGGAAAAAAATGCATCTTTCTTTTCACTAACCCCAACTGAAGTTTAGCATATCTGTCAATTATAAATTTAAAAAAATATAGCATCCTGAGAAGGGGTCCCCAGTCTTCCTCTGACTGCCAAAGAAGTCTATGACACAAAAAAGATTTAAAACCCCTGATCTAAATAAAAACAATCTATTTTCACATTGCATGGGACTAATTAAAACAAAATAAGGAATACTTAGAATGGACCAACCTCCATAAGATTTGTAAAATACTGTATAAAAGCTGCAGAGATTCATTTGTAGCAAGCCCCATTAAAAAGGCCCAATTCATATATGTAAATTGACAGGTACCTTCTCTCTATTTTATTTTAAAATCAATTAGTCTTATGAAGATATAAATTCTGAACAATTTTGGTACAGTGCCGATGGCTGTTTTTTTGATGAGGCTGTGACACCAATGTATTTTAATAACATTGAGTTTTGCCATTACTCTGCTACAGGAAAGGGGGACAGAATTAACTCTTCCTTTAGGGGATTAGAAGTGTGATGCACACTCAAGCAGCTGTTACATGAACTCATGATCTGAAAGAGAAAAGAAAAATACCAACCAAAACCCGAGGCAAGCAAAGTTTCTTTAGTTATACAGATTAACCTTCACTGACAATTTATTTGACAGGCTCTAGTTACTGAACAGTGAGGCTCTTTTTCTTTTTCTTTTTCTTTTTTTTTCTGGCTGACTTCTTTACGTGACTACTGCATTGTCCATCATTTTAAGCAGTTGTTACGGGATGGGCCAGGAGGAAGGTAGAACAGGGAGAACATGAGAAGCCATCTCATCATAGCTGCTTATGTCCACAGGATATTAGTGTTAGAAGGGACTTGAGAGCTTTAGTCCAGACCTCTCATTTTATTACTTTTAAAGTTTTATTGATGGCTTACTTTTACTTTTCTTATTTCTCATTACTTTTCTTTACTCCATCCTTCTTTGTCCCCTCATATGCTTCCCTTGTAACAAAGGTTTAATTTTTTTAAAGTTTTACAAAAGAACAATGCATTGACTGTGTCTCACAGTGCATATAACATTCCACACTCCAGTCCCCTATCTCTCCACTGACACTGTGTCTTCTTTGGGGCAAAGATCAGTCATTATAATTATACAGTTTTTGCCCTTATTTTACAGAGGAGGAAACTGAGGCCTTGTGAAAGGAAACATGTCCCTTGTTTAGAGTCAGACAGATACTTAGAGGCAGAACTAGGCTTCTGGGAACACAAATTTCCTAACCTGAAGTGAGTCTATTCCTCTTTCCTCTATATAACATGGTTTCCCTTTCCCTCTCCACCCATAGCTCCTCTATCTGTGAAGAAAACGGATGGGAAAGGTCACCATTAGACCTGGTCCTGGCTGAGTTTTCCAATTATGTTCAAATAAATTAACTTGGACCTTTTGATACTCGAGGGAAAGGTGTTACACTGAACTATTTACCAAATTTGAAGTACTTAATAGAAGGCTTTAATAGTGAAATCCATAATATCGAAATCAATCCAAGCAGTCAAAATCATTTTAAGCATAAATCCACATTATCTACAATGACAATCACCACTCTTCCTGGGAAATTTTCTAGGTTTCCTGGCCATCCAGAGCAGTCATACAAGTTCCGGCAATTCTGGTCAAACCTGGATATCATCAGGTCACCACAAAAATCCTTAGCTTTATAAATATGTGTCTGATATCCAGATAATTGTGAGAGTAATGTCATTGAACCTTTCAACTTACTGTTGTTGTTGTTCAGTTCTTTCAATAGGGTCCAACTCTTTGTGATCCCATTTGGTGGTTTTCTTTTTTTTTATTTAATACTTTTTAAAAACAATTAATTTATTTTGAATTATCAACCATCACTTTCATAAGCTTTTGAGTTTTAAATTTTTCTCCCTCTCCCTCCCCAAGATGGCGCGCAATCTGATATAGGCTAGACATATACATTCCTATTAAACATATTTTCACATTAGTGATGTTGTAAGTAAGAATTAGAACCAATAAGAGAAACCACAAGAAAGAGGAAACAAAACTCAACAGAAGAAAAAATAGCAAATAGTATGTTTGATCTGCATTCAAACTCTATAGTTCTTTGTGATTTTCTTGACAGAGCCCCTAGAGTAGTTTGTCATTTTTCCTTCTCTAGCTCATTTTACAGATGAGGAACTGAGGCAATTAGGGCTACGTGACTTGACTCAGGTCACATAGCTAGTCAATATCTGAGGCCAGGTTTGAACTCATGAATATGAGCCTGGCACCCTTTCCACTGAGCCACCTACATATACTCGATATTAAATGAAATGTGTTAGGAAAGTGGTTCATTTTCCATGTTCTACTTTTCTTTCATGCTCTTTGTGCTGTGACTAAGTCTACACAGCCCAAAGCAAAATGGATAATTAAGGCTAGGTAATTGCTCTTTCCCCCAATTATCCATTTATTTTAGGCAAAAGAAAGTATTTTTAGTTGGCATTTATGTGGGTGATCTGTGGCAGTTCAGGCCACATTGTGTCCAATATAAGCCTCACTCATGTATCTTGGCTAATTATAATTCCAGTATGAAAAGCAGTTACAAAAACTCATCTGTGAACTCTGAAAATGAAGAATCCAGAGAAGTTGACAGCTGGTAACAATTTATGCTACTTGTTCTATGATATTTTTGCAGAATAAGAGGAAACTTGGACCTGAAAAACTGAATTTGTTTGTGGCCCTGAAAGACAGACATCAGTAGTTAACTGTTTCTCACTTTGCAGATGAAGAATATGTGGTTCGAGCTGCTACCCTGATTTGTTCAGTCACCTAGCTAATTAGTGGCAGGACTTGAGTTTTCCTCATCACAGGCAGGACTCAGGGCAGCAAGGGGTGTGTATGTTCGCAACTAGAGATACTTTTAAGTATACTTTTTAATGCACATACTTATAATGCCAGGAAATTCCATTCCCCACGGTATGTGGCTTTGCAAAAAAAAAAAAAAATCAAGATGCTTGTGTTATGGTAGAGGCTCAAGGCCTCTAGTACACACAGGAGGGGAAAATGTTTGAACCTTGCTTACGGCACATAAATGCTGTGTCTGTCATCTGTTACCAGGCCGTTTTTTTGAGGGGTACTCCTTTACTCTTTTCCATTTCATGCTCTGGGAACAATAGCCAAACAACATGACCAGTTCTGGAAAGGGCATATTGTCAATTTATTGATTGCCTTATGATTCTACTCACCATCTCTGTTTCTTCCCTGACCAAAATACCATTCCCCTAGCCACCATGCTCTTACATGTGCTGTCTTTACTGTGAGAATAATAACAATAATAGAATAATTGCAATATCATCAGGAAACAGATTTTTTTCTGATTCTCATGCTAAGACCTCTCTGAAATTATTTTCAATTTATATATAGTTGTTTACATGTTTTTTCCCATTTAGAATGTGAGCTACTTGAAACAACAACTGGTTTTTGTTGCTGTTGTTGTTTTCGCCTTTCTTTGTACTGCTAGCACTTAGCATGGTGTCTGGCACATAGAAGATATTGAATAAATGCTTTTACTATTCATTCATTCATTCATCCATTCATGGCAACCAAGGTTACAAGGAAGTAGCTATGACTCCTATTTCTTCTGGCTCCTCATAATCCCTTAAGTGGAACAGTGCGTGATTCTCCTTTCCAGCTTTACAAAGAAAAAAAAATAACCCTATACATGTAGAAGGAAGAAAGTTCACTCTACTACTGCTGTGTATACATGTGTGTGGGGAGGGAGGGAAGTCGAATCTAACAAATTCAGGTAGGTTGGCAGCGAGTTTTTCCTTCCCTGGTTTACAAGAGCTGGGCCTGCAGGCTGATTGACTTATGCACCTGCCCCACTATGTTTAGCTTGCACAAGAATACCACTGGCATCACTCCATTGGCTTTCACTGGACAAATACACTAATTCAACACCTTTTCATTCATATAACACTAACAAACTGTAAAGATATGTAAAACTCGATCATCTGTGCTTGTGTGGGGTGGGAGAGGGCAATGAAATAGAAGGGAACTAGTGGGCTTTTGGGAAAGTTCAATGTTTCCCTATCATATCCTTCCCCACTCCCCAGGGACCCAGTATCTGAGCACCCCATGGTCTCCAGATTCTAGAAAAGACCATGTCTCTGGATATAATCCCCACCCTTTACCAGTACAGAAAAAAAATGGAAGACTTTATTGCCCAAATAGAGCCTAGAAAAGGATAGTACAACATCAGAATTCACCAACAACTTCTGAGAGGCTTTTTAAAAAAATAGACCTATGTATGAGCTTAATATAATTTTCAATTTTTTTAAATCTTTAAAAATTTTTTAAATGATTACTCCTCAAAACAAAAAACCACCATTCTTAAATGAAACAGAGAAATCCATCAGTGTTGTTTTTTTAAATGATGATACATTTTTACACATGAAAATTCTGTCAGTATTCCTGAAAAGGTAATCAGTTTTTTCTCTTCTGTTTTTTAAAAATAAAAACACTTTCTTATGTGTATCAAGCACCTTTACCTCTTCTTGCAATCACAGGGTAATTATCCAGTGAAAATTTACTAGTACTGTATATTGAGAAGAAAATGCTTATCAAAATATGAAAACTCTGGACACACCAAGAGTTCCCATAAATTGATATATTTATGAATTTATTATTTTTTACCTGGCAACCAAGAATAGAAATAAAAACAAAATAAAAACATTATGTTTTGTCTGCTCTGGACACTCTACTGGTCATAACTCTATCAATACATCTGGAATGGCATTTATGAAATTCAATCCTGTCCTTCTCATGGTATTTGTGTGCTGTTAGGAAAGTATGTATGAGCTCAGAAATATGTGACACATGGATGAGGAGTTTGTGAGCTTGGCATTTAGAGCTCAAGGTTAACTCTATTTTGTCATAGATAGAATTGAGGAAGTTATGATAGATCTGGGAGTAAACTCCACTAGTTATATATTTGGGGCATAATTCTTCTTTGGGCCCACTACATTCCCTATTACATGGCCTGAAGGGGTGACAGCTAATCATGTCCTGTGCTGGCATCTGCTTATGTTTGCTGAGATATGCTCTCTGAGACAGTGCCCAAAGGGTGTACAGACTGGTACACAGTAATCATTTTCTGTGTATTCCGCTGTAGGTACTGCTCCTTTCTCAAAGTAGGGCATGTCAGGGAGAGTGTAGGTTTAGAACAAAGAAATTATCTGCCCTCTTGCCTCCAAATCCATCTCTTTTACAATTGGTCAAAGGAAAAAGGTGAATGGGATCTCCTTGTGACTTCCTTTCTAATTTAAAGAGATGTAGGAAGTTAAATTCCCTTCAGGGCCACACAAAAATTCAACTTTCTTACCCTTCTGGCCTTCATAATACTATAGATCAACCCAGGGTCTCCTTGTGCAATGAAAGAAAAGAATGCTATTTCATGTTTACTTTCCCAATAGCATACATAGAAATCTAGTCAAACCCTTCTTCTACCTCCAGAAAGAAGTGAGAACCACAGATAAAATTATTTTGAAACCACTGGTTTAACATGACTCAGTTTACGCCCTCCTGAGGTCACCTTGTTCTTCAACCTGCTAAAGTACCTTGTCTCAGGTCTGCTAATTTAGGAAAGGGACATCTGTAACTGCCAAAAATGCAATGTGAATTACACTAAAAGTATTTTTGAGTCATAGGATCTGGGACATAAGAGTTGGAATGAACCTTTAAAAGCCTTCCAACCTCCTCAATTTACCAATGAGGAAACAGTTCCAGTGAGATTAAATGACTTGCCCAAGATTACATAGAAAATTTTTGATAAGCCTCTGAAATTTATTCATATTTTCATAAGAAAATGGCATGGATTCAACTTGGAGACAAGATGGGACATTTTATATACATCCACTTTCTCTCTAATAACAATGCCATCTTATATTTGCATAGTGTTTATGTTTTTCAAAGTGCTTTCCCATATACTATTCCATGCTAATATCAGATCAACAATACTCTATAAGGCAGCATGGCATAAGAAAGAGAGAGGGAGGACCATGCAGCAAGGAAGACCTGGGTTCAAGTTCTGACCCAAGCTGGTTGTTTGACCCAGAGCAAGTCAATTAACCTCTCAGTGCTCTAAGCAACTCTCTTACAACATAGACTGCAGGGAGGTTACTAATCTCTATTGGTGGAGGGAATTTCCTTATTTGGAAGTTCTCTAGACCATTGAAATGACAGATCCAGTTTCCTCTATCAGATCAGAACTTCACATTCTTAGCTCTCTCATCAAGAGCTTGGAGTGGTATAAGGACAGTTACCCCTCTGAGCTAGATAATTCCACCTGTCTTCCAAGGGTCTCATATCCCCCATCTGCCAAGCACTTTACCCCTCCCCTACCAGCAATTTCCTTTAAAATGAAAGGCAAAGAGAGAACAGTTATAATCTGAATAGAAAGTAAAGAAGATGGTTGAATGGGAATCCATTCTGACAATACACCTCTAGACAAATACAATTACAGAGCACTTTTTTTCTTCTCTAGAGGTGATTTCAAAATAGACTCAAAGCATAAGGAAACAAAAAAAAACACCTCAAAGTGTTTCTAATGATTGTCATTAATGGTAAGGCAGTCACTCACTCACACACACACATACACACAAACACATACATACACACACACACACAGGGAGAATTCATTTGAGTGGAAAAAAATACCCATTAACTAAATACATTTTTAATTGGTTGGAAGAGGAAGCTGTTATAAACACTTAAGGTATAGGGTTAAGAAACTTTACCAAAACCAAGCAAGTAACAGCATGGTATAGTGAAGAATCCTAATGGTTTTTGAACAAGGAGATCTAGATTCAACTCTTGTCCATGATGACATTGAACTGTTACCACAGGCCAATGATTTAACCTTTCTTAGCATCAGTTTCTTCATCTGACAAATGGGAATAACACTTGCATGATCTACCTCACAAGGTTATTGACTTCATAAAACTTTAAAAATGCCATATATATGGGCAAGTTACTCTTATTACCACCTTCCCTAAAAAGCCTTTTTTGACCTCTAACCTTCCCCACCCTCCATAAAGGTAAGAATGATCTTGTTCTCCTCATGTTTCTTACAATATTTTGCCAGGATCTTCTTTGTCCTTACCCTAGTCTGCCTTGTATTATATTTATTTGTATGCATGTTGAACTGTTCAAATTTGACAGGGGCTGGGACTGTGTCATTTTTCTTTTCTGTATCTCAAATGCATAGCAGTGTCTTATGCATAGTAAAGTGTTCACTGAATGAAATTGAACTGGATTGAATTTGTTTAATTCAATTCAAGAATTTTGGCTTGTGAAGGAGAGGAAAGAAATAAGAAAAAAAAGCTGGATGGAGTCAAGAGTTGGACATAGTCTCTTCCAACATTAGGGCATGTGACTATGTATTTAGTCAAACAAAGCCCATGAAGAAGGAGTGATTGAAAATGTATAGCGATTCCTACCTATTCTGGTTTATCCTTTATGCTGCCTGCTAGCATAATCTTTTAAAAAATTTATGCATAGATTCGGTCATGTCATTCCTTTGCTCAGACTATATTAGTAGCATCTTCATTATTTCCTAATTGCCTAATAAACTAAAGTTTAAACTCCATTTGACATTTAAGGCCCTCTATAATCTGCTAACTTTAGAGCCCTATCTCATATTACACTCTTCAATACACTCTATACTTCAGCCAAGTTGGATTTCCAGTCCAGTTGGGAATAGATTTCTATTTTCTAAGGAGTTTTATCTTTTAGAAATCAGTATGGGCCCACTAAAGGTTGCTAGATGGTAGACATGCCCCCTTGAATTGTGTAAGGGAAGCAAATATAGCAGGTGGTTTTTGAATGGACCAGAGAAGAGAAAGCAAATGGAGTCAAGGAGGCCAGCTAGGAAGTTATTGCAACAATCCAAGCATAAGATGATAAAGTGCTTAAAATATGATGGTGGCTTTGGGAATGGAGGTGAAGGGATGGATATAAGACATTTCAAAAGAAAAAATCTTTTGTGGGGAACAGTGACTGGATGTGAGGGATAAGAGTTATGGAAAAGTTAAAGATTAGTATAAGGTTTTGAGCTTTGGAACATTGGTCAAATACTAAAAGAGAAGTTGAGAGGTGATATTTGAGAGGAAAGATGATTATTGCAGTTGCTATATATCAAATTTTATATGACAATCAACATTTAAGTGTTAAATAGGTGGCATAAAGCATTGGGCCTGGAGTCAGGAAGATCTGAGTTCAAATTTGGTCTCAGAAACCTAACAGCTACGCAAGACTCAGCAAGTTATTTAACCTGTCTCTGCTTCAGTTGCCTCGGGCCAAAAAAGGATATTAACAGTATCTATCTCCAAGCGTTGTTATGAATATAAAATATTTGTAAACCTTAAAGTGCTACATAAATGCTAGTTATTGTTAGTGTCCTCATTGTTGTTATTAAATGCTCAGTAGGCAGCCGGAGATTCAGGACAGGGGTGAGAGAATAGGGTTGAAAACACAGATTTAGGAATCATTGGCACATATGGGATAAGTGAAGCTATGACAATAACTGAAGTCTGAGTATAGAGAAAGGTTAAAGAAGAAATGCCCACAATTAGCTAGAGATGCTCAATTCAATAAGCACTTATTAAGCACATTCTATTTGCCAGGCAGGTATTGCATTAGCCTTTAAACAATCAAAGGAAAAAAAAAACATCAAAAAGTTTTTGCCCTCAAAGAGTTTATTAGGGATAAATACAAACCATATTAGCTTATTTATTTGTATCTGGTAGATTCTGTTGGTATTTGGGGGACTATAATGTAATATGGAGTCATGGGTTACTTTCAAGAGAACAATTTCAACATAGTGGTGGGGACAAGAACTAAATGGGAGGAACTTAGGGAGGAATCGGTAGAAGAAAATGGTGGTGGTAGGAAAAAACTCTTGTTTCCTAATGGTGACACTGAAGGTCAATGTGACACTAATGCTATCCTTTCCATTTCTGGTCTATATTTTCTGCAAAAGAATGTCTTAACATGCATCGCTTAGGGGAAATATACATCTCTTAGGAATTTCCCTATATGTGTTAGATAGTTGTCACTAGTGGGAGGAAAAGATACAGTTATCCCCCAATGAAAAACCATCTTGCATGCAACAGTCATCTTTGATTCTTCACTCCTTCTAACAGGCCTGACCTATCCAATCCTCACCATGTCCCGTAAGTTGTCAAGCTTATTGATCCAGCCCCCACATCTTTCACTTGTGTAATCTCTTCGGTCACACAACCAACACTTTAGTCCAGGCTCTTAAAACCCCCTTCTTGGACTACTGGAATAGCCTCCTAATTGGTCTCCTTGATCCAGGCCTTCTTCTCTTCAATCCATTCTCTACTAAGTTGCTAAAATATTTTTCCTAAGCTATAAGTCTGATCACAACCTATATCAACTCTTTGGCCAAGCATACAAGGCCATCCACAATCTGGTTCTTCTCCACTAATCTTCTAGCCTGATGGACTATTAATTGTTTCCTGAATGAGACATTCTATCTCCCACCTTCATGAATTCATTGAAGCCACTCCTTCTGCCTGGAATGTACTCCTCCATCATCACTTTTCAGAATTTTGTCTCCCTTTAAGTTTCATCTCAAGAGTCCCTCTTCTGTGAAGCCTCTTGTCATTCCCAATCCTTCCCCTCTCCAGCTATTAGTACTCTTTCCCTCATCAATTTTCTTGGTAATATGCTTATTTGCATTGAGTCTATCCCCAGTAACATGGAAGCTCCCAGAGGGCAGGAAGTGATTTTTTTTTTCTTTGTATCCTCAGTGCTTAGCACTGTCACTTACAGTCATAGATCCTTACCTGTTGAATTGTTTCTAAAATGAAAGCAAGTGGTTCCCCTGGGGAAACCCTAGACCAGGGCAGTATAAATACAGATTCTAGAGGTTCAGGAGAAACTATTCTGACATCAAGACTTCGGTGAGTTGTTCCCCATGATACTTCATTACTTTTTTGTGCTTTATAGACTTACTTGCTTACTTATAGACTTGCTGTGTGTCTCATCACCTTCCCCATATTCAGTCTGCTGCCAAAGTCTGTCTATTTTACCTTTATAATATCTCTAGTATATGCCCCTTTCTTTCCCCAGATATAGGCTTCAGCCTGATTCTGGTCTTTATCTCCTCAAATCTGGACTATTGCAGTAGCCTACTGGTTGGTTAGCCTTTTCTTCATCTGCCATCAGGCATCAAAGTGACCATAAAGCATAAGTCTGACCATGTCACCTCCCCTCACTCCCAACGAACTTCTGTGGTTCCCTATCACTTTCTGCTTTAGAATTTGTTTAGACTCGTTTTTTTAAAGGTATTTGGAAGGGTTTGGAGGAGAGCTCAGGTGAGTCCCTGCCTTTACTCTGCCATCTTGGCTCCACCTCCTCTCTATCACTTTCAAGATCAAATACAAAACCTTGTGTTCAGCATTCAAAGCCCTCTGTAAGCCTTCCTTGTCCACTCTACCTTTCCAGTCTTCTTACAGTGCCCCCACAACCAGCATACACCCTGAAATAAGACATTCCATTTCCTAACTCAGGGCATTTTCAGTATCTCCTCATCAATCCCTCCTGGCTTCCCTGGCTTCCTTCAATTTCTAGCTAAAATCCTACCTTCTACAAGAAGCTTTTCTCCCTTAATTCTAGTGCCTTCTCTCTGTTGAACATTGCCAATTTATCCCATATATAACTTGTTTGTACATAGTTATTTGCATGTTGTCATCCACATTAAACTGAGATTTTTTGAGAGCAGAGATTGTCTTCTGCCTTTCTCTGTATCCCCAGCACTTAGTACAGTACCTGACAGATAGGAAGACCTTAATAAATGTTTATTGACTATTTGTAGGTCTATAAAAACAAAGCACACATGATATTCATAGTGCACATCTTGGAAAGGTCAGTGACAGTAATAGAAAAGAAAAAAAGTTAGAGTGAGGAAGAGAGACCAAAGAAAGGGGATGCATTGTGGAAAGCAGAAATGATGTGTAGCTTAATAATGCCTCCCATTTAGACAGTTAAGTTTTACAAAACATTTACTTTCCTGACAATAACCCCATGAGGAAGATATCATAAGTTTTATTATCCCCATTTTACAGATGAGGAAACTAAAGTTCAGATATTCAATGTTTTGCTATAATTAGGTTGCTAATCATTATTTTAGTTTCAGAATTAGGATTTAAACACTGGCCTCTGACTCCAAGTCCTATCCTTTTTCATCACATGACCTTATTTATTCTAATTCTGACCTGTCTGCTGCCTGATTTCTTACTATTCAAGCATTCATGCTTTAGTCTTCATGATTAATGATTGTACTTTCAGAACACTTGTGTAATGGAGGGCAGATGTTTATGTCCTTCAAAAAGAGCTGCTGCTGGTGTTTTTTTTCTTTTAATCAACTAAGCAACTCTAACATGGAAAACATGCCATTCCTCTGTGTGTGTATATGTACACATAGGCCACTATGACTACCAAATATGTTGTCAACTCCTGATGCACTTAATCCATCTGAAAGGACAGCTGGCAATTAGGTTCCCTGTCAAACACAAGACCTTTCTTTCAATGGTAGGGTACATGTGCCCATAATCCTACTTGCAATACATAATATATAGATAGTTGCCTATGTAATAAGTTCCCAGGCAATATTGGAAGGAAAGAGAGAAAGAAAAGGGAAGAAAAGAAAAAGAATGTACAGGGAAGGGAAGAAAGAAAAAAGAAATGGAGAAAGGAAAGAGAAGGAAGAAAAAGAAAAAGTAAAAAAAAGTAAACAAAAAATACTTTGGGGATATTAAAAGTATCTAAGATGAAATAGTGTTCCTTGATTTGTTTTGGGATTTGATGGCATTATTTATTTTCGGGTCACAGGGAGTGGACTAGATTTCTGGTGGCCCATCCTTCTTATATTTTAAAATTAAAGAGAAACTCAAAATGTGTGGGGGACTTAATGGAACCCTTTAAATTCAGCTGCCTCATGCACTAAAGAGCAGTGTATATGATGTGATTTCAGACCATCAAATCTAATAGCTGTATAATCTTCCTTCTCAAAAAAGGAAAGCTGAGACCAATGACTTAAAAAAGGTGAGCTTATTTAGATAGAGAATGCAATGCATTTCACAGATGGTCCTGTCTGTTGTCTAATTTGCCTTGTAAAGACTTTGAAGAGATATTTTATTGACCCGAGTCAGATTTGAATAAATTTGTTCTTCTATATTTGCTCTTCACACAATTATTGGATTCCCGTGGTGAAATTTTTAATGCAATATTTTGGGAAATACAGAAACTTGATAACATTTTTTTTCAGAAAAAATCAAATGAATAAAAATAAGAATAAAAAAGGAATTATTAAGTTCCTTTCCTAAAGTTCTTTCTAAAGTTCAGTAATTCTTTATATTGAATGAAAACTTCCATCACAATTGGGTGAGAGCACTGTACCATGTCATATAAAGTATTAAAGCTTAAGACTACTTTGGAAACTACACATACATATGTGTATAGATATAGATACATGTATGTAATGTGTACTATACATGTGTATTATGCATATATAGTTCAAATATGACCTCAGACACTTACTAGCTGTGTGACCCTGAGTAAGTCACTTAACCCCATTTGCCTCAGTTTCCTCATCTGGAAAATGAATTGGAGAAGGAAATGGCAAACTACTTCAGTATCCTTGCCAAGAAAACCCGAAATGGGTTCGTGAAGTGTTGGGCGTGACTGACAACGACTGAACAACAACTACAAATATATGTATTTGGGGAAGATGTAAAGTTTAGATAAGATATAGTACCTGACCTCAGAATGGTTTTTAAGTAGACATACCGATAATACATAGAGCTGGTTCAGGTATGATGGCCACGACCTGGAGGATCATTCTCATTAGCCCTTCTTGTGAACGCGGGGAGACAAGGACCAAAAGGAAAGCTTTCCTAAGTTGTGTCACACATCTTGATCAAGGGCTTTCCTCCCCATAATTCCTGGCCTGAGAGACCCAGGGCTGTCAATATTCAATTGTCTCATTGCTTATTTTCTACAATTTTGACTTTTGTCAAATTTGAGCATGAAGACTATACAGATTGAGATATTGTTACAAGCATAGGCCCTGACCTTAAATCTCCATATATAGCCTAATTAAAGAAAAAAGCCCTCCAAATTTTTTAAAAAAGGTCTTCTTTAGACAATGACAATCATTTTAAGCCTATGCTCCCCCACTCCCTGGTGATAAATCCTGTGGAGGCACTCTTGTGAGTAGAATGTTTTAAGAATCTTGTGCTGATTTTTTAACAAAAATAGAATGATGTATGTTTTAAAATTTTTAATCTTTTGAAAACATTTGAAAACTTTTGTGTATATAGTACCTACAGTCAATTAAAATGAATATTCATGTAAAAACGGCACTAAATTTACATGTTCGTTATACTGATGATACATTTGATTCTATTTCTTACACAAATTTCATTTGAATAATAAATCTTTCACATGCCTATAGCAAGCAGCATACCAGTAGTACAAATAAGTGAAATAAGGAGGTCCTGTTGCATTTATATATAGGGCTTGTAGACAGGTTTTTGAAGTAGATACTAGCAAAAGGCCTAGAACAGCTGGCAAAGTGAGATCCCTGGAGCTAAGAGGGGTTTGTCAAATCCTTTCCACAACAGCTAATCCTATGACAGCCATGTGCTCCGTAAAGCTACAGATGCCTGCACCTGTCCCAAACTTGACAAATGCTGCTAATAGCAGATCTCATGAAGCAAGAGAGAGAGAGAGAGAACTAAATCTGGAGTAGTTAGAATGCAGAGTTTACGTGAAAAATTAGATTTTACATACCTGTGAATGAATGTTTACTAAATAATTGTTCTGTATACCGCATGTTCCTAATGATAACTATTTGTACATACCTCTAAACTAAGGACAAAAAGAAACCAACCAAAATTATTAGTTTATTCTTAACTGTGTGTCCCGAAAAACAAAGTTTTCAAAAGAAAAGCAAAAAAGAACTATGACATTTTAGGGTTGGTCACAAGCCACAGACGTGGCTGGAAAAATAAAATCATTAAAATGTTTGACAAAAGAGCTGTGATGAAAGATAAAAGACACAGTATTCAGTACTGAAAAACCAGAGGGGGAACACAGTCCATCCCTTAGTCCCACATTTTCAACTATGTGTGCTGTGATTACAGTTATAAAACAATGGGGACTGTGTCAGCAGCAAGCTAAACAAACAATAGGTCTTTTTCTGAAAGTATCTGTAGGAAGAACATACAAATTAGTCAACAAGGGAGCTGAAATAACCCTTGCGTTCTTTGCAGAAATGATACTTTAAGGTTCATTAGCAAAAATGTCGGTATTCTTTTCCACTGGGTATTTTCTTTTTCCTTTGTTCACTGTGGAGTTTTTCCAACCATGCACCTGGTTTGACCAGCAGTCAGCAAGATTCTGAGAATTCTCCCTATTTTATGGATTGGAACCTCTTGTGCCTCTGCAGGCAGCTGCTTGGCCCGGCTCTTTCTTTAGCTGAAAAAGCAAACATGGGATGTCTTTTGCCAGTGTCAATTAGAGACGGGTTAAGGGAAGGCGCTCAATATGAATATTGTTCTGCCAGAGGACCAAGGGGCTTACACTTAAGCTGAACTCAGGTAGTACTTTTTCCCCCCAAGCCAATGGCTTGATAATGTGTGAATGTATTCTTCTACAAGGCAAAATTTGCCAAATCAATTAAGTAACAGATTTGTTACTCTGCATGCTCTGGACTATTTCAGAAATATTATATACATACATATATATATATATGTGTGTGTGTGTGTGTGTGTGTGTGTATGTATCCATACACATATATACACATATATAACATATATAATATGTATCATATACACACATATAAACACATATATACATACATGTGTATAGAGACAGAGAGTTAATTTAGAAAACAAATGGTTTTGTGTTAAGCAGTATTCAAGCACTGGATAAACACTAACTACATCGAAACAGAATTAGGTATTAGGATGATAGTGAAAGACAAAGATGAAAATAATCTTCCAAACAAGAGGATGGAAGAGATTTTGCGGCTTAGAAAATCTGCTTTCTTTTTTACTTTTTGAGATGGACTAATCAACAAGTAGCTGTATAAAATGGACTTGTTTTCGTTGTTTTTAAAGTCAGATGTTTTGCCTATATTTAAGTCTTCAAATCTAACCTTTTCCCTAAAAGGTTCTAGCTTTTCCCTAGGTCTCCTATCCCCCCAACCCCAGCTCCAAGCCACACTCCTTTAATCTTATGTCCTGTTTGACCCTTGAACTATAATCAGAATAAAGAAGATTTCAAATACATAAATTCTGGCTTCTCTAAAGGAAAGGAATACAAATCATAGAAGAAACTTCATCCTTTAAAAATCTCTTATCCTGTCTGGTGAAAACTTTAGATCATTATCAAATGGATGTTTAATTTTCAGAATCCTGTGCTTTGGTTTCTATTTACTTAAAAGACAGCCTCTCCCTCCCCACAGTTAGCATTGCTTCTATATTCAAATGCTGGCTTTAGAAACTCTTAGATTTTTGCTTTCTGAATTCAGGACAATTTTTTTTGGGGGGGGCGAAAAGTTCTCATCTCTGACTTTGCCTACAGAAAAGCTAAGAAATGCTTGGATGGGTAGAGTATCTAGCTTAGAATTTATTAAACCTTCATCTAAAATATACTTGTTTCTAATGCATTTTGGGGGAATTTTCTGTATCAAAACTTCTTAATAGCTACATATGAGTCCTAAAGTAAAAAGATAAAAGTTTACTAACTGACCGTTAGTGGGTAAAGTATCCTTAGCTCTTTAGAGACTAAAGATCCAGAAGAGAAAATGAACGAGAGGCAGGCAAAACCTTCATTTTGTAGGATTCTTGATCAATGACCCAGTTCTAACTGGGCTTAGCCCAGGGGCTGGCACACAGTAACTACTTAATAAATGCTTACTGACTGAGGAAGACTCATCACCTTCATGCATTATTTCCCTACTGTACTGGCTTCCCCCTTCCCTCCAGCCCCCCAAAGTATATTGACTCTCTGGTGCTCCCAGAAACTCAAACAAGAAATAAGCAAGTATACCTGAGAACCTGACAGGCAAAGCATTAGCTCAGCCAGTTACAATCGCAGCATTGGAAGGCATAATCAGTAAACAGTATTTCACTTAAGCTAGTGGCACAAAGTAGTAGGATTTTCCAGGGCCTAATGTTAAACACATTAGAGTACTGCATTGGGAGTAACTGAATACCCATTGAAGTTGGTGGCTGGAAGGCTGGATTCAAGTTCACCTTTCAAAACTCCTTCCCATCCATTTGAAAAGAAACTCACACGGATTTGGCTTTTAGAACTCAGGCAAACTTTTCTTATAGAGAGTAAAATGTATTATGTTGCTGTTCCATGTGAAAGATAAAATGGAAGAGAGCACAGCACTCTGTGAACTGAAAGAATTCATTGTGGCACTTACAACAACAGAAACTTGGTGATGACATGCGGTCTTTGAAAGGTGCCAGATAACAAATGACCAGAGCATAAGAGATCTAGCTGAATTCTGTTAATCTCCAATATATTATATTAATAAATGCCTTGTCTCTGATATACATTTCTCTTTGATCCTCAAATCTTGGCGATATCAACACATTCTTCAAACCAGCCACTTATGTCCACTTATGGACTTGTATTTCATAAAACCAGAATCTGCCATTATTACTTGGTCATGCATTCATAAGGAGACCTGTTATCATTTCATCTTGTACTTCACCTGACCAAAGCAAAATTATATCAAAGGTAGAAATGAGTGCTGGAGCTGATATTTGCTTTAATCATACAAAAGGGATTGTACCTGAGTTATAAATTTCCACTTTAATTTGTTCTGGCAATACTTTCCCTGCAATATTATTCAGTTAACTGCTCTTCAGTTATCTTAGATTATTGTGAAAATATCCTCTCATGTTCAAGTAGCCTAAGAATTTAGGATCCATATTTCAAAGCAAGAGACATGGTCTTCTTTTAGGCAAAGGCACACATGAAAGAAAGTATTCAGTCTCTGACAGGAATTTCTTTATTATTCCTAATAAATGGCAACATTTGTATAGCTCTTGGAAAGAGTCCAAGCATTGTCCCTCCTTGTATAAAGGAATCACTTCCCCACCATGGAGCTGTATCTGGATGGACAATGACAGCTGTTTTTCAGTTTGTGACTATAACGCACAGCAACAGCCTAGTGCAGGAAATTAACTCAGCTATGCTTGCAACTACTAAGGGAATTTGGCAGCAGAAAATACAACAATTATGAAAACCAGACAAAGCATGAGAAGCAATATTGAAAAAAAAAACAAAAAAAACAAAACGACTAAGATGACCCTTTACTTCACTAGAATGACTCCTATTGCCCAAATGAGAAGGTGTTCAGGCATAAGGCCTAGTACTCTTACAAAAAAGGGAAGGACTCTTGAATGGCCAATACATCCAGACTTGAGTTTATATACATACAAGGGTACATGGTTCTACAAGGCTAGAAAGAAGTGTGTCCTAATGAAATGAGCAATGGACACTAGATTTAGAATCAGGAGACCTGGATTCAGACCCCAATTCTAAAGTTTACTAGCAAGTGCCTTAATCTTTCTGAGCAACCATTTCTTGCTTTGTAAAATGGGAATGATAGTTTGTGTACTACCTCAGAAGGCTGTTAGGAGGATCAGGGACATCAGTGATGTAGAGGACTTTGTGAATTGTAAAGCACCATGTAAACTGGAGTTGCTGTTACTGCTCTTTGTTCTTATTAGGGAAAACATAAATTTCCCATGATAGCTTTCTGGACGTAAATACTCTGTGAGGATTTGGGGATTCTGCCAGAAGGGTTCCTCCTGTCTTCCCCTTCCCCACTTAGTTATGGGGGGAAAGGGAGACCCAAATCATCAGCCTGATGATTTCATACCATCCAGCATTTCGAGCTTTTCTGGGATAGGAGCGGATCTCTCCTCTGGAACCGCTGCCTTGGACCATCTTGTAATGAAACAGTGGAAGAAAGGAGACAGTGACTGACATCTTCTAAAATTCCTGAATATTCTGTTACTGGCTGATTGGGTTGGTACAGAGTCACAGATTTTCCCATACATATCAAGTCAACCAGCTGAGCAACCATTTCAAATGGACACTGGCCTTCCTGATGTTGATTGATAGCCTGGTCAGGCAGTGATATTAATATAAAGCCACTTAATTTCTATGGGACTCAGTTTCTTAATGTATAAAATGATAGAGTTGGATTAGATGACCTCCAAGATCCTTTCTAGCTCTGGGCTTATGATCTTATCATCCCATGTGTCCTATAATTATTACCAGGACTCCATTAAAGTAAGATTCTACACATATTTCTGATTCTGGCTTTTGTCAACTTGACTCAAAGTAGTCCCTCAAATATAGGGCTACTGATTCTTTTCTCTTTCCCCACTCCTCCTGATTTCACTACTCTAAGTCTGTTCTTTCATATTTTTAATTTTGGGGTTATCTTTGACTCTTCCCTCTTCCTTACCTCTAATATTTGATCAGTTGCCAAATCCTATTGAATCTCTCTTTGCCACTCCTGCTATACCTGTCACCTCATATCTATTCCCATTGTCACTACTCTGGTGTTGGCCACTGATAGTGCCCATTTGGAATAATCCAATGGTCTCCTTTGTTGTTGTTTAGTCGTTTTAGTTGTGTCCAACTCTTTATGACCCCATTTGGAGTTTTCTTGGCAAAACCCTAGAGTGATTTGCCATTTTCTTTTCCAGCTCATTTTCCAGATGAAGAAACCGAGACAAACAGGGTTAAGTGACTTGCCCAGGGTCATATAGCTAATAAGTTTCTGAGGCCAGATTTGAACTCAGGGAGATGAGTCTTCCTGACTTTAAGCCTGGCACTCTATCCACTGCACTCTCTAGCTGCCTTTTTTTTTTTTAGATCCTCTAATGTCTGTAAATGATTTTCTTGAGACTTCTTATAACACTCTAATGTCTTTTAAAATTTAATATTATGTATTATAGGTATCTATGTTACTTTCTCACTCCCTTAGTAGACTTTAAGCTACTTGAGGGTGGGAACCATGTCTTAGGGAACCTTTGTATTTCCCCCTACAATTAGAATTGTGTTACATGAATTAATTGACCCTTCTAATTTGGTGCATTGTATTGAATTCAGACATTTTGATTTGTGCCCATCTCCATGACAGCAAAATAAAATGTGCTCAGTAGCAGAGAAAAGATTCTGTAAATGGACTCATTTACATATTTAAGATGTCTGATTAAGTGGTCCTGCCTCCCCGACTTGTATAGCAATAGAATAAAGTATCATGTTAAAAAAAAAACAACAGAGCTATCAATCCATCCACCAAGAGGTAGCAACACAAATTCAAATAGCAGGATCGTGGGATAATGTATTTTGAACTGGAAAAAACCTTAGAGATCATCCAGTTCAATGTTTCATTTCACATATAAGTAGACTGAGGCCTAGACAGGTTAAGTGACTTATCCAAGGTTATATGGCTGGTAATAATAATATTAATAATAATAACAAATTTTTATATAATCCTTTAAGGTTTACAAAGCACTCAGTATATATATCAACTCATTTGATCCTTGCAACAACCTTGTGAGGTAGGTTCTATTATTATCTCCATTTTACAGAAAAGGAAATGAAGGTAAACACAAATCAAATGACTCATTCAGGATCACACAGCTAGTAAGTATCTGAGGAAGGATTCAAACTCAAGCCTTCCTGACTCTAAGTCCCGTACTCTATCTACTGTGCCATCTGGCTGTCCACAAGTTGGGGAGTTAGGATGTGAATCCATGTTCCACAGTCCCCAATACAGTGTTTATACATACCCATGCTCACTGTATGAAAACCACCATTGAACTATTTTTTTTGGTAGAGAAGAAAAGACAACAATAACATGTAAAAGACATGTAAAAGCCCTACTTCTAAGAAGGGTCTTCCCTTCCACAGGGATCTGAGACTTCCGAGGAGGGGCAATTGGATTTCTTTGGAAGATCAAGTGGCTATGAATTACATTCAGGTGAGCATCTAGGAAAGTCTCTTATTTCCCAATTAAAAGTTATATGTTGCTATCACTAGCCTTGAGCTACAATGCCTTGCACATAGCAGTCACTTAATAAAGGTTTGTATAATTAAATTAAAACAGAGCAAGTAGTTAAACATAAAAGATGCCAGAGCAGAGACAGTATTAATAGGGAAAAGAATAAAAAAAAACTTCTAGAAAATATCACCAAAATGCATCTAATTTTTTCTGGCCCATTTACAAAAGTATTTCATGGTCATCATGTCCTTGTCATCATCATCATCATCCTCGTGGTCATTGTTGTCATCATCATCATTATCATCATATCTCAATTTATGTGCAACATTGCAGTTTGCAAAAACCCTGTGACTTAGGTAGTACAGATGTTTATCCCCATTTAACAGATAAGAAAATTAAGGCTCAGATATTTGTAACTGTTGGAACTGGGACTCAAACCCAGATATTCTGACATCATGCTCAGAGTGACTCTTGGTGCTTCTACTATACTGAACCTTAATCAAATTTATTTAAGGCCTGCTTATGTGTGGGGCTGTGCTAAGTGATGTACAGTGGGATCAGAGTCAGTTAGAAGCCAGGATATACTGATACAGGATAATGGGTCAAGGACAATGAAATGATAAAGGCATAGAAAATAGAATAATAAATGCTAAATTTATATACAAAAAGTGAAATCAAGATCTGCATGTAAAACAAGATTAGAAGATTATACTAAAATCGTGAGTTCTGTGAGAGGAGAGATGTCATGAGCTGTTCTCTCTCCAGTACTTAGTAAACACTTAATAAATACTTCACAGCGTAACAGATTCTCAGTAGTGAAAGGAATCTCAGAGGTGGCCAGTCTCTTCTTGCTCCTGAACAATATACCTACAAAATCTCCAACAAACGATGATTATTAGGCTTTTACCTGAAGACCGCCAATGAAGGGGAAGGCATTACTTTTCTATTATTTTCAGAGGTGATCCATTCCATTGTTGTATTACTTTAATCTCTTTTAAGAAGTTTTTCATCATTTCGAGTTGAAATCTACCTCTCTCTTTAACTTCTTCCCACTTATCAAGTTGAATTGAACTGAATTTAATGATAGGAATTACCATTTATGTGGCAGGGAGACTGTGTTTTATCTGATTTTTCAAATTTATATCTCGTCTCCTGAATTAAGACTATGAAAAACTTTGAAGGCACACTCTTGCCCTAGTAGGCACTCAATACATGGTTGCTGATTCGAATTTTGTCCACTCTCACCTTCATGCATTCATGCGGGTGGTCTTTGTTATCTAGGACACGTTCTCTTCTGATCTCTGCCTTCTCAAATCCATCTTTTCCTTAAGGCCCTGTGTGTGTGTGTGTGTTGGGGGAGGAGGGGATCATTGTAGTTTGTTCTTCACAAAATCATAAGGGCCTTGAGTCACTTTGTGATCTTCTAGTTGGCTGCAAATTGCTCACTTGTTCTAGTAACTTTCCAGCTATGAAGGTTAGGCCGACTAGTCTGTAATTACCAAGGTCATTCTTTTTAACAGATCACTACGCCATCGGCCTTTTTCATCAAGGAGAGCTCTTATACTCCAAGATGTCTCAAAACAGGAATGGCTAGAGGTCCTACCATGCCACCCACTGATTTCTTAAATAATGGGTGAATTTCATCAAGTTCTGTTGATTTGAATTATGCATTTTCCCCAAAATCATCTTCAACTTAAATCATCTCATAATTATGCTATTTGGGGAATGGTCCTCTTTGAAACCACAGGACTATATACTTAAGTTCTTCCCTGTTAGGTATGGTAGGCATTTTGTGAGTTCTTTTATTTTTCATTATCAAGCATTTACTTTTTTTCTCTCCTCCACCTACCCCCGTGGGAAGAACCATTGTAACAAATGTACATGGTTAAGCAAAACAAATTCCCATAATGGTCCTGTCTAAAAATGTGGCTTATTGTGCATATTAGTCTTTTACTTCTTGGTCAAGGGGTAAGGAACACTCTTCATCATTAGTCCTCTGGAATCATGATTGATCATTACATTTATCAAAGTTCTTAAATCCTTAAAATTATACATTTTTGTTTTTGTTTTGTTTTGTTTTGTTTTGGTGAGGTAATCGGGGTTAAATGACTTACCCAGGGTCTTGCAGCTAGTAAGTGTCAAATGTCTGAGGCCAGATTTGAACTCAGGTTCTCCCGACTCCAAAGTTGGAGCTGTATCCACTGTGCCACCTAGTTGCTCCAAAATTATACATTTTTACAAGGAGGATATGTAATATAAACAGTGCCCACGGTTCTGCTTCTACCTCAGTATCAATTCCAACAAGTCTTCCAGGTTTCTCTAAAATATGCTCTTTTTTCATTTCTTACAGCATAACGCTATTCCATTCTATTTATTTATCATAATTTATTCAGCTATTCTCCAAGTGATGGAGGCCTCTTTTGTTTCTAGCTCTTTGCCACCACAAAAAGGGCCATTAAAATATATTTGTACATATATAGGTCCTTTCCCTCTTTTATTTCTTTGGGGGTATAGGCCTAATAGCTATAATCTAGTATTAGAATATAATAGCATTAGTTCAAAGAGTATGCACAGTTTAGTGACTTTGGGGATAGAATCCCCAAATGCTTTCCACAATGGCTGGATCAGTTCTCTATAGGTACTTCTATAACAAGTATTCCACCATCTTTTTAACGTTTTATTTTCTATCCTAAGCAAGACTTGTTCTAGATAATAATTCATGTCAATTCTTCCATAGTGGTAGAAATGAATGCAACATTAACAACCTCTGCCTTTTCACCACCTTTTATTATTAATTTTCCTTTCTTTTCTATTAGGGGGACAAAATGTTCTCTCCTATCTAATAAAAATGATGACATTTTTAGTTCTTTTCTTGTTCTTTGCCAAGTTAATTGCATCACCTTTCTGGCTTTAGCCTTCTTAACCTTATGGGAATCATGTAATTAAAAAAAATTCTCTTTAGTCATCTCACTAATTTCTACTATTTTGCAGCCTTCTCGCTCACCATTTCTTTAGAAAGGGTCTTTCTTTAGAATGTTGTGGGTTTGGTCAAATAGATCTTATTAAATTTCTTGTTCTCCTTTATGCTGTATAGGGTAGTTTCTTCCCAAGTCCACAAAATTATCT
>NW_020954953.1:26124350-26147291 GCF_900497805.2 Vombatus ursinus | reverse complement strand
TTTTCTTTGTTTTTTTTTTTTTTTTTTGCCTCTTGGGCTCTCTTCCCAATGGGTCCTTCCAACTACTGTATCACATCTGGTAAAAGGTAGCTTTCATTAGCGTGCAAGCAGGGTTTTCTCCTTCCTTCTGTCCTTTAGGAGATAATTATATGAGGCTCTGTGTCTTGAAACATGCATATCAATAATTTTGAATGAATAAAATATTGGAGGTTTTCTTAGAATCTGAAGAATCAGAGCATATGTAACCTTATACAGCCATTATACTTAGTACATTTGTTATGGCATGGTTGGGTAGGTTTAAGTCTGCCTCTAAGTCTTTCCTCTTTTTTTTAGTAATTTAAATTAAGTCCTTTGCAATTATCAATGCAAAGCATTGAATAGATTATTTTTTTTAATTATTTAGACCTCATTATTTCTTATCAGTATTTTCTCTATAGTTGTTTAAATACAGGACATTCTACTTCAACCTATTATAGCCACTGGACTTTATCCTTAAAAAACCTTTTTTATTGAACTAGTGCAGTGCAGGATAGTAAAAAGAGCTTTAGATTTGGAGAACCTACCTGTTGATTCTGGCTTGGCTAAGGATGACTTATCTAACACCCTAGGCAAGTCTCTAATGCCTCTGTTAATCTCATTTTTTCTCACTTGTTAAAGGAAAGCACTGGACAAAGCAGGGTCCTTTTTCAGCTCTAAAACTGAGAATTTTATTATCTAGATCCAGATCTATATTATATGTATATAATATGTATCTATATTACATATAATATATATGTATACACATACACACAATGTAGCATATGTCTGTATTTACATAGATAGATCATAAACTTCTCAGCTTTAAAGCTGTATGTCCATATATAGGTGTCAATATGATCTATAATATTTGGTACAGATCCATCCATGATGTCTCTGGTGTAAGGAACTCTCTGGTGAGGAAACTCCCTGTACAGCAGATCTGAAACTGTTCTGTGATTTATAGCTTTTGGGTTTTGCCTGAGGGCACTGAGAGGTTAAGTGATTTGTCTCAGGGTCACAAAGGCATTCCAGTACATGTCAGAGGCAATTCTTGAACACAGGTCTTTCTGATTTGGAAGCCACTCTCTATCCACTCTGTGCTACCCCATCCTAGGAAATAGAGCAATTTATACGGATCACTTCCTGGACACCTGAATAGTCTAAACTAAATGCAAAACAGTTCTCAATTACTATGTGATCTGTTATCTGTAAGTCCCTACACATTAACACTAGAGCAAATTTTTTAAGGGACTAGGCATGAGAAGCTACATTTGGACATTGATTTTGTCTTTTGTTTGTAGGTTAAGGCTAATTTAAAAGGATGGAGAGGAGATTCTATTTTCAATTGGCTGGAGTTCAATAAGAATATAATAAAACACTGTTACAGCAAACTCTTTCACAGTGAAATTCTGGCAAAGCTAAATCTAATTCCTTTCATTGTGCTGCAATATAGCCAAAATACTGTTATAGTGAATTAGGCACCCATTAGAGTGACAAGTCTCCTAGAGCACAAGGATTTTTCAATGTTTTATTTTAAATGAAATCAACAGCATTTCATTGCTCTGAATTAAGAACAGAGAAAGAAATTATTTCATAATAAAATCAATAAAGGACATGCAATTTCATTACAGCTATATTTTTGGTAGGAGTCTGTATTTTCCTAATTTCAGAAACATATTTGATCATTTTAGGCATAGGAAATTGCTTCATTTAATTATTTGTGTAGTGAAAGCATGGTAATTCTTCAGTAAGGTCCACTGATTAACCTAAAAATCCTAGAGGAAAGAGGCCACTAAAAGATATTTTGTCAGGTACCAGGCAAGAGTTACAGTTGTCATATCTATATGTATTAATCCCTACCCCTTCCATTATTGTTTATCCCATTGGTAGAAGTAGCTGACAATCTTCCTTATATAGTTTTTAGAGAGACTTAAGGATGTTGCTATTGTAATTGTGCTCCAGTTATTAATCAATGGAATCTGCATATTATTCTTAAATTAAATTGCCATTTTCATTGTGTTATGGCATGGCAAAACTTTGATAGCTTTTCTTACATGAGTACATTGGGTTTTGTAAGGAACTGAAGCTCCCAAGATCCTGTGACTTGGTAGATAGGTCCCAGAGGGTGACCTGAAGCCCAGAGAGGTAATGACTTGCTCAAGGTACCAAAGTAATAAGTTCCAGAGATAGGATTTGAACCTGGTTCTTTCTGACTTAATGCTCAATAGTTTATCTACTATGCTGTGCTGCTACCATATAACTTCCCATGACATACAGAATGAATTAATGGCTTTGTATCAAAATTAATCAAATTTGGAGGATGCTTAGAATAAAATTTCAAGTCTTTAGTCCTCACATTCAAGACCTTCCATCTCACCCCAACCTAATGGTGCTGTCTTATTTTTTTGTTGTGTCTCTGCAGGAGCCCTCATCTCTAAGCCAACTAACTGGTCTTCTCTTTGTCCCCTAAACATGCCAAATTTATTCCTGCCTATTCAACTTTGCTTCTACTATTTGCTATGCCTGGAATGTATTCCCCACTCTGCTTCAGCTACCCAAATCCTATCCATTTTCTCAGACTTAGCTGGAATTCCACATCCTCCATGAGACTGACCCTGACTTCTACTGTATGGTGATCTCTTCCTTCTCAAAATTAACATAGCAGTTGATATTTATACTACTATTTGGTATAAAGCATATTCAACCTTATGACATTGTTTTATATTGCTGTGTAATACATATTTTATCTGATTTTTCAAATATATATCTTGTCTCCTGAATTAAGACTATGAAAAACTTTGAAGGCACACTCTTGCCCTAGTAGGCACTTAATACATGGTTGGTGATTCGAATTTTGTTCACTCTCATCTTCATGCATTCATGCAGGTGGTCTTTGTTGTCAGAACATGTTCTCTTCTGATCTTTGCCTGCTCAAACCCACCTTTTCCTTAAGGCCCTGTTCAGGTGCCAACTTATCAAGGAAGTCCTCCCTGTTCCTCCCAGCTAAAAGTGATCTTTCCCTTCTCAGATTTCTTAAATCACTTTTTTTTTGGAGGGGAGATTCTCTGCCTTCATCTCACTCTTTACTGAATTTATAGTATTTCAAAAATTCCTTTTTCGATTTTGATAATGAAAAGGAGTATTAAATTTAACTTTATAGCCTATATTTTAATGTGCAGATTTAAAATAGTTAATCACTTATTTTGAAAGAAGATTCTCCTAAAGTCTCCTGAGTATAAAAGTTCTAGAATAGCTGGAATTTACATAGCACTTTAAAGTTTGGGGAAAAAAAAACCACTTTATAGCCACGATTTTATTTGATCCTCACAACAACCCTGTGAGGTAGATTCTTTAATTGTCCCCATTTTATAGAAGAGGAAACAAAAGTTTCAAGGTTGTCACAGTTGTTCATGTTGTAAGTCACTTGAATATAAAAGCTAGTGTCTGAGTATAAGAGAACCCTATTTAAAATGCACACTAAGTTAAACACAATGAACAACCTCTTTGTTGTGTCATGATCTTGACTCTTTCCCTCATTATTAAAACAATTTTCAGCAGTAGGAGAAACTATAATCTTTGTGGATAGAAAAAAAATTCCAAGATCATTGTTCTGTAACTCAGAGGCAGAAAAAGCTATGCAAAAAACAGCCCTTTGTTTCTTCCTCCCCCTCACACTTCTCCCTGTCCCACCCAACATTCAAATAAAGGAACACAAGAAAAGCTTTAAAACAGTTGAAAACTTTTATAGCAATTTTCATCCATCAAATGGTTTTTTATAAAGATTAGTTCTAGAAAAGAGACCAAAAGAAAATTGTCTCAGGAATTGTTGAAATGAAATTTCTTCCCTCTCAGGTGTACAAAGCAGCAAACCTTGCACGTTACAAAGAGACACTATACAACAGTGGTTTAAAATAGTAGAAAAGTCTCTCCCTTTCCACTGAAACTGGAGGAGGAATTAAGCAGGTTGAACACTGAGAATGTTCTTTAGTAATCTGAATTGAAATTTGTTAGATAATCATCAAATTTTACTAAAAGTATCATAAAGTTCAAAAAAATCAAATGTGATTGGAATCTTCATTTTATACTCCTCCAAAAGGTGAAAGTGTCAACTACAAAGTTAGTCTGCATAGAATTCTGCAAGTGTGAGTAAATCCCATTAGGACAAAATCTACTATCTACTGTATCAGTAACTTAATAAAATACAATCCTTTTGGAGTCCCTTGGAAACTTTTCATTCAAATACTGACCAGGTTTAACCCAGGTTATTCTGATATGCACAGTACTTTACTACTGAGAGTATAAAGAAAAGGTCAGAAAGAAGACTGAATTTAAATTTTAAGTGGTTAATGCTGAGAAAATAAGGGAAATTATATTTTGAGACCACTGACTAATAATGAATCTCTGTTTCCCAGATTCTGAAATAATAAAATCATGTCTTTAGAGAAGATTGGCCTGAGTCATTTTTGCCATCTGAAATACTCTGCTTTCATTTCCTCCCCATTCCTGGATCTACACTTTTCATTTAAAAGTCACTTGGTAAAGCAAGGAAATACCATTTTCAACTGTGAATTGAGGGAGAGTTAATGACCAAACAAGGGATTGAAAGGATCACAGACGAGAAAAAGGAAAAATGTGTTTACACAAAATAAAAAACGTTCTGTATAAACAAAACCAACGCAGTTAAAATTAGAAGGGAAAAAATTAACTGGGGGGAAAAAAAACTCCAACAACCTTTGCAGCATTTCTGACAGAGATCTCAAATCCAATTATATAAGGAGCTGATTCAAATACAGAATAAGAGTAATTCTTCAACAGATAAATAGTTGGAGGATATGAAAAGGCAATTTTCAAAGGAAGAAATCTAAATTATCAACACCATATGAAAAAGTGCTCCAAATCACTAATGATTCAAGAAATGCAAATTAAAACAACACTGAGATTCCACCACACACCTATAAGATTGGCAAAGATGACCAAAAAAATGACAATTGTTCTAAAGGCTATCAGAATAAGCACACTAACATACTGTTGTTGGAGCTCTGATTTGGTTTGGCTATTCTGGGAGAACTTTCTGGAGCTATGCCCCAAAAGTCACTCAACGGTGCATACACTTTGGCCCTGTGATACCACTACTGCTCCTATGTCCCCAAAAGATCAAAGAAAGGAAAAGGACTCATATGTGAAAACATGTGTATATTTACATGTGTGAGTATATATGTATCAGCTCTTTTGTTACAGCAGAGAATTAGAAACTAAGAAGGTATCATTAGTTAGGGAATGGGTGAACAAATAATGATAAATGAATGCAATAGAATATTATTGTGCCATAAGAAATGACAAAAGGGATAGTTTCAAAGAATACTGAGAAGATTTAAATGAGCTGATGCAGTATGAAGTAAGTAATACCAGGAAGATTGTTTATATAGTAACAATAATATTGTTAAGAAAAAATCTTGGAAGACCTAAGAGCTGTCCTCAATGCAATGACCAATCACAATTCCAGAGAACTGATGATGAAGCACGCTACCCATCACCTCACAGAGAGATGATGGACTGAAGATGTGGATAAGTTACAGTTTTAGACAAATGCAATGTGGGAATTTGTTTTAACTTGACCATACATATTAATTTAAAAGATTTTCTTTTTCTTTTCTTTTCTTTTTTTTCAATTTGGAGTGGTAGAAAGGGGGGGATAAAGATAGGGGTGGACTCTAAAAATACAAGGAAAAGAAAATGAAAGAAAAGGGTATTTGACATATTTTTAAATGCACAGAAGAAAACAGGAAGAAAGCCAGAATGAATCTCAGGTAAGCAAGACTATTTGAAAAGTTACATAATGAATTTAGTACATATGTATTTTTTTTTAAAAAACAAGATAACACAATAGAGATTTGCCGTGTTGTGCACAATCCTCTTTTTCTGGTCTTCTTTGTATATAGAAATGATATTTTTTTTAGTATTTCTTAAGTTCAGAATAAAAAAAATTCATTTGGTCTTGTGAAAGTGAGTGATGGGAAGATGGCTAGAAATTTAGAAATGAGGCATAGCTCAGGAGCAAATCTTGGGAGTGGCACATTGTCAAAAGCACTGAATTTGGAGTCAAAGAAATGGTGTTTCAATCCTATCTATTATCTCTGTGACCTTGGGCAAACCACTTGGTTTTGGGTTTTGGTTTGCTATCTTTAAAGTGAGGGGGGTGATCTAGATGGCCTTGGAGGACCCATCCAACAGTAGATCTAAGATGTTACAAAACAAGGATCACAGACTATTTAAAAAAGACATCAGAAGCCATCTAATCTAGCCTAATCTGATTAACTATTTATCTAGTCTTTGCTTGAAGACAGCTAATGAAGGGAGACTCATTACCTTTTAAGACAGCCCATTCTGGTTTTGATTAGACCTAAATGCTAAGAAGTTTTTCCTTTCATCAACACAAAATCTGTTCCTCTTCATCCATTGCTCCTAATTCTGTAAAACGGGGTAGCACAGTGAATGGAGCATTGGGCTTGGAATCAGTAAGACGCATCCACGTGAGTTCAAATCTGGCCTCAGACACTTAATAGCTGAGTGACCCTGGGCAAGTCACTTAACCCTGTTTGCCTCAGTTTCCTCATCTGTAAAATGAGCTGGAGAAGGAAATGGCAAAGCACTTCAGTATCTTTACCAAGGAAAACCCCAAATGGGATCACAGAGAGTCACACCACTGAACAAGAACAAAAAGAGAAGAGACCTTGGGAGAGGGGACACCCCCGGTTAGTAGATATGGTATGAATAAGGAACTAGCAAAGGGGACTGAGAAGGAGCAGTTGGAAAGACAGGAGTAGAACCAGGAGAGACCTAGAAACCTAGAACTCTGAAAACCTAGAAAAGAGAGACTATCCAGGAGGAGGTAGTAATCAATAATGTCTGTTTCAGATAGGGAAAGGAAGATCAGGCTTGAGAAAAGCCCTTCAGATCTGGCAATTAAGATATCACTGATAACTTTGGAAAGGGCAATTTCAGTTGAATGATGAGGTCAGAAGCCAGGCTGCAGAGGGTCATAGTATGGCAGAGTTAGAGCTAGAAGTAACACCAGAGGTCCTCAAGTCAAACACCCTCATTTTACAGATGAGGAAACAGACATGGAGAGGTTAAGTGAGCCTTATGAATTCCTGTTACCAAATCGCCAGTTATATTAAACTGTGAAAATACCGCACTCAGAAGTGAACACAATGGTCTGATTGATGTAGAGTACAGCAAGACTATCTCCTTATTCCTGGAAGTTATCCCTCTGTTAATACAGTGTAAAATAGCATTAGTTTTTTGAGGAATTCCCAGTCCACTAAAAACCCCAATTTCTTTCCAGATGAGCTGCTGTCTAGTCATGCTTTTTCCCATCTTGTACTTGTGAAGCTTATTTCTGAATCCATGTGTAAGATTTTATATGTATTCTCATTTAAATTGTATCTTACATTTGATCCATGGATTTTGTCATCCAATGTTAGCTTTAAGCTTTGTGGCATCTGGACATTTGATAAGTATGCTGATCAGCCAGATTATTGATAAAAATGTTAAACAGGTCAGAGCTAAGGTACACAACCCAGGAGCACTCCACTACAGCACTCGTTCTAATGTAAGAAAGGTCTTCTATACCTCAACATCAATAATTTTAGAGGGCCCAGACTTCTTTGATTGAATCAATCATTCCAAGGTATGGACTAGGTACGAATAAATCCTGGACTACTTGATTGAGTCAATAAGCAGAAGGCATAAACTAGCTGGGAACAATCAATCAAAGGAGGAATGAAATGCTTTTGAGCCACTAAATGAAAAGAAATGATACCACATCTGAAGAGATGCTCTATGGGGCATTAAAAACAGCAAGTTAGTTTGGAATCCATGAATTCCAATAGCAGGCCAGCCTAGCAGTGGAACAGTTTCAAATAAGCCCCTGAAAGGGAATTTCTTATGGGAGAAGAGAATATCTTACTATATTAAAGTCTTACTACACTATGTTAGCAAACAATAATTTCTAAAAGCTAATTAATCCTGACTGGCCAATTAATGTTAACTGATAATGAGGAGCACATAGGTGGGAGCTCATGAGTAACTGTAATAGCAACCACCACTGATCCCTCAGGGTCATCCCTAGAAATAATCAGCTACTCACTGGTCACTCAACCTAACTATGATAGTGGTAGTTGGGAAAATAAACCAAGATCCTGAACTACAATAAGCTCATATCAAAATATTAATGATCTTTCTTTGTGTACCATCTTTCATCTGTGAATTCCTTTAATTGACCTTTTATAGTCCATCTTTCTCCAAGACATCATCCATGAAAATCACAAAGAATGGCATGAGAGACTCATATGCTTTGTTAAAATCTAAGTAAACTATACTTACATATTTTTCTGATCTACCAGTCTAGTAACTCTATCAAAAAAAGTAAATTATGTTAATCTGGTATGACCCTTTGATGAAGCCATGCTGGCTCTTTGTGATCACTCCTTCCTTATCTATCTCCTTCCTAACTTTTAATAACAAGTTCTTGAATTTTATCAGGAATTGAAGTCAATGTCTCTGGCCTATAATTTGCAGACTTCACTCTTTTTCCTTTTTTGAAAATTGGAACATTTGTCCTTTTGCATTCTTGGGGAATTCTCCCACCCTCTCAGATCTTTCAAAGGTCACTGAGAGTAGCTCAGCCATCACATATTAAATTTTTTTCACTACTGTGGGATATGTGTTCTTTGGGCATAGTAATTTGAATTCATTAACCTCTTTGGGTCTCAGTTTCCTTATATGTAAAATGAGGGAGTTGGACTAGATTTTGAGGTCCCTTCTGGCTTTGGATCTATGATCCTACTACTATCTAACCTCAGACTTCAGCTCCTAAATGGGATAGACTTCAGCCATTTAAATATGGTGGGGTGGGGGGAGATGGACTCTTTCATCTCTAGGTTATAATTTACCTCCCAAAAAACAAAGTAGTTGCCCCCGAGATTCTATGATCTGGGAAAGCCAAACAGAATCCTTGAGTGGTTTTTCTGGCCAAAATCATAAACTCCCATAATCCCTTTGGGCAAGGAAAATTAGTTTACTATTCTATCTTTTGGTATATGTGTTGGAATCACTCCCTATTTTAATATGCAATGCTACATAGTTTTTCATATTCTTGGCCTGGAACTCATCATAGAGTTTTATTAGCAACTTATTTTTACTAAATAACAATATGTATTATAGATTCCTTATTTAAATACTCATATATATGCCTTTAAATTTTTTTTGAAATGTGACTTTTCTTAAGAGTTTCCAACATAAGCAACAAGTGTTTTATAGTTAGATAAATTGTTTGTATACAATAAAGTGAACCTGGGAAAGCTTTCTTTTGTATTAAAAACCGTTTCTATTGGCATCAATGTGGTAATTGGTGCATACTCCTAGATTATACACAGAGAATAGAAATATTACACGAATTGTCATGGTTCATACTGGTTAGTAGAAAATCTTGTTCATGCTATTCTAGTGAATAAACCATTCAGCAAAACAGTAGTTTTAATGTGACCCAAGAACAGAGAGAACCATGCATATTTACAAGTTTTGGTTTCCCAAGGTATGAATGACTCATATATTATTCTAGCCAGGATATCAGGGTAGCCCTTTATGCACAGACAATAGAACAAATGAAAGAATGCACTATTTACTGGAAAACTGGCTCACAGGAGAATTAAAGATAACAATTACATACATTTTACTCAAAAAATATAAGATCACACATGTATAATCTAAAAACATAAATACTGTATCATTCTAATCCTTTAAAAGGCTTCCTAAAGGGAGCAGCTAGGTGGCACATTGGATAGAACACCAGCCTTGAAGTCAGGAGGACCTGAGTTCAAATCCGGCCTCAGACCAAACACTTGATACTTACTAGCTGTGTGACCCTGGGCAAGTCACTTAACCCCAATTGCCTAAAAAAAAAAAAAGACTTCCTAAAGAAAGCACCATCCAAAAGCTATGGTATAAAATTGTCAATTAATAATAAATAATTAATAATAGCTAATATTTCTATAGTACCAACTATGTGTCAGGCACTATGCTAAGAGCTTTATATAATTATTATCACATCTGATCCTCACCATAACTCTGCAGGTAGGTACTATTGCTATCCAATGAAATTAAATTAATTCATACCTATTGAGAACCTCCTATAACAAGCAGCTTGGCACAGTGGAAAGAATACTAGATTTAGAGTAAGAGAACCAGTGTTTAAATCTCATCTCTGACAGTTAATATTTTTGTACTGGAGTCATCACTTTAGCTCTCTGAGCCTTACATATGATTCCCATATATAAGATGAGGAGCTTAGATGTCCTTGAAGGTCTCTGCCAATTCTAAATGTATGATCCTATGATCAAAGCACAGCACTAAATATAGTGAATAACACAAAGAATGACAAAGGTAGACAGACCCTCCCCTTCAGTAGCTTACAATCTACTGCATCTTTTAGATGGTGAGCTACTTGAGGACAGGAATTGTTTTTGCCTTTCTTTGTTTCCCTAGCTTAGCACAGTACCTGGAACATACTGGTTGCTTAATAACTGCTTTTTGATTTGACACGTGCACATTGAAATGCAACTAACAAAACGAGTCTTCAAAGGATAAGAGATAAGTGAGTAGACAGAGTAGACTATGTCTAAGGCACCAGACAGCCTAAGCAGCATTCTGAAATCAACAAAGCAAGGGAGGCAGCATGATACAGAGCACTAGTTCTAGAGTCAGGGGACCTTGGGGGCTCAAATTCAGCCTCTGACACTTTCGACCTTTGTGATCTTGGGCAAGTTATTTAATTTCCCTTGATCCTAGTATCTTCATCTGTAAAATTAGGGGTCTGGACTGGATGATTTCTATGAAGTAGCAGTTCCTTTCCATTCTAGATGAGGCTGTGCCACAGGGGTTCTGAGGAAGGATAGAACACTTCTTGGGATTCTTTTCTTTATATTAAGGTGGCCGTGGTGAAATCAGAAAAGGGCTCATGCACAGGTTCAGAGAAGCTTAAGGGATTTGTCTAAAACCACAGGGCCAGCAAATGGCAAAGCCAAGGCATGAATCTATGTCTCCTGACTTCTCACCCTGTGCTCCTTCTATAATTCTAGAAAGAACTAAGGAGTAAATAGTCAGGGTGATAACAGTGATGTTGTGTTTCCTGTGTACCATCATTTTAAAATGCTTTAAGATATATGCCCTTACTAAGAAATAATGTGAACTCACATTCATATAGGGTATCCTAAAAGTCTTAGTGAAGTTTTAAGTGTTAACAGTTTAAGACTGCCCTATGACTCTTGGGATATCCTGCATTACAATTTATGGTTACAAAACACTTTCATATGACTCATCCTCAGTAGCCTTTCTTCCTTCCCTCTCACACTGCAGCCTCCAAAATCAAGAAGGCTGTAAAACTACTTTAGTGAAATCTATAGCATTGAGAAAAAAATTTGTCTAGTCGTCCACACTAAGTAATGAAACCTGCATACTGATTTGTTCATTGACATGTAGACATTGGACAGGAGATACAGCTGGATAATCAACTAGGCTCATAATTGAGCAAGATGAGGAAACTGGGCTTGCTTACATTTGAAAAACGGTACAGTGCTTTCAATGATCCCAAATTGCTCATTGCTGCAAAAACCTATCTCTAACACAAATTTTCTCCTAAAAATGCTATATGGCTGAGAATCGTGGAACATACTACAATCTCTGAAGAATTAAAATCACAGATTAAAAATCACAAAAGCAAAGGGCAATGGGAAGATGATTGCCCAGGATGAGAGTATAGAAAGAGTGGCATAAATGGCATTATCAAAGGCATGTATGATTGGAAAAAGAGGTGGCAGGCTGGGCACGCAAGGAGGTAGGCAGCCTCAATTTTGAGGTTAGGGAATAACTACTATATCTGTGCATATGGCCCAGAAAACCCCAAAGTTCTAACAACACCTTAGGTGAAAATGAAACAAAAATGTGGTAGTGTCTTTAAAAAATACTAATACTAAATAAGAATGTTGCTTGCAAGGAGCCCAAGTAATCTTTCCCATAAAGCTTTCAGATACTGGCAGGACCACACAGTATTCCTGTTGTAGTAGAAAGAACATACTTAGGAGTCAGAAGAGAAGGGTTTTAAGATTCAAGCTATAAGGGTTCTGAGAGTTACTAAAATCATATGGTTTATATCTCATTTGTGCACAGTTTGTTTGCATATTGTCTTCCCTCAATAGTCTATGAGCTCCTTGAAGGCAAGGACTGTTTTAGGCTTTCTTTGAATCTTTCTATCTATCCCTGATCTTAGGACAGTGCCTTGAATGTTTATTAATAAATGATTGTTGATTTGACTTGCTGACTCCATGTTTCAGTTTTTTCAGTTGAAAAAACAGGTAGTAATAGAACTGTTTTGAGCGTAAGATGAGATAATGAACTAAATAAAAGCATCTTGTGATGCCTAAAGTCTTATGCATACATTTGTTGTTTAGTAGTGTCTCTTTGTGACCCCATGACAGCAGGCCCTTTTATCTTCTACTATCTCCTGAAGACTCTCCAAGTTCACGTTCATTGTTTCCATGACACTACCTATCCATCTCATCCTCTGCTTTCCTCTTTTCCCTTCGCCTTCAATCTTTCTCAACCTCATGGTCTTTTCTAAAAAGTCCTGTCTTCTCATTATGTGGCCAAAGTAATCGAGGTTCAGTTTCAGCATTTGACTTTCCAAGTGAATTGCCTGAATTAATTTCTTTAAGTATTGACTAATTTGATCTCCTTGCTGTCCAAGAGACTCTCAAAAATCTCCAGCACCACAATTTGAAAGCATCAATTCAATGGTGCTCAGCTTGCATACATAAGAAATTCAACAAATTTAGTTTAGCTCACATTTATTAAGCACGTGATATTCTGAAAATATCATGCTTCGGGAGATTAAAAGATAAATAACAGACTCCTTGCCCTCATAGAGTTTATAATTTAAAGAGGATTGAAAATATATGCATAAATAAGTAGAATCCCACATAAAACAGAATAAATGCTTGAGAGGAATACTAACAATGTGTTATGAAATCTTAACTCTGAAAGTTCAAAGAAGCCTTCATGAAAGAAGTGGCACATGGGTTGGGTCATGAAGTAGGGGCAAGTGGAAACTGACTGGGGTGCTTATTCCAAAAGTATGGAACTGGGTGTTGCTTTAAGGTTAGATGATTTAGTTCATATACGTAGGTTCAGTTCTTTGAGGTCAGAGAACATGTCTTCCTTCTTTTTCCTTGTCTATCCTATCAATCAGTGTTGAGGGATTACTGTTGATCGACTGCTGTGACTAGTTCTGGAATATGCAATTAAAAGGGGACAGAAAAAATTTTAAATGGTTCATAGACAACAACAACAACAGTAAGTTGTAGGAAGATGTGCCAAATGACATAGGTAACAGGGATGATGGAGCTGATGTTGTTCTCTGGCCCTGTGGGGTTTAGTCAGAAGCCAGTGTCCTGGTTCTGTGCTGAATGATGCTACTGTTTTGGGATGATGTTGTGAAGAAAAAAAAAAAGTTGGATTTCCCCTTATTTGGGGGTAGGGCTGCCCTAGGATGAATTTAAATCTGCATGAACCTGGAGCTATAGCCCTTATTGACAAAGTCCTCCTCATTCCCTAAGCATAAGCTACTTTAGGAATATGGTTTTTAGGGTCTTAAGAAAAATTAAGAAGGCACTGCCTGTTTTATCTTTGGCATTCTTTTCACTTACTTTTAGAGTTCCAACACCCCCTTCCCCCAGCATTTATACAGCCCTTAAAGTGTGCAAAACAATTTGCATTTGTTTTCCTCATTTGATCCTCACGATAACTTTGTGAAAAACAACCCTGTGAGGTAGGGACTATTATTATCCCCGCCCCTACCTTTTTTTTTGTAGACGAGGAAACTGAGGATCAGATGAAATGACTTACTGGGGGAGGAAGGTGTTATACAACTACCAAGCATCTGAGGCAAGATTCAAACTCAGATTCTCTTAATTCCAAGTCCAGTTCTGTCCCCCACACAACCTGCCAGCCTCTCTCCTTGACTCTTCAGGCACCTTGGTTCCTCCTCCTGTTCTCTGGCTTCCCGGAGTCCCACATTATGATATTCCAACAAGCTGTTCTCTCCTTAGAAGTGCTCCTCGCTCTAAAATGACTTGTCTCCAATCAAAACTGTCAGTCTTTCAGTCTGATTGATTTCAGCAGAGGAAAACAATTATCTCTTTAAAGTCACTCACTCTAAGGTGTGAATGATTGATAAGCCTAACTATCCTGGGGGTAGTTGCTTTCAAAGGGGAGTTCACTAACTCAAATGAATCTTTAATTAGTGGAATGTAATATGGGAGGCAGTTGTGATCTTCTGTCCCCGGCCACTTGGGCTGGCCACCAATTACCCTGCACTACAATTTCAGAGAAGTATAGTTCTCTGGGTTACTTAGTAATAAATGGAAACTCTGTCTTTGTATCCTCAGCGCCTAGCACAGAGCAGGCACTTAATATATTTGTTGATGTTTGATATCAATACCTGTAAAGAGACCAGGGTTATTTAGTCCTGTGAAATGAAAGTGAAGACTTAAAAAAAAAATAAATGCCAATTAGAGGAAAGTATAAAGTGATGATCACCAGATATTTTCCTTCTCTAATTAAGAAGAAATTGGAAAACTAGCATGAGAAATTTAGGTAGAAGGTATTTATTCTTCAGAATACTCTTCAAAATGACTTCTAAAGTCCCTTCAAACATAAGATTCTCTAATTCTCTAATAGGTTAAACTTGAGAATTTCTTTCTAATGAGAATTGAAAAGTGCTGGACTGGGGATACTGAGCAAAATGGTAGATTCTCTACAATCATTTTTATTTTTTTTTTTGGTGAGGCTATCGGGGTTAAGTGACTTGCCCAGAGTCACACAGCTAGTAAGTGTCATGTGTCTGAGGTTGGATTTGAACTCAGGTCCTCCTGACTCCAAGGCCAGAGCTCTGTCCACTGTGCCACCTAGCTGCCCCCACAATGATTTCTAAAACAGGGACAGATGGTCCTCTCTTTGTGCAGGCTTCTTTGGAGGTTCTTGCCCAGCGGTGGGGTACCTCTGTGGCCTCGAGGCCTCACCCCTGTGAAGTTTACATTCAGTAAAAAGAAGTAAAAAGAAGAAGGAAAAGTTGTGAAGATAGGCAGAGTGAAAGGAATGAAAATTTAAGAATCATGTGGAGATGGGGTATACTGGTGGGGCAGAGAACAATCAACTAGTTGGTTACCTAAAGCTTCTTTCCTTGAGTCATAAAATGTTTGATTTGCATGAACTCAAGTAAGAATTTGTAACTTCCTGTATTTAAGTATCCTTAACATCTGAAATAGAGAAACGATGCCTTAAAATCCAAGGAAAACTGTCTACGAAGACAGTGTCCCCGCAATACTTAGTGCAGTATTACGATACTAAAGCCTTAAATTTTACGAGTTTTAATTAGTTTAAATTTTTGCAACCAAGAACTGCACTGAGATTTTTGGGACATTTTGTATACTAACGCAGGGGTTTTTAACTAAGAATTAAATGATCTTGGGGTAAATGTGAAACTTTTCCTAATTCCACAACTGGCAAAACAAACAAACAAACTAACCCAAAACTCTCATAACTCCCCATCTGTTTCTTCTGTAGAGTGGGGGCTGACCTCGAAAGCATGGGTTTCCAACTGGTGGTTTTAAATATTCCCTGAAGCTCTGTAGACCTCAAGGCAATAATAGCAGGAAACATATGAAGACATGAAAGGAAAATGGTTCATAGTTCTGACATGTTAGGATGTTCTTAGATTACTGATTATAGAAGACAGGTGCCTAAACATGTAATAAAGGCAAATATAGTCCCTCTGTAATTAAATAGAACAATAGTGTTTTGGTTTTTAAACTGGATTGGTACCTTGAGATCCATGGGAATTGTGCTCTTATGACAGATATCAGGGCTTCCCATCAAAATTCTTCAACAGACTGGATAAGACCCTGGCATAAACCTCCACTCAGAATCAAATATTAACTTTCTCATGAAGTTCCCAAACCTTTTATATGCTCACTTTGAGGTTTTGTCTTTTTTAAAAAAATTATCTGAAACCTGGATACACCATAAATCAGAGTAAAGTATTTTGAGAAATTTTTGGTAGAATGGAATAAGCATTGTTATTTGATGATAGAGGAGTTGGGTTCAAATAGCTCTTCACTACTTGTCTGTGTGACCTTAGTCAATCCATTTAACTTCTCTAGGGCTCAGTTTCTTCTCATTGGCTATCCTGCCCAATGGATCAGAGATCATGCCCTAGAAGACTTAAGCTCTGGAATTCCCACCTTGGGTTCTAGCTATCGTGATTAGTGCCTCATGTAGCCCATTATATCTGGGCAACCCTAGAAATGCTTTGTCATATGGCAGCCATATTTTTCCCAGCCATCTTACACCTTTTTTTCCCCTCTTCCCTTCCCTCCCTGACCCTATCCTTGCTCCTGTTTTCCAATTCTAGAACCATAATCAAATTAATACAGTCATTGCTTCTGGAAAGGGAATTTGTTTTGCTTCATTTGTTTTTAATTTTGGGAGTGGTAGAAGGGAGAGAAAATAAATGCTTATTGAGTGAAAAAGAAAATAAAACTTTTTTTTTTGGAGGGGGCTAGGCAATCAGGGTTAAGTGACTTACCCAGGGTCACACAGCTATTAAGTGTCAAGAGTCTGAGAGCAGATTTGAACTCAGGTCCTCCTGACTCCAGGGCCAATGCTCTATCCACTGTACCACCTAGCTTCCCCTAAAATAAAACTTTTTTTTTTAAAAAAATAAGATCTATCAAGCCATGGTTCTGCTCACTATCCCCATAACTTACCCCACCCTGGCCACCACTCCACCATTTTGTTGTCTCTCTATGTTAAAATTTAAGTTCCCAGAAGGTAGGTACTATTTCTACTTTTGAATTTGTGTCACAAACATTTAGTAAAATGTTTGCTACATAGTAAACACTTAATACACACTTTTCTTGTATTTATTCATTCATTTGTAAAATCAGAGGGTTAGAACAGGTGACCTTTAAGGTCCCTCTTTCAGCTCCAAATCTATGATTCTACACCATTATTTTTATGGCTCTAGTTTCAGGATCCAAGGAATGTAGAAGAATTTTAAAAATACAGCTCCCCAAAATACCATTAACTAATGGACACAACACAACTTTTGCTTTTCTTAAGAGGACTTCTATACAAAAGTTTTTATCTATCTATCTATCCAACCATAACTATCAATGAACATGAGTGAGAAGTAACAGGGTATAACAGAAATAACACTCTCCCACAATAGTATTAGATGACTTGACTTTGAAACCCAGCTCTGACGTTTACTAGCTTCACAACCCAGGACAAGTCATTTAAACCGTGAGCCTCAGTTTTTCTATAAAACAGGACTAATAATATTACTTAGCAAGGCATTTGTGAGCAAAATGCTTTGTAAACTCTGAAGAGGAATAGAGACCTGAGGTATTTTTATTCTTCTTGTGTATGTGTAATAATTTTACCAAAGTCACTGGCCCAAGGCCAAACAGACTTTGTGCTAAGACATACTAGAAACTACACAGAGACCTAAGAGAGACCCAAGGGAAAGAAAATTGCTGGCAATTAAAATAAAAGTAATCTTGCCTGTTTTGCAGCAGCCACTTCCATGGGGGAAGCTACATATGATGAGTTAGTTTTTGTGGGCAGGGTGTGGTTCATACTGATGACAATTCTGAGAGACCATTAACAAAACCCCTCCCTATTTGCTTGGTTGAAGGCACTTATTTAAACATCACCACTGGTCTTTTTTTGTGTTCTCTATGTCATACAGCTGGGCTCCAAAATAGCAACTGGGACTTGATATATCACAGACATCAAAGAACTTCCGAGGATTGTTAAAAAAAAAAAAAAGTTTCTCTGTCTTAAGGAAGACTATTTTGTTATTGCTTACTCATTGGGGCCTTTGCTATCTAAGATAAATAGATAAGGGCAAAAGGTGCCCTGACAAATAGTGTACATCCACTCATGATGGATGCCAACGTAATGGCTTCTTGTTTGTTTTGGTATAAAAATAAATTGGGGCTTGTGATGGAAAACAACAACAATAACAACAACTGACCACCACCCACTCTCATAGGGAGAGAAAATGTTTTATCAGAAGGCTCCAGAGGCATCTCCTGTGGACAGCACTAAGATATCACCCCAGAGTGAGGAATAAAGACCTGAATTATCCTCAAAACTGTACTGTTATAGAAAAGAAAAGACTTCACAGAATATAAGAAAGAAAATAGTTCTTCTTCAATCTCTATATCTCTCTTTCACTACTTCACATCGCTAGGTAGGTCATCCATCTCATGATAACGACTTAGCTGTTCACAGCTCATGATGAAGTTTATTTGCTGCTCACAAGAAACGCTATCTCGATTTTTTGTCTTTATATTTCTAAAAATCTTAATCTTGAATGAATTCCTGAGTCCTTGAGTATGGCTGTAATTATTATGTATCGGGAAAAGGGCCTGGAACTTTGATGTGATGCTCTTGCTACCAATACAGGTCAGCATTGTCTGCAACTAAGTCTTTGTTGCCTAAAGCACAGTGAAGTTAAGTGACTAGCCCAGGGTCACACAGCCAGTATGTGAGTTAGAACTTGAATCCACATCCTCGTGACTTTGAGGCTGGCTCTTTATCCTCTGCAGTACACCATGTGGTCTCTTGGACATATTATATTATTTCCATTGTACTTTTTTCCCAGTATGATACAGTAGAAATGATCATGGATACTGAGTTGGAGGACCTGGGTTTGCTGGCTTACTATATATGTATTACCTTGGGCAAGTCGATATTCTGTCTGGACCTTAGTTTCTCCATCTATAAAAAAGGATCAAATGCGCTATGAAGTTTCTTTAACTTCTAAATATACTATATACTATAGATTTGGTTTTGGTCCCTTATGTTAATATTATAAGCTTTCTGTCTTTTGCTTCTTTTGTAACTTCTCACAGGGCTCAATAAATATTTTTTACTAGATCCCATCATCTGCCAATTGCAAATATATCTATCATTTTGGGTTTTTTTTAGATATATCTATCATTTCATTTTTCAAACAATAAATATTAACATTGAAAAACACATTTAGCTGCATTTGTACAAGACTATTTTTGATGCATTTTTGTAGAGACAGACTATGCTATATTAAAAAAAAAATTGAAAAGGAAGTTAGGTAGCACTGGAGTCATGGAGTCATGGAGACCCAAGTTCAAATATTATGGCCTTAGACCCTAACTAGCTGTGTGACCTGGGCAAGTCATTCATCTGCTCTCAGCCTCAGTTTCCACATCAGTAAAATGGAATACTAACACCACCTACCTCATTAAGTGTTCAGAGAGTTGTTCAGCATATTCAGCAATTACATAGCATAATTGCTAGCTATTAACTACTGTTAGACATCTCAGTATTGTGGAGCTTCCTTTGCAGCCATATCTCTCTTGGCCAAGTGAAATCAAGGAGTTAACAGAGTTATCTACTCAGCAGAGATACTGGAACCAGTGTGAGATCATTACAAGAAGAGAAAAGACATTGAGGCCCAGGATAACATGAGTTGTCCTGTCCATGGGTATGACATGTTTGGCTTGGCACCAATATAATCTATGTAAATACCCACTTTTCCCATTCATGCTATGTGTATTAGGAGGAATCTACATTCAAAGTTTATTAGGAAAATGTTTTATACCTAATATTGGTAGTAATTCAAGTTTGGCAGCTGGGTGGCACAATGGACAGAGTGCTGGACCTGGAGTCAGGAAGACTTGAGTTCAAATTCTGCCTTACATTTACTAGTTATGGGATTCTAAGCAAGTTACTTCACCACTATCTGCCTCAATTTTCTTATCTATAAAATCCTTATGTGCTATCTATGATAGCACAGAACTAGGATTATTGTGAGGAACAGGGAGATGATACTTGTAAAGCACTTTGCAAACCTGAAATGCTAGCTGCTACCACCACCACCACCACTACTACCATACTAGTAAACACTTTTGCTTTGAACTAATTGTATCTATTGGCTATTAAAGGTAATTATAGTACTAGTATTACATAAATGATAGCTTTAGGAGCTCTAACTTATAAAGCACCTTTGAATTTTCTTGGAGATTCAACTTTTCCATATAAGCATGAATTGGAAACTAGCCCTGGAAGGGCAGCTAAGTTAAAAATAAAGAGATTTTAAGTAAATCCTTCCCAAGGGTGGAATGTTAAATTAGGTCAATGAAGCAAATCACTTAAATGACAAATATTTACTGGGGGTGGGGGAAGCTACATAAACAAAACATTAAACTAGTATCTACTACAGTGGGAAATACAGAGATGAATAAGATATGACCCCAACTCTCAAGAAGCTTATAGTCTAGGTGAAGAAACAAGAAATAAGTGGAGTTGTGGGGGGAAAAAAAGTACTAGATTTTACTGCTAACTAGTTACATGACATTAGGCAAATCATGTAAACTTTCTGTCTGTTTATTTATTTACAAAATGAAGAGATTGAATTAATCTCTAAAGTCCCAATCAGACTATGCTTATATGTTTACTTATGTTTTGATTACAAGAAACAAGTCTGGAAAAGTTTCTGACAGTTTCTATAAATTTAAAGAGTCAGGATTAAGAAGAAAGTTAAATCATCCCAGTCTGGGATGATTCTAAAACTGTTAAAGCCAAGGTACTTTAAATTAAATGTCTTAAAGCATCTAAGCCTGAGTCACAAAGAAAGGAAGAGTGGAGTGGGCAGCAGAAACATGAAGAGAACTTGGGTTTCTATTTTATGTTATTAAGGATGCAAAATCACCATCTAGTGACAATCTTTGCAAACTGCAGGCACATGACCCATGAAGGTCAATGAAGGATCAAACAGTCCTCTTATTGATGGAACTCACAAGCAGCAACACATCAGTGGTATATGTGCACAAAAATATGGCAAACATTATAAGCCAGTAGATGAAAAGCACCAAATGAGTGGTACAGATATGAAGTACCATAGGGGTACAGAGAAAAGAGATAAAGGTATGAGATGAGGTAGTCTATGAATGCTTCCTGGAAAAAGTATGATTCAATATGATCTTAAAGTATGAGTATTATTTTGACTGGTGGACTAAAGAGGAGAGGAGGCACTTCAGGTATAACGGACAATGTGGCAAAACAAAACAAAACAAAACAAAAAAAGAGTCTTGGCACTCCAAACACTGGGTTCCAGGCTAGCCCTCATACTCATAATATCTGAGGGTCAAGAAGTGATCTTTGAGAATGATATCTGGGAAGAGACCCCAGTGGAGTTACTCACCTGAAAGTTATGCCATATCTGGATATGAACTTGTTGGGACCAATGTTACATAGGAACACAAGTCCAATGCCCCCTCAGAGACTGAGGTACATAGGAGAGATTATCCCTTGCATGTCATGTTGAGTGGGGTGGGAAACACTTATTCTTTGTTCTTGCTATGCTATAAGTAAGTATCTCTTTGTAAAAGGTAACTGATGATAAATGGTTAAACTGGTGCTAGTCACAGGCCCCTAAACAATGAGAGAATATAGCTGGTCAGGGCTCCAGTGGATGGCAGTGGAGAAAAAGCCACCCCAACCCCCAGAACTCTGAGGGGTAGGCAAAGCAGCCTGACCCTGAGACAGTGAGGTGAGGGCACTTCATTACACTTATGATTGTTGTTTTTGTTTCCTTTGTATTCAGGGTTTGCAATGTCTCTTGTTTCATGTTGTATGATCATGCATACTTGCTGTTAAGGACATGGGCTTTTGCATTGAAAGTACTGTGTGGTGTAATGGATAGGGACTTGAAAGTCAGGAAGGGCTGAGTTCTGAACCCACCTTGATTACTTAAGCTGTGTGACTCCTGGTAAATGACTTAACCTTTGTAACTCAGTGTGTAAAATGTGGGGGTTGAAATCGATAGTCTCTAAACTCCATTTCAGCTCTAAATCTATGATCCTATGAAAATACTGCACATTTCCACCAATGTAATATACTATAATTCCCTATCACTTAACTCTCGACCAAGATCATGGTCTATCTGGCAAGATATGACCAAGATACAGACACTGATGGGCTGACTCCTTAGGCTAATTTTATGACATACCCTAGGCAATAAGCATTTTTTTATCCAATTGTTTAATGTGAATAGTTTAAAATTATACATTTTACTGTGGATTTTACTGAGAAGGCTTTGCAACATTCAAAAGATCAATGCAATTATTATAATGTCATTTATACATAGGAGCATTTAGAGAACTGTACCAATATTTCTCTGTATCAGTTGTGTAGTTAGAAAAATGTGGTCTGCTAAAAGAAACAAAAACGTATGTGAAAAGATCTGCTTCTAAAACATTCATAAGTTCATCAAAGATACCTTGAATAAATGCATAGACTATTTTCATTTATTAGGGATAAGAAAGTAGACATATGGATTGGTAATTGCTGGCTGTTGGGAGGATTGAATGAGATATTTGTAAAAAGCCTTTACCTGTTACATAGTGATTACTTAATAAAAATTTGTTTCCTTTTTTTTCTCCAGGGCTTAGCATGGTGCTTGACACATACTAAGAGCTTAATAAATACATTAGCAACCTACCAATCTCTCTATCATATGTAGCACTTTTATTTATATAACATTTATATAGCAATTTAAGGTTTGCAAAATTCTTACAAATATTATCTCATTTGATCCTCACAAACACCCTGTAAGGTATTACTATTATCCTTATTGTACATATAAGGAAATTAAGGTAGTCAGAAGTTAAGTGACTTACCCGGCTAGTAGGTGTCTGGATTTGAACTCAGGTTTTCCTGATTCCAGGTCTAGAGATACATCCACTATGTCACCTAGCA
>NW_020954953.1:26122168-26124317 GCF_900497805.2 Vombatus ursinus | reverse complement strand
CTATCTATCTATCTATCTATCTATCTATCTATCTATCTATCTATCTATCCATCTATCTAACACAATGGATGAATACATGAACGACATTGATCTGTGATTTTGTTGAGATAGCTTTCATATGTCTATACATTAAAATCTGGCCCCTTTAATCACCTTTGGTTGGAAGAAGATTATGCAGAAAACCTAAAGGGGGTATTATTAACAAAGTTCCTTGAGGGAAGGGACTATTTCCCTTGTGTTTTTGTAACTTCAATATCTCCATTTCATTGGAAAACATTCATTATAGGTAGTTAGAGAATTTAGCTCACAGAAATGAAAGAAACAATTCTGAAATGGATTCGCGTGTTCTCTAGGCAAGGGAGGCCTTCATACTTTCCTTCTTTATCTTGACAGACTAAGTTCAACTCTAGGAATGTTTGCAGCTGATAAGATTTGCCTTCTTCAAGGAAACTGTAGATGTGTCAGTGGGAAAACATACTGGAGATTAATCTCCATAGAGTCTATTTTCAGCATTTTAAAAAAAAGAATGCTGGTTAGGATGGAATTCAATTGGATAATTCAACCAGTATAGTTAGTTGGTAGCACCAATTATATGCTCAACATTTAGGTAAATTCTGTGAGGAACACAAAAAAAATAAGATAGAGTTATTGCATTTACAGATCTGACAGTCTTGGAGGATGCAAAACAAACACTGTGAAACAGACTGAAAAAATAAGATACCAGGAGAGGTAGTGTGACACAGCAGATAGAGCTGGCCTCTGGGTCACACTGACCTGGGTTCAAATCCTACTCCTTACACATACTCTGTGTGTGACCCTGAGTAAAGAAGGCATTTGGCAGGTCAGTGTCTCTAAGTAACTCTTGAAGATTCAAAAAACTAGAAGTTGCAAATCTTCATTGGAGGAGAGAGCTTCCTTACTCAGGTGTTTGGGGGGCTGAGATGGAACAGAGCTCACAGGACATGATTTAAAAAGTCACAACAACACACAAAATGCATTATAGAGTGACAAAATAAGTAAAAATCCAGTATTCAGTACAGTATAGGTGGTTAGGAGCAGGGAAAGACCAGGATTGATAAGAGTTATCAATCAAGATGGCATCTTGGAGGGAATGATATTGACAACAAGGAATTTTATTAATACACATCTCTTAGCAACCTTATTGTTTACTTAAGTTTAAAATGGAATTGAGATAATTCCCTCTTAAATAAAACTGATACTTAATTAGATAAATGTAGGATTTATGATTTCCCATAAAAGTCCTACTGTAAAGTCTCCTCATGGGATGGAGGTTACCCTTCTCAGAGGCTACAACCAGGAATCAGAAGTCCTATCAGGACAGTAGTCAATGACTATAGTAATCTACTGTTTGATAAACCCAAAGACCCCAGCTTCTGGGATAAGAACTCACTATTTGACAAAAACTCCTGGGAAAACCAGAAAAGAGTATGGCAGAAACTAGGCATAGACCAAATTCTTATACCATGCACCAAAATAAAGTCAAAACGGGTACAGAATTTAGATATAAAGGCTGATACTATAAGCAAACTGGGAGAGCAAGGAATAGTTTACCTGTCAGATTTATGGAGAACAGAAGAATTCATGACCAAACAAAAGACAGAGGACATCATGAAATGCAAAATGGATAATTCTGATTACATTAAATTGAAAAGTTTTTGCACAAGCAAAGCCAGTGCAACTAAGATTAGGAGGGAAGCAGAAAACTGGGAAAGAACTTTTATTACCAGTGTCTCTGATAAGGGCCTTATTTTAAAATATATAGAGAACTAAGTCAAATTTATAAGATTACAAGTCATTACCCAATTGAGAAATGATCAAAGGATATGAACAGGCAGTTTTCAGATGAAGAAATTAAAGCTCTCTATAGTCATATGAAAAAATGCTCTAAATCACTATTGATTAGAGAAATGCAAATCAAAACAACTCTGAGGTACCACATCACACCCATCAGATTGGCATGACAAAACAGGAAAAAGATAAATGTTGGAGAAGATGTGGGAAAATTGGAACACTAGTGCATTGTTGGTGGAGTTGTGAACTGATCCAACCATTTTGGAGAGCAATTTGGAACTATGTCCAAAGGGCTATAAAAATGTGCATACCCTTTGACCCAGCAATACCATTCCTA
>NW_020954953.1:26088003-26122115 GCF_900497805.2 Vombatus ursinus | reverse complement strand
GGGTTGTATCCCAAAGAGATCATAAAAATGGGAAAAGGACCCATATGTACAAAAATATTTAAAGCAGCTCTTTCTGAGGTAGCAAAGAATTGGAAATTGAGGAGATGCCCATCAATTGGGGAATGACTGAACAAGTTGTGGTATATGAATGTAATGGAATACTATTGTGCTATAAGAAATGATGAGCAGAGGGACTTCAGAAAAACCTGGAAAGACTTGTACGGACTGATGCTGAGTGAAGTGAGCAGAACAAAGAGAACACTGTACACAGTAACAGTCATGTTGTGTGATGACTAACTTTGATAGACTTAGCTCTTCTCAGCAATGCAAGGACCTAAGACATCTCCAAAAGTCGAATGACAGAAAATGCTATCCAGATCCAGAGAAAGAACTACGGACTTTAAATGCAAATGGAAGCATACTATTTGCCCTTTTGTTTCTTTTGTTTGTTTTGTTTCTTCTTTCTTGTGGTTCTTCCTACTGGTTCTAATTCTTCTTCACAACAAGACCAATGTGAAAATATGTTTAATAGGAATGTATATGTAGAGCCTATATCAGATTGCATGCCATCTTGAGGAGGGAGGCAGAGAAAGAGGGAAAAAAATTTAAAACGTGAAAGCTTATGGAAATGAATGTTGAAAACTAAAACTAAGTTAATTAATTAAAAAAAAAAGAGGTCCTGCTGGGGTTTACCAGGCTAGAAAGGCTTTGAGTACAGGTCCGGTGACAGATGAGCCCATCCAGGTTTGGAGAGAGCTATCAGCAGAATGTTGGTCACAAAGGGGTGAGTTTTTTCTTTTTTAAACTATAAATCATGATGATAATATGCTCAGGTACAGATAGGTGTACTCTATAATAGTAGGATCAATCAAATAACTGAAATCACACATCTTTTAAAATATGATTCATCTGAATTTTTTTTTTCTGTTTCAGAGTGTTACAGATTTGTCACACAATCATGAGCTAAGTAGTCTGATTAACATATGGCACTGCTTTATTAGTAAATCATTAGTAAATCTTAATTCCTCAGGGTGTAAAAATAACTTGTATCTCAAAGGTATTGACCTAAGATTTATGAGTAACACTGGGTATCTATAAAACCCTCTCTTTTTGTAAAATATTTTACGTTTGCTGCTTATATATTCCCCAAAATAACCAGATGAGAGAGATCAATATAAATAAACTTATGAGCAAAATATAGACCAGGATCACTTAGTAAATCAATGGCACAGTTCAACGTAAAAATTTAAAACCTGGGATCTTCTGCTGCTTTTCCAAGCCATCATGTAAAATCATGGGGTTTTTCCACATCTCATAAACAAACCATTAAATGGCATCTCTAAATACAGAGAAATAAAAAATGACTGTAGGCATTCATAAATTTCAGCACTAGCAATTGCAAAGGACAAGCTGCAGGTTTGTTTTTCTGGGGAGTCAGAAACTCCCTAGAATAGATGTAACTTTATGCTTGACAAACTGGCTGAAACAACAACCTCTTTGATTTTACAGACCTTTTGGATAAATGGCTGCAACAACCACAACAAAAATTCACAAAGCATCACTATCTAAGGTGTCACAAGTCTTCTTGCATATCTTACACAGTCCACTTTGGGAGAAATTAGTAGTTTCTCTGCTTTCTCTCAGTTGCAGTTAAGATTATAAACAAATTAAACATTTTCTTTTAGTTATTACAGATAATTTCCAATTTGGGGAAACTACAACATTTAATTTTTTTTACTTATGCAAAAGGATTTAGACATGTCTGCATGAATACATTTTTTCATAGGGAGTGGTAATCTTCTAAATGATACTGGGATGGAAAGATGCTGGTTTACAACTGAAACAATGAATTATGTCTGTCCATCTTAGAGACTTATCCTATTCAGATGCTTATAGCAATAATCAGACCCAGTTTAATTCAAAATGGAATATTTTACAGTGACATGCTTTGTAAATGTATCCCCTATGAGCACAGATGGTATAAAAATGCTTAGTGATTTTTTTCAGACTACATGTCATGCTGTGGGAAGATATGGCTGAAATAAATACATTTTATTTTGCCTTGTGACATTTTCCCATATGATTTAATTACAGAGAGAAGGGCATATAAGTGAGCTTCACTATTAAGTGGAATCCATTATATGCTCAAGAGCAAATTCAAATCTTTCGTCAAGCACATTTTTAGCAAATAAATTGTGTACGCCATGTAAATAATTTGACATTTGGTAGCGGTCGATTTGGTTTATGTATTTTGCCCAAAGGAACAGGTGATTCAAAGTTTAATTTGCCCCTCATCTATTTATTTTTAATAACTTGGCATAGTAAGCAGTCCTCTGGATATCAATATGCCAATTAACAAAATAATTCTTTCATTGCTGTTGAGATAAAGGGTTGATTCTAATCTATTTTACTTGTTGTGTAAGCTAAAATAAAACAAACAAAATAGTCAAAGAGAAAAGCAGGAAGAGAAGAGAAGAGAAGACAGATTCCATGTCAGCTCTATGCAGATGCAGAGGAATTGAGTACAATAACCTTTTACACGTTCTAGGAAAGAAATGGTAATGCAGAGATAGTCTTCTCCCCTATGCAGAATAAAGAATTAGAGCTCATGCATCACTAAATGCTATGCATCAGCTTCCTGTCAGGGACTGGCTTTTGGGGGGCCCACAGGCAAAAGCACTGCAAAGTTTAATTAGAATAATTTAACTGTATTCTGGGGATAAGTGTTTATATTTGTATGAACTATAGAATGTTCACATTCTTTACAAGTACAGCATAATATTATACTCAATATATTTAACAATAGGTTTAAATACACACACGATCTACAAATGTAGTAGTCAATGTTATATGTTTAAAATCCAATAAATTGACCAGTAATGAAATGCATTTTTAAATTGAAAATAATATTCAATTGGCTCTTTTAAATGAAATGATATTAAGATGATCAAAGCTTCAAAAAAGGTACATATTTTATATTTGTGGTCATGTACACTTTGAAAAACTGGAACTTTGTGAAAACTTTTTATTTTAGTAAGCAAGAAACAAAAATGAAAATCTCAACATAATGCTGACAGGCAATTTCTATTTATCACAGATAGGTTACTCTTTGATTCCTGACAACTTAAAAATTAATCACAATATCTATTTTGACAGTCTAATACAGGATTTATTGGTTTAAAAAACTCCTCATTTTAGACTCATTTTCCTCTTAGAGGTAAATCCACCTTGGAATTTATTTATCTAGCTCCTTAGGCATAACACAAAGTTCATTTTTTGCTCCGAAAGGAACTTGGGCCAGAGGTCTAGAGATATACTGCTGCAAATCATCTTTAGAAATATGAATATTCAAATACTATTTATAACATTTCCTAGAATTACTCATAGCCAGTTTGAAATTCATAAATGCCATAGAAATGAATTTCATAATTATATAAAGAGACTCATAACTAATAACTATGCATACTTTAGGTATAACAAGAGATGACATTGGTGTTTAAATGAAATTTCCTCCCCAATTAAAGTTCATTATGAAATTTAATGCAAGACTAAAAATCAACTTCACAAAAAGAAAGGAACAAAAATCATGAAAATACTATTACAACCTTAGATTTCCAAGGGTCTGCAATTTTGTCAGTTGATTAGAATATCTCTGCATTAGTAGGTGCTCTTTGTGAGTGCTGTGGGTAAAAATTAAATCCCTCCCTTATCTGATCTTTGAGTCTCAGGCTGGTTCTCAAAGTGTTTGTGTGTGTGCGTGCACACACACACACACACACACACACGCACACCACTATTCCATTCATAGGTTCAATATCTAAAGCCTTTCCATTTTGGTAAGACCTGACAGAGGTTGTGTTATACTGATTTAGTCCCTCAAAACTCACATCTCCTCCATGCCATGATGAAATACTGGAATAGGACTTTAGTGAATGCAGTGTCTAGTTAACAAAAATAAACAGTTTAAAAATCATTTGGCATTTTCAGGTTTCAAAACTGAATAGCTTTGAAGATGTCAGTCTGATCAACTGTTCTATTTTAAATAGTCAAAAAAGCTTATTTTGCCAAAAACTAGATAAATTGACCTCTATACTATAAAGGTAAATGTTTTATGGCTATTTGGATTTTTTCAATTGGAAAAATACTTCACAGGATTTGTGAGACTCATAAAGCTCTTAAATTGGAAGGAGGTCTAGAACTCATTAGTCCAAACCCTTCATTTTACAGCTCAAGAAACTGAGGTCCAGAGAAGTTAAGTGACTTGTCCAAGGTAGGAGATTTCAGGTGGAATAAAGCCAGTACCCTGGTAAGCTCCCTGATAGAAAACTACTTTTTTCCCCCTTTCAAATCCCAAACCTTTGCCTTTCAAGGCTAGTCTTGTTTGACAAAGAAACAAGTACTAGTTCATGATGGAGGGATAAGTAGAAACTAGGTTTTCTAACTTCTAACCCAGTCTCTTTCCAGTGCCCAAAGCATTGCCTTGAAAATATAGGAGCAAATTAATTTACTTGGCTTCCCTCATCCACACTAATTTCCCTAACCATATGTCTAGAACCCTTGAAGACAGATATCTCAATGGAGTTCAAATTAGACCAAGAGACATGACCTACCTCATCTGACAAACAGACTGAGCTTTTGCAAAAGGGTAAGGGTCGGGTAAGTAAAGATGAATCTTTCTATTCAAAGGGACAAAATCTGTAGGAAAAATATCAATGAAGGTCTTGGCCCCCAGTCTGTCCTCACACTTGCAGAGCAATTTCTTTCTATAGGATTGCTTCTACTTTAGTTAGAGGACCTTTCACTCTCTGACTCTGCTAGATCTATTATGCCTCTGTTTGCTTTGATCCCTGTTCTCTTGACTTCTTCCACCTCTGATAGTGACCACCTGCTCTAATATGCATTTTGTTGCATAGGTGGGTCATATTACACATATTGCACTTAAGGTCATGTCCTAGGAAAAGGGTAGGAATTCATTGTTCAGGGCTAGGGATCAGGGTTGGTAGGCAATGAATTGCAAATTAATATTCAGGAAGAAGGTTAGAGGGTGAATAGGTGAATAGATATCAATTATGAAAATAAGAGCTTGGTCTTTCAGGTAGGAGATTAAGATTTAAATGTGAGGCAGAGAGACTAATGATGGGTCAAGTGCCTGAGGCAGTAAAATGATAGATAATGCAATCAGAAACTCATTACAGCAGGTATGAAGTAGTTACAGTTGAGGACCATATATACGTTTTTGGGATATATAGACATATGTGTGTGTGTGTGTGTGTGTGTGTGTGTGTATAGACATATATATATGTGTGTGTATATACATATATATATATATACATACACACACACACACACACACAAACATATGGAGACAGAGACACAGAAAGAGAGGGATCATATACCATGGAAAATCTATCTGGTATAACTTAATATATAAATTAATAATATAATTTAATAATAATTTAATGGTATAATTATATTTAATCAATATAACTGATCATGAATCTCTCTTACTGGCAGGGACAAATTAAAAGGGAATGGTAAGAAATAACTAATATTAGATGAATATTCTCAGAAAGAGGGAAAGGACCCATATGTACAAAAATATTTATAGTAGCTCTTTTCATGGTGGCAAAGGCTTGGAAACTGAGGGATTGCTCACCAATTGGGGAATGATTGAACAATTGGGGAATATATGAATGTGATGAAATAAAATTGTGCTATAAAAATTAAGAAAGGGATAATTTCAGAGAAACCTAGGAAGACTTATATGAATAGATGCAGAGTGAAGTGAGTAGAACCGGGAGAACAATTTATACAATAAGAACATTATTGTGAAGACAAACAGCTTTGAAAGATTTTGGAACATGGATAAATGCAATCAATGACCAACCATGATACTAGAGAACTTTGATGAAACATGCTTCCCATATCCTTAAAGAAAGTTGATGAAATAAGAATGCAAATTGAAATGGGGGCAAAGTAATAATTTAACGTAATTTCTATAATGGCTAACTTTCCTATTATTTAACTTAATTATTAAAATGTCCAAGAAGACATAATGTATACTTATTTAAAAAGTAGATATTTTATTAATTTTCAGTAAAAGGAAGAAATATATCTATCATTAAATTTCAGCAAACAGAATATAAGGAAAGGAAAAAGTAATTACTCCACATAGGTCACCACCTCTATTATTTTAAGTCATGATTGTGAAACTCTGCATGAAAATCAATATAAGTATAATTGAGGGAACTATGAGTTAAATTAAATACTCTGGACTGGAAATAAACTTGACAAGATATCTTAAAGGACAGAAAGGATGCAGAATGAAAAGCTGTATTATTAAGACTGTGGTTTCAGCCTTGAAAGAGATTAAAAGTATTCACAGTTACACCTTCACTGTAGTTTCCTGATTATTAAATTGGTCAAACTGGTGTTTTTCTTTGTTAAGTTTACTACAAACCTTAACTTTGTGAACAGTGATAAGACTTTTCAAACTATTACTTAAAAACGAGTCCTTCCTTGAGACTTAAGGCAAATCTTTACTGTAGACTGGAAAAGGATCTTTAGACGAACATAACAAATTACTAAGGAGATGAAAAAGGCAGTTTTGTCTAGAATGAAGAAAGCTAAGGAATAACAGTGAAGGGCTAGTAAGAGATCATTACCAATCTCTTTCTATCTGACTCCAAAACGGTCGAAGCAAAAAGAAATAGGAGCAGTGAAGATACAAAAATATTATTGATTATTATTAGGTGAAGGTAGGGAGCAGGGGAAGCTAAGAAAAAATATTGAACTATACTTTCTTATCAAAGAAATCCATGGACTCTCCATGCATACAGATTTTCAAATTATACCACCATTTGCGTAAATGCTATGAGAAATCTAGTTAAATTAGAATGTGAAGGAGACTTAGAAATCATTTTGCTAGATCTGGAATCAGACATCTTGCCTTCAAAGTCCTGACTCTGTCATTTACTACCTGTGGGAAAAATAATAATCTGTCTGTTCCTCAGCTTGCTTATCTGTAAAATAAGAGGCTGACTTAAATGACTCTTTAAAGTCCTTCTCAGCTCTATTAGTCTGACACGAAGCTCCCTCTCTTCACCTCCCTATCCAACCACTGTAAGGAGATCAAACCCAGGAAGGTTAAATAATTGTCCCAAAATCCCACCATTAGTGGTTAGAGCCAGGATTCAAGTCTAGTGCTGATTCTTAGTCCAGTGTTATCTCCCACTAAAGCTTTTCCCTATAGGATATTAGAGCAGAAGACTTCCAGCTCTATTATTCAACACATGCTTGCACAGCACTGTGTGAAGGTAAAGAAAATAAGTATAGATGAAACCCCACTTTTAAAACCATGTTTATTTTATTTTACATCTGAATGGCGATGAATACAATAGTAATTTAATTATATATCATTATTTAGGCAGGTGATAGATGACTGGTGATAGATGATTCCATTGGTTAGAAATAAAAAAGGAAAAGCAAATCTCTGATAGAATACTGAATTCTCTTATACCTGAAAGCAATTAGGCACTTTTGATCTTGAGGAACATACTATGTTCTTCAATAAGATGTTGAAGAATTAAGTTTTCTCAAATAATGGTAAGAAATTTTTGAATGGTCTTAGTCCAAAGTCCTAAGAGGATAACTTTTTTTACAATGGAATTTTTCTGTCCCTGTGAAATATTATCTAATTTTAATTAAATAAGATATTGAATTGCATAGGAAACTCCCTCTGCTGATGCAGATTAGCAGCTTGTCCTCAATATTTAGTCCTAGAGAGTTCACCAAAGACACTGAGAGATCAAGTGACTTGCTCACAGTTATACAGCTATTATATATTAGAGTCAAGAGTTGAACTCAGGTCTTAACTATCAATTAAAACATGTTGTCTCTCACATTTTCACAGAGTAACGTAGAATTTAGATTTGTTAGAGCTGGAAGGGGATATAGAGATCATCACTAGTCTAATCACTTAGTAAATTTTTTTCATTGATATTTTATTTTCTGTATATAGCCCTAAAAAGAAAAAAAGTAGTTTAATAAAATTAACCAATACAGCAACCAAATATGATAGCACATGCAATGTTCCATATTTATAGTACTCCATCTCTGTCAAGAAGGAAAGGTGGTTCATTTTTTTTTAATACCATCTACACACCCAAGTTTTGTCATTACAATTATACAGTGTTGAGTTGCAGTTGTTTTTTTTTTGTTTTGTTTTGTTTTGTTTTTACCCTTCCATTTACAATGTTGTATAGTCATTGTGCACATTTTTTTTCTGGTTCTGCTTATTTCACTTTGCAACATTTTATGTCTATTTGCACTTCTCTGAACTTTTCATATGCATTTTTCTTATGGAAGAGTGATATTCTATCACAGTTATATAATTTAATATGTTTATCCTATACTCAGTGGGAAACTTTTGCTTCCAGTTGTTTGCTATCACAAAAAGTCGTGCTATGAATATTTTGGCATGTGAGACCTTTTTGTGTTTGACTTTCTTTCTGTGTAAGACTTCTGGACCAAGGGTATATTATCTTAAGTAACTTTCTTAGTGTGATTCCAAATTGCCAAGGCCTTCATTTTAAAGATGAGGACAACTAAGTCCTAGATAGATTAAATGACTTGCTCAAAGTCACACAGATAGTTATGAGAAGATTTGGAATATCGACCCACACTTGACTCTAAACTCAGGGTTCTTTCTACTATTCCACAATTCCAGGTCTAAAACTACTGATGCAACTTTCCAAAGTGTCCAATAAACTTCTAAAGTAGAGTTCACTGACTCAGAACATTTTGCTCATTGTTATTGTTCTTGGTGCTAAATTTGGCATGCACTGGAGAAAAGAAGAGATAGTAATTCAGGAGCCAAAGTTGAGCATACAGTTTATATACTTCAAGGAGTTTCTTGTCAGTAAATATTTATTGACTATCTGTAATATGCTAGCTGCTATAAAACAGAGCTTACTGTTCAAGCGGTGTCCAGACCTAATCCATTTTAAAATAAACTTTCTTTGAGTACTATGTCAGTACATACTTAAAGGAATTCCAGCCTTAAGCAAGTATCATGAGTATCACCTAAGTCCTAGGCATGCTTACTATTAGAAATATGACTATTAATATTTATGAGTCATCCACAGAGTTCTGCTATAGCCACAAAGAAATGAAAAAAAAATACCAGAGCATTATCAAGGAATTTCTGTCCCCAAATACTGTGGAACACTGTATTTCCTCACAAAAAGTGAGAATCACAGAAGCATAACTTAATATAATAAAGTCCTTTATTCTCTCATACAGAACTCCTTTTTAAGCTCCCGATTTCTCAGATATCTCTTAGGATATGGCAGAAGTTTTTGACATTTTCCCAAAAGGTACTAAATTCTATATTAAATCAAGGAACTTTGGTATTATACCTAGTGTCAGAACTAGGAATTGAACAGGGGTCTTCTGATTCCAGAGTACTGTGTGCTTATGGCCCCGTGATAGAGAAGACTGCCTGAGTCCTGGAGAGTGAGGGAATAAGGGGCCACTATATTTCAGCTACATTAAATTGGCCTCTCTGCGTTAACCTAGAAAATGTAGCACCATTTATAACAGTGTATCTATGCAAAATGTGTTCCAAGCCCCAAACAAGTGACTTGCAAATGAACTTTTAGAACACATCCTGCTTATAAACTAGGGACTACACATGCGTCATAATGCCAGGTCTTAGAAGCCAAAAAAAAAAATTTTTTTTCCTCCTCCCAACTTGGGTCTTTTAATCTGGCCTTATGTAATACTTCTCTATGTGCCAGCCCTAAATTCATTTCTCATCCCCTAATTTCAGTGTTCTCCAAAAAATGTGCTGAAGCAAAAAGAAAAGGTGACAAATTTGAGATATCACTAGATTATCCATGGTTCATTACTGGAACTAGTGCCTAGTTCACCCATCACTGCTGATAAAACGATAGCTCACTTTCACTGAGGCAAAAATCACAATACTGCCACACAGTTTTCCTTCTGAAAATTTAAATAATCAAACGGAGGGAATTTAACCTGGCTCTGGGGGAAAACTTATACTTTTAGAACATAAAAATTTTCCTGCAATTGAGTGATATCAGAGAACAATATTAAGGCATTGAGATTTGGTGTCATGAGCCACCTACTATATGCCATAGAAGCAGTTAACGATATGAAATACTTGCCTATGATCCTGAAATACATTGATGTAACTCAAGGAGAAGAGAAAAAGGACTTTCAGCTTGAAAATAGCAATGAAGTCAAAAGCTGATAGTTTACAGCACCCTAATAGCATGGCTGCTACCATCTAATGATATGGCTGATGGTATCAGTTTACCATTTGAGTTTGTAAGTTTGTTTCTCAATAAGTTTGATCTAAAATTGAATATTTAAATCATTTTAAGGACCTGAGCTTCTACAGAAGCAATGAAATTCAGGGTTATATTCTACTTATCCCTCAGTGCATTAATTTTTTTTTTTAAGTTTAAAACACCAACTTAAGAAACTATTGTTGCCAACTATTCAATTCTAAGTAACACCCCACATTATAGTACCTTTCTCTGGAACACATCCTACCTCATTTTATTTTTCCCACTTTTATCTTCTGGTTTTTATTACCATGGCTATTTGCATGAAAATGAATTCTTTGCTCTTTAAGGGTTCATCAGCTCATATTGCTTTTCCTCATCTGAAGTCATAATTAATGATGGGTGAAAGAGGTTTAGAGGTTCAGTTCAACAAGGCATACACAAGTTCAACTGTAGATGTGAATTACTAAGACCCATTTTTTCCTACCCTATCTCATCTGTGACTACACTGACTCTAATTCTCCAGTTTCGACTTCCTCTCCTATCTATTTCCAATTAAAAGCAAGCATTCCCTGTAATTAAGTAACACTGAATCATAGTGCTAGAGTTGGAGGTGACCTGAGAGGCAATATAGTCCAATGTGTTCATTTTACAGGTGAGGAAACTGAGGACTATAGAGGTTAAGTGACTTCACCAACGTCATACAAGTCTCAGCCCCTTTTCTGTTGTAGAAGTGTTCTCTCCCTTTCTTTTTTCCCAGTTTAATGCTACCAAGCTAGTGACCAGTGAGTAAATATATAATCACAATGCTGCTACTTCTTCGCTTGACCTAAGATTTTTTTTCATTCATTCTTTCAGTATTTAATAAGCAAGCTATTGTTTATTGAAGCAATATACGTTTAGCACTCTGCTAGGTTCTATGGGGAATACAAAGGAAGTATATAGAGTAACCCTTATCATCAAGGAACTTACAATTTCATTTATTTAACTGGGAATGTGATAAACTATATTTGTAATTACTCTTTTATTTTCAAAAACAATTCTTACCTATAACCCATTTGATAGAGACAAATGAAAAAATTTTTTGAAGATGGATTTTTGAGAACTCCATTGAAAACAGTGAGACAGCTAGGGAGATAGCCTGCATAGTAGTAGATTGAGAACTGCTTTGGGATCAAAAGATCCTATTCAAGTTCCACCTTTGACACACCCTGGCTACGTGCGTGACCCTAGTTAAGTCACTTAACCTCTCAGGGCCCCCGGAAACTAAGACTAAGTTGAAGAACAGGTGAGGAGTCACATTAGTAGACCAGGTTTCCTCCCCTAAGAGTTCCCTAGACCCATGAAATACCAGGTTTGGAAGAAAAAAATTGAGAACAGATGTGCACACAAATTCATTTGATTAAATTATGGATTATTGGTGGCTCCTAGCTCAGGCCTGAACATTGCACTGAAGTCAGGAAACCTGGGTTTTCATACCAGTCCTGACATTTATGACCTATGTTACTTTGGCCATGGCATTTCACTCCTTTAAGTATCTATTTACTTATCTATTAAATGGTGACAATACTACTTACAATAAAGACCTCACAGGCTTGTAAGAAGAGTATTTTGCCTTTATAAAGTGAGTTATGTCGATTACATTTGAGAGGAGAAGAAGAGAGGAGGAGTGGAAGCAGCAACAGCAGAATATTCATGGTTTGGAGATAGCCTTTAATTGAATGGGGGTAGAAGAAGGGCCTTACAGAATCAAGGGCAAAGTAAGAATGCAACACTTCAATGCCATTCAATAGATAGATTATTGAAGTGCCTTCTACTTGCTAGGTATTGGAGAAAATTTGTGGGTGATAGGATTGGAATCAGCTGAGAAGATTTCTTTGCTCTTATCAGCTAGAGAAGAAATGTGATCAAAAGTGAGAGCCAGAATTACACTGGACTATCAAATCCTTGAGATCAGTGTTTTTCTTTAACATTTATAAGGGACCTAAGTTTTCCAAGATTTATAATTATTTTTATTAATTTCTTACAATCATTCTTAGAAACTGTGAGATACAAGAAGCTGCAATTTCCACACTATATTTTTCTGTGCTGCATATTCAACAACGCCAAAAGATGCCAAGCTAGTGATTTATCCGATTAATCTCCTTTATACACACGTATGATTTGTGTTCGAACTACACAAACTGCTAGGCAGATATTGAAGGAGAGAGGGACAAAAGGGAGAATTGGGAGATACACAGGAGATTTCCTCCCATGGTGACCTGGGGCATATTGGTTTGGGAGTATACCTATAGAATAGTTTTCATCTGCCTAGGATTGAGAAGCACACAGATCAAAGAGTAATTGCTTTTAGTAGGTATGACTTCCTTCTGCTTCTAAGCACATAAGAAGAGCCCATTGTACACATTCAAGCTGTGATTATGTACTTGATTCCATTATGTTCCTGAGCTAAGAGTCCATTAAAATACAGCAGAGAAGGAAAGAGGGTAATTTTCCAGTAGCTGGCAATTGAGCAAAGAGATTAATTGGATAAGTACACATAGACCACACCTCCATCTTGACAAGATTATCTTTTCCCAAAGAAGAGCTGTGTGAACCTGGGCAAGTCACTTAACCCTGTTTGCCTCATTTTCCTCATCTGTAAAATGAACTTTAGAAGGAAATGGCAAACCATTCTAGTATCATTGCCAAGGAAACACCAACTGGAGTCACGAAGCTAATAAGTGTCTGAGGTCAAATTTGAACTCAAGAAGTTTCCAGACCCTGATTCCAGACCCTGCACTCTATCCACTGGCTGCCCTAAACACTGATCTAGGTGCTGGATATTTCACAGATAGGTACCTAATTACTGGTTAATGAGTTTTGACTATTGATAGTCAACTGTAAGTCTCCTTTCAGTTATTTTTTAATAGGGTATCTGAAATTTTTAGTGCTTGAGTAGAAGAAGGATCAGGAGCAGAAGGGGGAACTACAGAATTATTCAAATAAGAGAGATTTAGTTTTTGCAGATTTGAAGGAATAAAGATCAATAAAGAACAAAACAATTTCTGACACTATCAGTGTGGACTCCAGATCTTTTATTCAGAGCCCTATCTTAATACAAAAACTACTTAAATTATCTGAAATATAAATGAATCCTTTTAGGAAGTTGTCTAATTCTTACATATTAAAAATATAAGAGACTCAAAAATCTCTAAGATCAATTGTCTGAGCTCAGGAAAAGGTTAATGTTTAACCTAAACACTCTATGGAGTAGATCATTTAAAAAATTTTTTTTTCTGTTTGTGGCACCAGTCAATAAATTAGCATACTGTACCCTACCTTTCATAACCAAATTGTAAACTTCTATGATGTCATCCTTCAGATATGTCTCTTTAGTCTGAAGGCCTCTAGCTCTTTCAATCTCACTTTTCAACAGTAAATTCCATTGGGGGTGGATGTGGGGGTTGGGGGTTTTGTGAGAGGTGTTAGTTTAGGGGAAGGTATACCAGGTCAAGATCTCATAGGATGCACTGGTTTATTTTTTATGACTCTTACGTGATGGTGATGCTACTATTACTATGCTCCCATGCTATTGCTATGACTAAGTCATAGTGATAATAAAGAACCATTTCTTTTAACTCTGCTCTTTGAAGACTTTTGTTCTCCCAAGAGGAAGCCCTGGGTAAATATTTCCTTTTCCACATTACTCAGTCTTCTATGGACACAATTTCTTGCTGCAAAAGATCTGATGCATCCTAAATCATTCTGGGACTCTCTTCTCTATGCTCTCCAAGATCCTTGAGCATCCTTGACATGCTCAGTGCATAGGCTCCAAGATTAAAAAAAGCACTTTTTTCAATGACACACAAAGAATAAATTTGCTACATAACACACTATTGTGGATATACTACAAAACGGGATTTTCTCATTGGCACCTTATTGCTGATGTATGTTGTTTTCTTTCTTTCTTTCTTTGTATTTATGGCTTTATTATTTACCAAGGAAGAGCTTTGTGTTTGTCTTTATTGACTTTCATCCTATTTAATCACACCATTCATCCAATTTGCCTATATTATTTAGAATTTTTTGAGTTGTAAAACGATGAAAGTATGAGAACATTCCTCTTCTTTAAACTCCAAGGACTGGCACGATTCAATTGGAAATAAGGGTAAAATTCTGAATTCTACATCGCAAAATATGTAATTTTAGTATATATTGTATAATTGTAATTTGATTGAAGAGATTTTATTGAAGAAATGTGACATTTTTTCCATAAGTAAATATTACTGAGAGACCATTCAGTTGAAATTCAAGATGTATTCAGATTTTAAAAGAAGCCCGTAGAAAAATCTGGTTATCACTGAGTGGATTATCTAAGGCTTCAGATAAGTATAGAATTGTAGAAATGGAAGAATCTTAGGGATTCTTTTACTTCAAACCCCTCTTTTTAAAGAGAAGGAAACCTTGACTCAGAGAGGTGTAAGGCTCTTGACTTCCATTTTAATGTTGATTTCACTTCTTTTGCACTATCTCTTCTCCACCAACCCACCCTCAAGGTACTTTTAAGCTGGGAAGAATAGTATGTTGGTGTTTATTGATAAAAATAACAAAGGAATAATATAGCAACTAAATGGCTAAGTGGATAGACACTAGCAGTGTAACCCTGGGCAAGTCAATTAACCCTGTTTGCCTCATCCATAAAATGAGCTGGAGAAGGAAATGGCAAACTATTGAAGTATCTTTGCCAAGAAAACCCCAAAAGGAGACACGAAGAGTTGGACACAACTGAAACGATTGAACAACGACCACAACAGAAGCTATGCTATAGTTCCCAAATTCCACTCACACTTACCTAGACAGATTCTCTTACTTTCTAATCTCACTTGAAGGTACCCTTTGACATTCTTGATGGAACCACTGACTCAACTTATGGGAGCTGTACTCCCAGCTTCTTAGAAATAGATATCATTCCTAAGGCTTCTTTCTAAATATTCTAAACCATCCTACAGAACTGCAAACACTCCACCCTCCTCTACCATCAAAATGCCTTTGCTGTAGAGAGAGACTAGGGAGGAAATAATTTACAACAACAACAACAACAAAATGATAAAAATACTAAAGAAATAATGCAGCCTAGTCATTCAAGTGTTGAGCACCAAATTACATCAATCGAAGCATTTAATCTTCTGATGCAAATTGTCAAACTAGATCATTCTTACCTACACAGCTGAAATTAACATACGAATTGACATAATAATAAGGGCTGACATTTAAACAATACTTTAACATTTGCAAAGTACTCCACAAATGCTAACTCATTTGACCCTCACAGCAACCCTGAGAAGTAAATATAGTCATCATTTCTATTTCATCAATGAGGAACCGGAGGCTTGACCATATTAATTGTTTTGCCCATGATCACAGGGGCAAGTACTATTCAGAGCTGGGACCCAAACTGTGGTCTTTCTGATTCCAAGTGCTCTTTCTGTCTCCTACTGCCTCTCCCAACTGAAAATGAAAGATTTAACTTCCAGAAATTATTGACCTTTTTTTCATAACAAGAAGTTTCTACTCAGCATTTAAACACAAACTGAAATTCTTCTATGTGAAAATTTGTCCACACATATTGCAAACTGTTTTCATTTTCCTTTATTGTCCTCTAATGATCTCATCAAGAGTGCATAATTAGTGCAATAGACTGCGGAATACTGGCTCTGCCCTGAAGCAGCCAAGCAGAGTTCTTGACTAGCCCCACTCTCCCTCTGGAGTTTAGTACTGTTAATGGGCCATGATCAGTAGGAAGAATGTCGTGGGACATGCTCTTTTTAAAATAGCTTGTGATCTGTGGCTTGAAGCAACAGTTCTGGGGCGATCACCATCTGCACTAAAATGCATATGAAATATTTTTTTAAAACCAAATTGCCAAAGTCAATTAATAATGGCTTTTGATGCCTCCAAATATTGCTATTAGCTGGTGAGCAGATGCACTTCTGTGCTACTCTTCCCTTGGTCTGTACAGATGCCCTAATATGCTCTTTGGCGATTATCACTGGAACAATTTTCAAAATGGAATTCATAAAAAATGTTTGTGATGAAATTCTCATGAAAATCCTAAAAATGAAATTTAGATTATCAATAGGATGTCAGGATATTTAAAATTATAGGGTGAAGTATCTCTACATTTCTCTATTCTGCTACTTGGTGGGTATTAACTTTGGACTGGGACTTTCAAATATAACTGGTAACCCTTATTGTTAGGCAGGCATCACCTTGAAAAAGGCTTTGGCTAGATCTAGTATGAACGATACACATTCTATTTCACCAAATGGCTATGTTCATTCAGGATCTTCCCCACAAAGACTATCAGGAACTGGGAGTACATAAAAGGATTTTAAGAAAATGGTCCATCTTTTTCCCTTAAAATAAGACCTGAAGTTATTGAAGTTTCTAATTCTACTTAAGCTACTTACATATCTTTATCTCCGTGTATTTGTAACCTTTATTAAAAACATACAAATTTACACATGTATATGAGATGAGCCATTGAGACTTAAGACATTCTTAATTTTGTATTCCATAGAAAAAGGTAACTGCCACCTGTCATTCTTGGCAACTGGTGATGATGAGAATAGGGTGGGAGCCATTCTTTCATAAACCAGCATTTAAAAAGAAAGTCCTGCATACAGCTGGGAAATGTTTTCATGATTCACCTTTTTAGTTCAATAGCTGATCATTTTTCTAAATAAACTAAAATTAAAGTAAAAATTAAGAGGATTTTCAAAGATAAATCCTGAGCAAGAAATTTCGTGGATTCAAAAATATAAGCAGTCTCAAACATTTAGTTAAAGAAGCTATTGCTGTAAAAAAAGAAAGAAAGAAACAAGTATATCACCATTATATGTATGACATTATTCACTTTGAAGATAGGGTTCTAACAAAAAAAAATTTAAACAGAAAAACACATTTAAAAGTTGGCAAAATTAAAGCTACAGCAATAATAATGGGAGCAAACTCAAAATAATTTTTTATTTTTTAAAAAGTTAATGCTATTGAACTTTTGTCTTACAATTCAAACACTTGGGGGGAAAACTCTTCATTTTTAATGTTTTTTTTTTTAAATTCTGGTATCAGATTCATTCTTTCTAACAAATGTATCTCTGAAACACAAGAATACATGAAACTGCTTGAAAATATTTGTATAAATAAGTACCAACAACAAATGATAACAGGTCCTTTCAGCACCTGTTTATTTAGTAGGAGGTTTTCTCTTATTCAGGCCTCTAACAAGAAGCTAATTTATGAAGATTAGAGCATATGTATGCATTATTTTGTGTGTGTTGGTGGGGAGGGTAGGTAGGAGGACATACCATGCTATATACTAGGGAATTTGCTATCACATTTTTTCCCTTGGAAACACAATAAGGGACATTAGATTTTAAGCAACAGTCTCTCTGAATTGAAAACTTATAAACAAATGTTTTATTCTTGTTAGACACAATACTGGCATTTCAACCCAAACAAACAAGTTCTTAAAATAAAGTTTCCTTTTATTCTTTAACAAATACAAGTCTAAAACATTCATAAAATTATAGTAATTAGAAAGTCAGTTGAGTAATACTTTTTTCAGTTTTAATGAAGTATTAAAAAATCCTAACTTTCTTACTAATCCAAATACCATTTAACATCTTTTATAGAAAAAAAAAGCAACTACATTTAATAGAATCAACTTCTAAGTAAAAGAGATTCATTGGTTTCAACATTGTGACTATTATCAGGAGCCTTCCCTCCCAATGAATCTAAAGATTTCAGGACCCCTAGAGGCATAGACACATAATTATGCTCTACTGCCAACATATTAGGAAAGCCTATGCCAAGTTGTCAACAAAATAGAAGCTTCAACACACCAGTGACAGTTTTTAGCCACTGATTCTCCCCCTCCCCAAACACCCATTCAATTAAATAAGAATTTTGTACTTAGTTGCTTGATAAATTGCATGGTAGTAAAGTAGATTTTGGTGGCAAAACATAAACTATTTTTTTTATGAATAATGTAATCCCTGATTAAATTTGCATATGAAAAATAAACCCATGGAAATAAAAAGTATTTCTGGGGTTAGCAACTGTTTCTTCTGTTTAATACAACACAGACTCCAACATGTCACCACTTTGATGATCCACAAGCTCATTCATGAGGGTAATCCCTCAAATGGGGTTGATCACAAATTATCCATGCTCTCTCATCCTTTGTGAATCTTTTCCACATCATTCCACAGGTCTACCACAGAAATTCCAACCAATGCTCTAGAAGCCTTCTTCAAGTCATGACAGACAGCATTAATTAAGCACCAGTTACATGCCAGCCACTAGGCTAAGTACTGGGGATACCAAGATAGGCAAAAAAGTCAGTAGTCCTCAAGGAGCTAAGTCTAAAGGAGGAGGCAACACACAAACAAGAACAAATCACACGGAGTCAAGATAAATTGGATATAATCAAAAGAGAAAAGACACGAGCATTAAGGAGAGTTAGGAAAAGTTTAAGCTGGTCCTCTGATGTTAAGTCAGAGCACTGTCCATGTTATTTATTGCCTGTTCTCCCCACATGACAGATCCAACATATTGTCTGGTTATATATCTCTTTGATGATTTTATTGCCCTTTCTTGCACATTCACCTTTGCTGGTAATACTTGTACCCACCTTACACATTTCCATTTTCTTTTGGTGACCCATTATTTTGATTTTTTGAAGAGTCTGGTATTCCATGATTTATAGCCATGTAACATCACCAGAAAAATGGTGCTATTAAAAAAATTTTTTCCAAGATGAACAATGATGTCATTAAAAGCACTGCACAATTTCCCAAATATAAGCCAACTAACATTCTTTCTCTTATCCATTCTTGGATCATTTCATTCTCCATCTGGAAGATCTATCAGAGATAAATTAGTGGATCACTTCTGTGGACTATCTATATACATCATACATTGGATAATAGGCATTCTTCATCCATTTAGTTTTTCTAGTGTAGATACTTCAACTGAATTCTTTTGAGTGATTATGGTCCTCCATTTAGGAGGCTCTGCAGTGTTTTGGATTTTACCATAGTCATCAGAATGCCACTCATAATCAGGAACATCTATAGGACTTCACGATCTACAGAGAAGATTGCTTCCTCTTGGACTGTGCTCCACAAACTTCCTAACACATGGCTAATGTCGCCATATTTTATGTTTCCTTTGATTTTAGTAATCAGAGACACACTGAATAAAATTATGTTTTGTATCCTTCAAGAAATATTGTATTGTTTTAACATGGGAGACACTTTCTTGGACAAAAACATGGGACAATTACATGGGACATGGCTTCTAAAAATGGATTTTACTATGCAAATCAAATGTTTTTCTACTATTTATAAACAATAAGCAGAGTGAAAACTTCAATTCTCTTCTCTTTTGAGTCAATTATGTGAGTATAATAATACGGCCTGCTGCAGAATAATATTTGTGAAAGTCTGTTCCCTATAACACGCTGTTTCTCATAGAGAATAGCATGTGAGCATCACAATAATCCTGTGCAGAAGGTAAATTACAATCATTATTATCCCTATTTTAGAGGTGAAGAAACTGAGACAAAGAAATGTTAAGTCATCTACCTATGTTACATAGCCATCACGCCAGAAATAAGATTTGAACCTAGGTCTTCTTATCTCTAAGTCCAGTACATGATGTACTTAATTTTTTTTTCTAGGCATTAGGTATCTTTCCCTCTTTTAGATATCTTGAGATTTGATCCATCAACCTGCTCAAAATTGTGGTACCTTCAGCTCAAATCTTATTCATGTTTTCTTGGTCTGGTCAAACTTCTATCTTTGTTTTCTTTTACTTCATTTCTACTTATTGTTTTACTTAATATCATTTTTACTTTATGTAGTTTGAAAATGTGATATTAGACTCCAAATGTGGCTATTTTATACAGATTTATTTCATTTTTCATGACTGTTGTGTTCTTTCCAGTTTCATCCTTAAATGGTCTTAAAATAGTCTGACTTAATTGGGTCCATCGCCAAGCTTTCTGTGCCACTTCCGATCATATCATATAATCCATTTCATGTTTTAAGATGTTATTCCATGTCAAATGACTCCTGACTCTTCTTAAAAAACATATTTATAACATAGTCATGAAGTTTCTGTGTAACGTAAAAGCTATTGTCCTCATTTGTTATTTTTAACAATGTACAACTTTAAATATGTATAACATGTATCTTAGTTTAAGAAGAAAAACCTAAAAATGAAAAGTTCTCCAAAACAATCACTACTTTTCATAGGGAAATCTGTATATTGGAAATTAGTCTCTTATTTCCTATGTCCCAAGAGTATTGCAATATATTTATTAGATAATTTAAAGCTACATTAGATTTTATTAAACTGAATGTGAAGGGAACACTAGCAACCCATTATAAACAGAACACGCTATTTGAATTGGTTTTACTGTGCCCTCCGTTGTGACCAGTGGTGCTCATTTAGTGAGGTGCAAGGCTAGGTCTAGGGCATATAGGTTTTGTTCTCTTCCCTCGCCTTCCCCCTTGCAAAGCTAACTGGTCTATAATGGCCTCATAAGTCCTACACACATTAGCACCATACTCTGGTGATAACTCTTTTACTTATAAGAAAGAGGTTGGCATTTGTTCTGCTCTATGGTATTTCAAACTCAAATGAATTCTGTAATGAAAAACAAAACCAAAGAATTCAGTTTCTCTTGTAGTGTTAAAAAAAATCTTAAAAAAACCCATGTAATGATCTATGACTCAGTAATGACATATCACTTTTTTTTGAAATGGAATAAACCCAATTATCCATGAGCAGCTTTTCTCCATTGCTTACACAGTGTGGTTAGTGTTTTTGCCTAATAATCAACATTTATTGAGCACAACCTTTGTAAGTTTCTGTATAATACTACTGAGGAAGTAGATTATGTATGCATGTATGTATGTGCTGAAGTATATGTATAAGTATATATGCACGTGTATAATAAACATACACAGACCCACACATACACACAGGAAGCAGTGATTTTGTTGCCTATAGGAGTTCAGGACCAAGGGCACCACATAGTTTTAGTGTTTGTTGTTAAATGAAAACCCACGGAAACTTCATGGATTCAGTGGCAGTGGCCAGGTGAATGATGGGAGTTTAAAGGAATTTTCTCACCCAGCTCAAAAAGCAAGCAAGCCAGAAGAAGTTGCAGCTATGAGAAAATCAGATGTTCAAAAGCCAGACTTGATCTAAGGCATCTTGAAGTCTAGGAAAAATAGGCTGTAGATGTGACTCACGAGCTCTGAGACTGTAGGCTGAAAGGCTTATTCAGTGGGGACCTGCTGTGCTGTAGCTGCAATTCAGATAGTAGTAGGTCAATGGTATACCAATAGATGGCAATAGCTCAGAGGAAAATCAGCAATGGAGAACCAACAGATCTACTATCTACTTTCAGTGAAAAATCAGCTCCAGGGAACTTGGAAGTGGAGGCTCAGCAGAAAAAAAAATATCCCAGCTTTTGAGACTAGGACTTTCAGCTTGGCAGGTAAAGTAGACCTGCAGGTGATAAGAGCCACTCTGCAGGCAAGTAGCATGTGGCAACTTCAGTGGCAGGCAAGGGTTCCAGCTGGGATAGAGTCCAAGGAATAAAAGTTAGAAATGTATTCCTTATGCAATAAGACCATGCCTTTGCATGAAGGAGGGTACTTTCTTTTATTATCTTGCTTTGCTTTGAAATAAGGGGTCCTCTCCATTTGGTTTGGTAGAAGAGAAATATTGCTCTGATCTTGTAAGCTGATAAAGAGATATAGAACTATTTCCCACCTCATCTTCACTTCCTGGTTTTGATGACGATGGGATCTAGACCTCAAAAAGGAAAAACCCTGGACGTTCCCAAGTGGCCAAATCTCTAATGTTTGCCTGAGGCTATCATCCCATCAACTGGCCTACACCCTACCTCCCAATTGTCTGTTACCCTTAACTAGGCTAGCCTAGCCCTCCCTTGTTTTAACTCCCTATGGCCCCAGGTCACTTCCAACCCTTAATCCTATTTAGGATCCACTCTCCCTTAGCCACGAAGTCCAGGTCCTTGGAGTTCTATTACCTCATAGACTACTTGGCCACTCCTAGATCCCTCCCACAGTCTTTCTGCATATAAGATCCATCTTGTCTTCTTTAAGATGCTTAGATTCTTATAATCTAGCCAAATGCTCCTCTTAATTAGTGAGCCAATAGCTCACTAACATTCAGACTACTTAAGAGTCTGCCCAATTATGATGCATGTTCTAATAAACCTTGTTTTTGGCTGAAAGAAGGCTTGGGTCGAATTCTGTCAGGCAGGACCCATGTGTTTTGATTTTGGGGTCCCAGCACCCCAAACCCCTAAACCTCAACAGTTTCCCTGACTTCCTTCAAGCTTAAGCTAAAGTCTTGCCTTCTGTAAGAAGTCTTCCTAGCCCTTTTTAATCTTAGTGCCTTATTTCTGAGGTGATTTCTATTTTTTTGTTTTACACAGCTGTTCGCATGTAGTACCCCCATTAGGTTATAAGGTTCTCTTGAAACCAGTGACTCTTTTTTTGTCTTTGTATCTTCCACCCTTAGCACAGTAAACACATAATAATGTTGCTTAATAAATGCATGTGGACTGACTAACTAGGTACCTAGAGGTTCTCTTGAGGGACTGTTTTTTGTCTTTCTTTGTATCCTCAGCACTTAACACAGTAAGGGCATAGTAGGTGTTTAATAATCGCTTATCAACTAACTGAAAGAAAGTATATCTAGATCTTGAGTAGTTTCCAAGGTCTTCTGCTTAACAGTAGCCCAAGCAACTTGTGTGTCAATATATATGAGTAAATATATATGAAGGCAGTAAATGTTACACTCATCAAATGGAGACAGTAAATGCTAATAGGGTCCAAAGTGAATTGTTAGTTACAGCAGAGTTTGTTGAGAAAAGCTTCCCAGTGGAAACAGCAAAAGATATAAAGGAGTGGAGAGGACAACGTAGGGCATTCCAGGTGGGAGGAGTGCTTTCAATAAAAGCATCAAAGAAGGAAATCCAAAGGCAAGTTTGACCAATACACAGTAAAATAGTTTAGCTGCAGTGGAGGGTTAAAACAGCAAAGTAGTAAAAGACAAAGACTGAAAAACAGGTTTCAGTCAGGAGTGTCTTTAATGACTGCTAAGGAATTTGGACTTTATCTTGCAGGTAACAGGGAACCACTGAAGATTTCTAACGAAGAGAATGGCTAGTAGAGTACATTAATACAAGCATGATATCTAGAACTTAGGAAATGGGAGTCTTATTTTACTCTCTGCCTGGGTCAGATCAAATCTGGATTATTATATTCATTTCTGGGCAGCTAGGTGATGCAGTGGGTAAAGTTCTAGGCCTAAAGCCAGGAAGACTCATCTTCCTGAGTTTAAATCTGGCCTCAGACACTTACTAGCTGTGTAACCCTGGGCAAGTCACTTAACTCTGTTTGCCTCAGTTTCCTCATCTGTAAAATGAGCTGGAGAAGGAAATGGCAAACCACTCCAGTATCTTTGCCAAAAAAATCCCAAGTAGGGTCATGAAGAGTCGGACACAACTGAAACGAATGAACAACACCTGGCTACAGCAGTTTAGAAAAGCCATTGACACTGACAGCTAGAACACTGGGTCTGGAGTAAGGAGTACCTGATTTCAAATCCAGCCTCAGACACTTATTAGCTTTGTGACCCTGGGCAAGTCACTTAACCTCAATTGCCTCAAAAAAAAAAAAGCCATTGGCAAGTTGGAGTACATCCATAGGAGGAAAACTAGAAGAGAAACATTATCATATGAAGACTGGTTGCAAAAAAAAAATGAAGATTTAGCCTGGAGAAGATAAGAATTAGAAGTGACATGAATGAATAGAGTATTTATTAAGTTCTTACTATGTGCAAACACTGTGCTAAGTGCTGAGGATGCAAATAGAAAAGACATGAAAGTCTACAGTGAGAAAGAGAACTTAGATTTATTTTTCTTCACCCCAAAGGAAAGACTAAGAGTAGGTATGAAACCCTAAGGTGTTTCATATAATTCAACACTGAAAGCCCAGGACCCAAACACAGAAAAAGTGTTAAGCATAACTACAAACTATAAAATGAGATTATGCTAAGTGATCCCTTTATGAGGTTCAAACAAGTGAATTTTTAAAACAATAAAACTACTGGATCAATAGAGATTGGCCACATCCTTCCATGACCTTCTCATTTCTTATCATGTTGTTCAATATATTTCCCCTGTCTCCCCATATATCTAATATTGCGATTTAATCATTAAAAAAAGTGTTAATGAAAAAAAAATCAGTGGAACTACTCTAGAAGTGAGAAGGAGCTCCGTCTAATAAAATACATGGAGCTGTAGAAGAGGAGTCCATTAGAAGTCATGGAACTAGAAGAGCAGAAGTGTGGAAAGAGTTGCCACCCTGAAGAGTGAAAGGCCACTCCAGCAGCAAGGCTTTGTGGGCTGAACAGGCACAAGAAATGTCAAAACAGATTCTGTGTTGCTGAAACCTTCCTGGGACCAGAGATCCCAAGGCAGTAATTCTATATCTCTTTTCTCCTCTTGGGACCACTTATAGGAGTCTAAACTCTTTCCACTTGGGCATAGGGAAAGTCTGCTTACTGTTCTTTGCTTTAAAAACATTTACTTCATCTATATAAACAGTGTTAGCCACAGGAATTTGAAAGTCTAGTTATACTTTCTGAGAATGCAGTTGGGAGGGGGCAATTGAAGGGAAGTATCTCTGGATATATAGCTATAGATATACACACACACATACACACATACATACATACATGTATATAACACACACATATTACATACATATACATGTATATGTATATAATATTTACAAATGTAAATATGTAAACTTATGTGTATATATGTTTTCTGTATTTTATGTATAATGAGAGAAAGGAAGGGACAGACAGAGGGAAGAAGAGGTGGGAAGAAGGGAGGAGAAGGGAAAGGGGGAAGAAAAAGGAAAGGGAAGGGAGAAAGAGATACTTAAAACTAGAGTGATTTTCCCAGACTATTGCCTCTGGCTTGGGGCATAAAACTAAAAAAGAAAGAGACAGTTATGGAGAATTTTGTAATAGCTTCCAAGAGTTGAGAAGGCACCCTGATACTTAGAAACCTATCTAAAAAATGAGTCAATAGTAAGGGAGGCTGGTGTAAATGTGCAGAGGTGGAAGGCAACAGGATAATACTGGGGAGTAGCTTACAGTCCCATATGGCTAGAATATAGAGTACATGAAAGGGATGAGTAAGAAATCAGGCTGTTACCTGAGAGGCATATTGTGGAATACCTGAACTATTAGCTTAAGAAATCTGCATAGGAAAGGAGGATATACTGAAGTTTCCTGAGGAGGGGCACTGAATGGCCAGACCTATGTGTTAGGAAGGGTATTTGGTAGTTGTGTAAAAAATAAATTATATGGGGGAAATCAATGAAGGTAAGGAGGCAAGGATGATGGTGACCAACAGAAATAGGAACTTTGGAAGAAGGGAGAAGTTTTCTGGGGGAAGATGATGAATTCAGTTCTGTTCATGTTGAAGAACATATAGGTACAGACTTAGGCAGTTGGTAATATGGGACTGGAGTTCTCAGGAAGATACTGTGGTTTGGGAGATAAGAGATTTGGGAGTCAGTAACTAGAATACTTATTGGAAGACTTGGCTGCCATGCCCTAAAACTTCGACAAAAGAGGTCTCAGATTGACCCCCCCCTTCACCTCTTAGAAATTTGTCTACATGTGGTCCAAGGCTTACACGTCTTCATCCAGCTTCTGCATTATTCTGAAACCTGGTTTTACAAATCTGGTTTTCCTCAAAACTCTGATCTTATTGCTTTGGTCTATTCTTGGGGTCCAATTCAATGGACCAATCAACAAGCACTAATTTTAGTACCTACTTTGTGCCAGTCACTGTTCTAGGTACTAAAAATACAAAGATAAAAAATTAATTCCTGATTTCAAGGAGGAGACAGATCTATTATTCTAATAAATGCCATGTTTGTTTTCCACTTTTGCCCATTTCCTTGGATTTAATGTTTCTGATGTTTTCTTTCACTCTCTAATTGCTTTTTTCCTTGACATATTTGTCATGAACTAATTTCTCAAAGGAACTTTCACATGAGCCCAGCCTTGGCCCCAGTGGCTGGCCATTAACCCTTCACTTCCCACCAACCTTCAGTTGATTTTTGCCAGTATATATGTATACTCTATGCATACATCTATACATACATTCATTCATTCATTCATGCATGCATATGGCATACCTATATGTATATAAATGTAGTCATATTAATATTCATGTCCCTTTTCTCCCCTTGGTTTTCAAATTCTGTTTGTGTAATTCAGAAAAACTTCTAGACCTTCTAGAAGTCTGGTGTTAGCTATTATTATTATTTATTTCTACATGCCTCAGTTTTACTATCTCTAAGGTAGCATAAGATTGTCTCCCTTCACAAAAGGAAAATTAGAAAATGGATAAGATGGTATCTGCAAAGCAATTAGAGACCCTGGAAAAAAGTCATTATATGAACAATTCCAAGTATATTATTACCAAAGATGCATTTTAAGAATAAGTTAACTTCCAAAGCAGAGGGTTAGAACAGATTGGATTTAAGAGATGTTACCAGACAGAATGTTACAGCATGAGGTTGAATATACTACATAAACAGAAACTGTTCAGAATTAATATTGTGAAAAGGTGATGTAGATGGACCTGTGTAGATATAGCCATTTGACCTACCTGAGTCAGTAGGGGTAGGCAGCCTAATGCATTTGAACAAAAACCTAAGGTAGAAACTGGGGCTTTCTAGAGAGATTTTAAAGAATTTCCTTTCCTTCCCTTCATACAATATGTTACACATATGGCAGATTTCTAAGCTTGATAAACATCTATATGTAGATAACTTTGAGACAGATGGAAGTTGCACGACTTTGGCATATTAGTTTCCATATCATTAATCTGAACAATTTAAAATTCTGATAATAAACTTAATTTCTGTGTGAGGAAATGAAACAGAATGTTACATTGTTTCAGTGTAAGTGACCAATTTTAGGAAATCAAAGTATCTTGGTTGCCTCTAGCAACCGATTATCCCGCCATGACAAGTAGAGCAGAACAGAACATAAAACTTGGTGAGTCTTTGTGTTGGAAAGACATATGTAATCCAACTGTAGACGAAACCTTCTGGTCACCAGAGGGTGCAATACAGGAACACATAGTTTTATTTAAAGGAACAAAAATTAAGAACAATGATCATGGGAAGAAAAAAAATCTCTAGAACAGCAGTAATGTACATAAAACTCTACAGGTACAAATGTATAGAAGTCTATAAATGTATAAAAGATTCAAAAGGTAGTTTTCCAGAAGGATATGATGAATTAAAAGGAATTGGGAGAAACAGAAGAAGGTAAATAGGGAAAATCTGTGTCACATTTTTATAAGAATATGAAATACCATCAAGTTAACAATTGTGGAAATTTTCTTTGTTCACGTGAACAGAACTATAAGTGTTTGTTCATGTGAAAAGAACTATAAATATGTATAATGTGGGTATTTTAAAAACCTCCAAATTTTTCATTCAACAATCATTTATTAGATATTGTATGTAAGGTGTGCTAATGAATGCTAGGGATTTAATAAACAAATAAAAAACCCCCAAAAGGTATAGTTCTTTCACTTTAAGGAGTGTGTAGTCAAATAGGGAGGATACTAAAAGAATGCCAATATACTTTAAAAAATTATTTAATGCCAACACTGTGCAAGGTCCTAGAAATGTAATGGGAATAAAAACACATCGGGTCCTGCCCTCAAGTAGCTTACATTCTATTGAAGGGGATACGACATATACATGGATGAATAAATATAAGTACAGGAAGGAAAGAACACTCACAACTGAGATGACCAAGAAGGGCTTTGTGCATGGGGTAGTTGAGCTTTGAAGGCAATTTGGAATTCTAACAATCAAGGGTGAGGAGTAAATTCCAGGCACAGGGGAGCAGCCTAGGTAGAAGTATGGGCAAGGGAGATGATAGCTGAGGTTCAGAGAACTACTGCTGGATCAGTTTATTTGGAATTCAGGCTGTCCCAGAGAAGTCTGGAAAGGTAGATGGTATCCAGGTGGTAGATTTTAATGCATAGTTGATGAATTTGTATTTTATTAGAGAGGGCAGCTAGGTGGCACAGTGGATAGAGTGCCTGGGTCTGGAATGAGGAAGACTCACCTTCTTGAGTTCAAATCTGGCCTCAGATATTTACTAGTTGTGTGATCCTAGACAAGTCATTTAACCCTGTTAGTCTCCATTTCCTTATCTGTAAAATGTGCTGCAAATAGAAATGGCAAGCCACTCCAGCATCTTTGCCAAGAAAACCACAAATGGGGTTACAAAGAGTCAGAAACAACTAGACCACAATGACATTTTATTCTAGAGGCTATAGGGAGCCATTGAAAGTCTCATAAGCAAGGGAGTGACTTACAAGTGAGTTAGACCTATGTTTTAGAAATATTATTTTGGCAGCTGTTTGGAAGATGGATTTGAGAAAGGAGAGAGAGAGAGGAAGCAAGGAAACCATTTAGAGATCTACTGAAATAGTATGAGGACTAAACTAAAGTGCTGAACATCTGAGTAGAAAGGAAGATCCCATTTTGAGAAATGCGTTGGGAGTATAATTGACAAGATTTGGGAGCTGATTGGATAAGGGAACTGAGGAAGAGGGAAGAGTCAAGGATGACTCCAAGGTTGTAAACATGAGTAACTAAAAAAGTATTGCCAATTTGGAAAGAAAAAATGGAAGTTTGGAGAAGTGATGTGTTTAGGGGAAGGGAAAAGAGGTGATCATTTTTTTTTTTGGATCTAGTAAGTTTGAAATACCAATAGTGTAATCCAGTGGAGATCTTCTGCAGGCAACTGGTGATACAGGACTGAACATCAGGACAGAGATTAGAACAAAATATGATAATTTGAGAATCATCACTATACAGTTTATAATTGAACCCATGAGAGCTGATGAGGTTGTCAAAAGAAAGATGCTCTGGATAGAGTTGTGGGGAATACTCACGTTCAGTGGGCAGGTGATGGAGGATGATCCAGCAAAAGGAAATGGGGAAGGAGTCAGACTACAAAAGAAGAACCAAGGGATGGTGTCACAAAAACCAAAGGAGGAGAGAATATCCCAAGAGAAGTTAGGTAGAATGAGGATTGAGCAATTAAGAGATTAAGTATATTAGATAGATTGCAATAAGTAAAAAGGAGGGAGTCTAGATAAAGTGACGTGAGGGATCACTTTGCTTTGGGGTTGTTGACTATTTCTCATCTCAAGTTGGGCTCTAATGTGTCCCCAGTGCAATACCACAGGCCAGGCATGGGCTTGTAGCTCAGTGCAAATGAAGTTAGGGTGAGGTCAATGACCTCTCAAAGAGAACACTTGCTACACAAAACATTTCATATTATTTATTCTAGTCCATTTCCCTCTGTTTCTCATATGAGCACATTCAGCCAGATTTTCCCTAGAAACAGTAGCTTTGGCAGTTGCATTGACTCTAGGTAGGGTACTACCTAGTAAATCATTGCTACAGTACATTAAATAGTACCTTCAGGACCCCAAAGAGTCAATGCAGCATCCAAACCTGCCATTCCTAGGGAGGATCTGGCTTAAAGTGTTTATATGAGATGCAGGGGGAAAAAGCCTTTTTTTCTGAAAGCAGCAAACATTGTAAGTTTGGCACAGTCCTACAAGATACCTGCACTAGAGGAAATAAGGTAGCTCCAGTGGCTGCCAAGTTAGAAGTAAGTCTAACAACAATTAAGTTCAATAGAGCAATATTTAGTAGGAACTTTCAAATTTAACAGCAATGGGGAGGGGATGAAAGAAACAGGCCTGGGGGAAGTGGGAGACAGGTTAGTAGAGTTCTTTTCTTTCCTGCAAACACCAATTTCTTAGAGTAAATGAGGTTGGATTACCAGGGATCAGTGATCCTTTGCAGATATATTCCTCCATTCTCCACCCCCCCACTACCTCAATTTAAAGCACTTATCTAATGTTAGTGCCTTGAGCTCAGACCAACTGGAACCATATCTCATTTAGTTCTGGTTTGGTAATTGATGTATCTGTCTCACCTTTATCTTTTCAACATTGTACCAGGATTGCTTGTGTCCCAAGGAACCAGGACAAATTAATAAGCACTTATTCAAGTCTTTCATGGAAAATATTGAGTGAAAGGGAAATTCTGGACTAGCACGGAAGATATAACCACTTTGTTAATTGGGGAGATTATATGGAGTCTTCTGGCTGATTTAACCCTATCCACATGTCTCTGACTTTACAGTTTCAAAAAAAAGGTTACAATCAAATTGGCACAATTAGCTAAATTTGAGAATTGAGCCAGAAGATCAGCTTGCAAGGACAGGAATCTAGTTGGAATGCTCTTCCTATTAAACAAGTTTGAGCTACGGTCTGATTTAGATAGCTCACTCAAAACAACCTCATAGCTGGAATTACGCACATATTAATGAAGACTGTGAAATTCCTTGACAAATAATCTCTCTTTTGTGTGTGGAGTCAGGTGATTTCACGTAAATGCCTATTTTAAGAAGGGCATGTGATATTTAAGTACTTTTGGAGAGTAATTATGGGCAACATATCCAGACTAGATCCAGGCTACAATATACACTTAGATGGACAACCCAGAGAGATACTACATACATACACATACGTGTACATACATAAACATATATTACACACACACACACATACACACACACACACAAATATCTTATACAGACATTGTAAATGGACAAATGATTTGTACCACTGGGCTCAGTGTTAACTAGGAAGAAGATTGTGATCTGGATTCTGTTGGGAAGTTGTAGGGTTCTTTTAAGGATTCAAAATTTCCTTGAAACAAAGGCCCATCTTTTTAATACTGAAGGTCTACTAGTTTTATAGTACGACTATGAATGGTAGAACACTGTAGTTGACAAAGAATTGAAGATGAGTATCAGCCAGAGGGTAATGGTGAAGTACATGGCATATGTGAGCAGGTTGCAAAGTGAGGGATTATGAAGAACTGTAGTTAAGGATGTTGTCAAAGAAATGTATACAGCAAAAATGGAAAGTAATTTCATCAATCATGGCATAAAAGTGAGAGATAACAAATATGTCCCTGCAACGTCAGGAAAGCAAGGTAAATTCTTGGCACACTCGGGGAACACCTTGTGGCCAACTTTTTGTAAGATATGAACAAGAGAGCCACATGGGACAGGAAGGCATGGATGGGTTTGATCTGCATCTCTGAAGGGAATAACCACATTGATGAGATCATAGATCCATTTGAGTATTTTAAGTTAATAATAATGATCAGGATCTAAACAGACCATGATATTGGTAACTTACTGATGTATCCTATTCTGATGAAGCTTTGATCCTTATAGCAGTTGAAATAAGTAAATATATTTGCAAAAGAATCTTAAATCATATTTGGATTATACTCTTAAAGGAAACCAAAAGTAAGTACATTTGCATATATCATTTGTGTGTGTATGTGTATGTGCACTGCAAACATAAGTGTACCTAAATTTGCTTGAACTAGATTTTTCTGGGCAATAGAATGTTTGCTGTCCATAGAAGCAACACATTATCTTAGAGAAGGTAGTCTTCCAACAACTCCTCTCAGATTAAACTCATCATGAGATCTGCATCTTCCATTTCAGGAATATGCTTTATCCCATATAAGTGCTCTTCAGGAGAACCCCTTCTCTTACTTGTTGGTTGAGCATTCTCCCAGATTTCATTTCTTCTTTCTTTTACCTTGCCTAATGTCTAGTAGCCCCTCTTCTTTCTGAGAGTCTATAGGAATCATTATTCCTCTACAATTCACCCATGGACTTGATAATAGTGCATCACTCATTCCCTTCTATCCTCCATTTCATTTCTCCCCATTTATATCCCCTCCCACCCTGTAATTCGGACACATAAAACACACTGTTCAAAAGGGATTGTGGGATATAGTCCACAGTGCTTCAGATCTTTTCACTCCTCATATAAGTTTTCTAAGTATGTTTATGTTAATGATCCCACGTTTGTTTGTTTTTTTTAACATTATAGGTAAGTCTTTCTGTCTCCTCTCTTAAATAACCTTTAAACACAGGGTAATTTATTTCATCACTTATTTTTTTTTTATAATTATACTTATTTACCTTGCTTACATTTCTGTTATTTGAGGGTTTTGTAAGTTGAATAATTTGTTCTTTTTTATTTTCAGGAATGGCACATATGACTCCTCTTTGTGGAATGTTCATTTTTTTCATTGTTGATTTGTAAAGTATGTCATCTTAGGCAGCAGATTGAACTCTTTTGCTTTTCAATATATACTGTTCCATTTTCTTTTGCAGTTTCTAGAGAGTACAGAATAATTTTGTATTATTTAAGTTTCATTTAAAATTATTTGAAGGTCTTTCTCCTAGCTGCTAGCAGAATTTGTCGTTTGTAACTGAAATTATTATTTAACTACTGTATCTTTTGGAGTTTGAAGCATATGATGATCTTTCTTTTTTCACGAGGTTCACTGTGGATTCTTTGAATTGATGCTTTTCAAAAGTTCCAGGAAGTTTTCTATTTATTATTTCCAGCATTGTGATACTTAGAGTTTTTATTTATCTTATTCTTCAAGGAAATCACAGGATCCCTCATTTGTATCTGTGCTTCCTGTCTCTAAGGTAAATGGCTTTAGATTTTAGAGACATCATCTTTTAATGTTTTTTCTTTCTCCTCTGCCAGTGATTCCTCCACTTCAGTAATTTTTGTATTTGAAATCTGCTTTTCTTTTTTAGAGAAACCTGATTTTCTTTTTCTTATTTACTAATTGGGTTTTAAAATCTTACATGTACCCATTTAGATACATTTTGTCTCTTCCATTAGAGTACAAGTTACTTGAGGGCAGGGATCATTTATTATTTTTCTTTGTATCCCTAATACTTAGCACAGTTCCTTGCACATGGCAAGGACTTAATAAAGGTTTGCTGATTGATTTTTAAACTTCCACATCGAACTCTAAATTGTGACCTATAGTAATTCTTAATTCATTTTCTTGTGGATTTAATTTCTCTTTTGAACTATTCTAGAATTTCTTGTTGATGATCCATGCTCTCTTGGGAGTCCACAAGATTCTTTATTTCATTATGCATTGGTTTACTTTTCTTTGTCTTAGATTTGTTAAGAGAGCTTTGAAATCTCACTGATGATTTAGTACTCATTCTTCCATTTAGTTTTAGGAACATCTTTATTGACTTAGTTACCTGTGATCTGGGGTTTAACTCTCATGTTGCCTCTTTAAATCTGTAGCATTTAAGGCTTTTTGCCTTGTATTCTATATCACTCACTTTCTGACTCCTTCTTCATTGCTGGTGGGTATATCACCAAGTCTAGGCTACAAATAGCCTCAGCCTCTTCCCAAGTTGAGAGATTTAGAGTTCACTGGCCTGGGTCCCTGCTCTGAGTTTCTTGGGAAGGACCAAAGCTGGATTTCAGTCTTCTTTTCTTCAGGCCTTACACTGCCACAGGATTTCATCCTTCACTTTCGTCCTTTCTTTTTATTCCTGATATGAACTAGCATGTGCTGCTTTTTTGCAGGGTGGAGGGAGGAAAGGGAGGATGTTTCGGGAAACTTGGGACTCCCTAGCATAGGACTAGGCCAAAAGCAGCATGCTTTCAGCCTTCTCCCATTTTCTGCTAGGTTCCTCTTCATATAT